>NC_052065.1:78190830-78544163 GCF_903992535.2 Arvicola amphibius | reverse complement strand
GATGCTTAGGATATAGGAAGGGTGGATAGGGGAGCAGGGAAGCATATATCTTAATTAAGGGAGCCATCTGAGGATTGTCAAGAGACTTGACTCTAGAGGGGTTCCCGGGTATCCAGGGAGATGCCCCCAGCTAGTTCCTTGGGCAGCTGAGGAAAGGCCAGATCCTATAGCCATACTGATGAATTTCTTGCATATTACCATAGAACCTTCACCTGGCTATGGATGGAGAAAATGACAGAGCCCCACGTTGGAGCACTGGACTGAGCTCCCAAGGTCCTGATGAGGAGCAAAAGGAGCGAGATCATGAGCAAGAAAGTCAGGACTGTGAGGGGTGCGTTCACCTATGGAGACGGTGGGACAGAACTAAGGGGAGATCACCAACTCCAGTTGGAATGGGACTGATGGAACATGCAACCAAACCGGACTCTCTGATTGTAGCCAAAGGTGGAGGCTGACTGAGAAGCCAAGGACAATGGCGATGGGCTTGGATTCTATGGCCGTTGACAGGCTCTGTGTGGGCCTTGTCAGCTTTGTTGCTCACCTTCCTGGACCTGGGGGTAGTTGGGAGGACCTTGGACTTAACATAGAGTAGGGAACCCTGATGGCTCCTTGGCCTGGAGAGGGAGGGAGTGGGGGTATGGTTGGAGGGGAGGGGAGGGAAGGGGAAGGGGGAGGGGAGGGGATGGAAATTTTCAATAAAAAAAAAGAGGAAGAAAAATATTTAAGGACGCCTTTAATCCCAGCACTCGGGAGGCAGAGGCAGGCGGATCTCTGAGTTCGAGGCCAGCCTGGTCTACAAGAGCTAGTTCCAGGACAGGCTCTAGAAACTAGAGGGAAACCCTGTCTCGAATAAAACCAAAAAAAATATTTAAGGTCAATTTTCTTTTATATATCCTTCTGCTCTTTATTAAGTTATTGTGTTTCTGCAGCTCATTTAAATATGTAACTATTTAAAAATAGTTTAAAATACAGGTTAATAGAGAGTCATCTCTAATAGTGAAGCTTGTAGCCATGTTAGTTAGATTTTTTTTAATGTACAGAGCTATATTTCAGTTAGATAAATAATCTTTGACACTTACAAAGACCAACATAATATGGTATTTAAAATGTTTTGAGAACTTGGGACTTTTCATGACAGTGAGACACATCTACTCCTGGCAGCACCAATTATTTCAATAGGAAGGTAGGCATTAAAGAGGCTCCTTATGGAGTGTTTTTTAGCCATTTGTTCTTGAATCTGCTCTTTCCTGGACTGGTTGATGTTATGCTGTATGAACTGAATATGCAGGACCCTCAGAAAAATAACTGCTGAACTTGCCTAAAGGTGAGATGATCCTTTGGGGTTGCTGCTTCATGAAAGAGTATGCTAGACATTCTGCATATCATGACAAACTACCAATATAGGCAAAATTGTCTATGAAATTTCCTTCCTCATGGAAAATTCTGCTTAATATTATGGGCATATAGGATGAAGATGGATGTCCCAACATTACAAAAGAACTTTGGGTGACTGTCCCAACAGTAAAATATCTTTGTCAATTCTAGAGTTTTGGAAGTTGCTTAACAATGTATTTCCTTTTAACTTAGGTAATATTATATCCCTGTGGGATCTTTGATGGGGCTGAAGAATAGATTGTTATAGTTTTCCTCATTTATGACCAAAGATAAAGTATATATAAATATTATAACTCTAATTCTTGCTTGATAACTATTTTGTTATATGTAATTTTTCTATGTTATTGTTGAAAACCTTCCTTTTTATTTAAACAGCAAAGGGGAAATGGTGTGGGAAGTTCTTCTGTATATGTGTTGCTTTTATTGGTTAATGAATAAAGTTGTTTTTGGCCAATGGCTTACCAGAGTAATGTTAGGCAGGAAATCCAATCAGAAATGTAGAAGAGTGAGTAGAAGGAGTTGGAGAATCCATGTAGCTGCCAGAAGAGACGGACACCTCTGCAGGAGCCCACTGAAAATTTGTCAGTAGGCCATGACCTCATGGTGATGCACAGATTATTGGAGATGGGTTAGTTTAAGATATAAGAATTGGCTAGAAATACGCTTAAGCTATTGGCCAAACAGTACTGCAAATAATATAAGAATTTCTGTGTGACTATTTCAGTTCTGGGCAGCTGGGAACAAACACGCTGCCTCCCCCAACAAAATGCTGTGTTTAAATTGCTTCAAAAACAAATTTATGTAAGAAAATAGGCAGAATCTCACCAGTAGTACTTCAACATATTTTCTCAAGGAAATGACACAAAATAGGGTTATTTGGGAAGAAGTAACATTATTTGAGAAAATGCTTCTATCAGATTTTCCAGCAGGCAAATTTGTGGGGATATTTTCTTGAATAATGTTGAATATTGGAGGACAGAGAGCACCAAAGGTGATGTCATCCCTGGTCAAGTGGTTGTGGGATGTAAAAGAAAGCAAACTAATAAAGCCTTGGGGACAAAGCTGGTAAGCAATATTCTTCTATGAATTCTTCTTCAGTTCCTGAATTTAGTCTTCTTTCTTTGAGTTTATGTCTCTAACAGAACTGAATGTTTTCAGGAGGACTGCAGAAGGAATTTGGAACTCTGTCCTAGAAAAAGCCATTGAGTGATCAGAATTTAATGAGCTGTTGTGGGAACTTCAATAATAATTCTGAGGGCAGTGCAAATGTTGGAGTAATGCCTTGTAAAGTTTTGGAGGGGACAAAAGTCTGAGTCAGTCGTGAGTGTACTGTCTTGCATTAAATCTCAGAGTTTCTGTTCAATGGCAACTGAAGAAGTAGCTGTGATTATCAAAATTCCAGAAAGACAAAGCAGAAATTTTGTTTGGTTGGGAAAATCAAAGCTGGAGCTTACAATTTAGCAATGATTAAAAAGAGAGGTGGAATATCCTGGGAGTGTTTTCTAGGAGTCTACAAGTAGAAATTGTTGTTGAGTGCAGTCTGGGCAGCTGAATATGTTAATGTCTAAGAATAACTTAGTTACTGCTGGACTTGAGCCATGAAGAGGTCATATATTGCAGCTTTGGCCAGGTACTCTGTGGCAGAGCTGGCATCTCTGAAGAGAGACCAAGAAGACCATGGGAAAAGTGTAAGCCTCTGTTGCAATATAAATCTAGCTAGCATAATAAGAGATGGAGATAAGTGTGGAATGGAATGAACAGCAGGGCCAACATCAGCTGTGAAGTAGAGACATCCTGTGTCAGGAGATACCCTGCATATTATCTTCTGCATAGCTAGAGAAGTAGAGATGCCCCAGAGTTTTGGAGCACAGAAGAATGTAAGTGGGTTCAACACATTAAACACTAGGCAGTTTACATTTATACTGTTGCAATTTGGTTTTGTTTGATTATATTTTATTCTGATTCTTCCCTCTTGTAGTTGGAAATATTTAACTTTTTAAAAAATTTTATAGGCACCTAGAGTTAATAGGTTGGATATTTAAATGCATTAGACATTAAGGGTTTATTTATTTTTAAGATTGTGTGACTTTAAAAATTCTTTATGTTTCACAATGTAATAACATTATTAACATAAGATTTTTGGCTATAGTTGAGTTGTGATTCCTTTATATGTCAATTTGTAAAGGGGTCAATTATGTTGACTAGATTTTAGCAGGATTGACACAAGCTCAAGCTATCTAGGAACATTAACTGAGAATAGGCCTGCATTAGATTGGTCTGTAGACAAGTTTAAATGGCATTTTTGTAATTAGTGACTAATAGTGGAGTCCACTGTGCATTGTGCCATTTGTGGGAAGGTAGTATTGGGGTATAAAGAAACAAACTTAACAATTCATGTGTAACACACCCTAGTACAGCATTCCTCCATGACTTCTATTTCAGTTACTCCCTTCAGGTAACTGCCTTGAGTTGTTGTCCTTCAATATAGAATATGACATAAAAGATATAAGACAAATAAACATTTTTCTGCACATCTTGGTTTTTATCAAGCCATTTTGTAAGAGCAATAGAAATTCTAAGACACATGGCTCTGCCAAATTCGAACAGGACTCCACGTTTTATTATAGTAAATACATTTTATTTTATTAAAGTAAACATTTTCATTAAAGCAAATATTTTAAATATTTAAAATACCTGCTTATGGTAGTATACAGATGTTAATAGCAAAGTACTAATAAGTTCCAATGTAAGTAGATATGCTTAATAGGATTAAATATTATTGATTCAGTCAGCAGTGGTCTTTGTATACATCATAAACCTTAGTAACTCAAGTATTACTAATTCAAGAATTTCCAAATGATGTTGTGTATTAGACTAGATGAGTAAAATATATTTGACTAGATAAAGAGTAGGATAATAAATTTGGAGAGACATACAAGTAGAATAAAGATTAAATAATTTGTAAGCAGTCATATTTCTTCATATAAAATATGACAATATAATATCTACAGTGCCATCAAAATAAAATAAAATAGTCACTCCATGACCTTTAAGACCAGAAATGTATTCAAGCTTGTCATCTAATATAGACTCCTGGAATGTAGCAAATAAAACTCTCTTTATTCTAACAAATGAAAAAAACCTGAAAGTCTAACTTGTTTTAATTTTTCTAAACCATTATCAGTAAGTACTAATAAAATTTGTTCTTCAATATTTCATTTCCTTGTGACATTGTATTATTATTGTTTATCCAGTGATTTACTGCATTGATATAGCAATTGCTTACCATGTAAAACTAACCTCTGACTTCCTTCACATAGTGATCTTGAGCTCTGAATTTGCCTACTTTGTTTTGACTTTATCTTAGTATCACAGTACTTAGTTAATTTAATTGCCCTTACTATATTTGAGAAATAAGAAGAAAAACATGGCTTTTCCTCATGCTTCTAGGGTCATAGTGATGATGATACAAATGATGAAATCAAACACTAAAATCTCTGAGAAAACCAGGGGGTATGTAAAATGTTTGTTTTCCAAATATTTTTAGTTGATTTTTCTCCTGATCATCATTAATTAAGCAGAAAATTTATCAGCACTATTTCAGTGGAATTATTGATTTCACTAAAAAATAGAAAAACAGAAGAAAATCAGTTTTAGTCACACATTTTACAATCTTCCAGTTCCTGAAATTTTCTACTGAAACACCCCAAACATTGTGGCAAAAAAAAAACTAATTTTTAAGTTTGAAAGAAATGTAAAGCAACATTTGCTCAATCTAACAATGCTGCAATTCATAAAAAAAATTCCTAATAATTTTCACTACAGTGATAATTGTTTGACACATTGATATCTTATCACATAAAGATTTTTGGAAATCAGCTCACAAAAAAAAGTCAGAAAATAGCACTAGATCAACAAAAGAAGCGCTCTTTTTCATGGTGCCTTCTACGCGGTCAGCTGTGTGAAGATGAAGCTGACTATCTCCTTCCCTGCCTCCAGCTGCCAGAAACTCATCAAAGTGGATGATGAATGCAAGATTCAGACATTCTATGAGAAGTGCATGGCCACGGAAGTGGCTGCCGATGCCCTGGGTGAAGAGTGGAAGGGTTACATGGTCTGCATCAGTGGTGGCAATGACAAACAAGGTTTTCCCATGAGACAAGGTGTCCTTGGCCGAGTGCGTGTACTGTTGAGTAAGGGGCATTCTTGTTATAGACCAAGGAGAACTGGAGAGAGGAAGCACAAATCTGTCCAAGGATGCATTGTGGATGCCAATCTAAGTGTTCTCAACTTGGTTATTGTAAAAGAAAGGAGAAAAGGATATTCCTGGACTTACAAATACTACTGTGCCTCATTGGTTGGGACCTATAAAAGGTAGCAGAATCCGAAAGCTTTTTAATTTTTCTAAAGAAGATGATGTCCACCAGTACATTGTCAGAAAGCTTTTAAACAAAGAAGGTAAGAAGCCCAGGACCAAGGCACCCAAGATTCAGCTTTTGTAACTCCATGTGTCCTGCAACACAAATGCCGGAATATTGCTCTGAAGAAGCAACAAACAAAGAAAAACAATGAGGAGGCTGCAGAATATGCTAAACTTTTGGCTAAGAGAATGGAGGAAGCCAAAGAAAAGCTCCAGGAAAAGATGGCCTGTTGATTGGAATGGTGGGGCTGTGTCCCACCACCCGGCTAGCTTTACCCAAAATAATTACACGGAAACTGTATTCTTTTAAACACTGCCTGGCCCATTATCTGTAGCCTCTTATTGGCTAATTTTTTACATCTTACTTTAACCCATATTTAGTAATCTGTATAGCACCACAAGGTAGTTGCTTACCAGAAGAGATCTTAACCTGCGTCCATCTCTGAGAGGAGAGGCATGGCGACTCACTATGGTGACTGCCTGAAGTGTCTGTTCCACTGCCCTCTACCCCTCTACCCAGCATTCTGTTCTGTTTACTCTGCCTACCTAATTTTCTGTCTCTTAAAGGGCCAAGGCAGTTTCTTTATTAATTAACCAATGAAAGTAACATACACAGATAACTCTCCTCCATCATTTCCCCTTTTTCTGTTTAAACAAAAAAGGCTTTCATTTTAACATAGTAAAATTACATATAGCATAACAGTTATCAACCAAGAATTATAGTTACAATACTTATATCTACTTTATCTTTTATATTAACTAAGGAAAACTATGACTACCTATTTATTCTTCAACTCCTTCAAAGACTCCAGAAGGATATAATACTACCTAAGTAAACAAGAAATAAGTAACTTTTAAACTCTAGAAGTGACAGAGATAACTCGCTGCCTGAACAGTCACCCAAAAGATCCTCTGTACCATTGAGGCATCCATCTTCAGCCTTCAGGCCCATAGTGTCCAGCAGACATTTCCATGAAGCAGGAAATTCCAAAGACAGTTAAGTCACTTTCTGCTGAGTCATGCAGAATGTCTCACAGATTCTTTCATGAATCAGGAACCCCAAAAGACCATCTTACCTTTAGGCAAGTTCAGCAGTCCTCCCTCTGTGGGTTCTTTGTGTCCAGTTTATGCAACAGTCCAGGCAAGTGCAGTTTTTTGCCCAAATGGCTATCAAACTCCATAAGGAGCCTCTTTGATGCCCATCATCCTCTTGAAGTAAATTGGTGCTGCTAGGAGCAGATGTGTCTCATTTTCATGAAAAACCCTAAGATATTAAAACATTAAATGCCATATTCTGAAGTCTTTGAAAGATATGAACAATGCCTATCTGAAATGTATCTATGCACATCTAGAAAATCTAACTAACATGACTACAAGCTTGACTATTATCGATGATTATCCATTAACAACCTATATTTCCTAATTATACATTACATTCTTAAATGAAATACACAATCACAATACCTTAATCAAGAGCAGAAATACATATACATATAACAAAATTGACCTTAAAATCTATACCAATGCAAATTATTCATATCTATATCATCTCCCCTTTTAAATGTAAAAGAACATTTATAAACAATATTTGGGAATATGGGCGCAGTTATTTCTCTGCAAACTGCTTCCTGCTGAATAGGGGCGCTGTTAATCAGACCTTTCATGGTGTTACCTGTGTGCCAGGTTCATCTCAGGCGGCAGTTGAGTGAAGTAATTTTTTGAGGGTGTTCACAGCAACCTTTCAGGAGGGTGTGGTCTATCATACCATATTGGGATAGAAGCAATCCACAAGGTGTCATCCTCTGTGAAAACAAATAAGAGCCTATTTTCCAAAGCATCATTTTCTTAGATCCAAATTCTGAAGTCATACCGTTAAGATGTCCATTCTGGTCTAGCCTGGCAGCCCATATAATGAAATGTCTCTCTGTACTTAGCTCCTTTACAGTCAAAAAATCAAAGAAAACACAACAAAATACATAATCCAGACTCTGGGAATTTTCCATTTTTACGTGGCTTATTTTTACTATATCACTTTACTTCTTTTAATCTATAACTATCTGTACTCTGTCTCTTTAAAGACTTTAACCTTTTTTAAGGCATTAACTTTATTTTTATATTTTTTCTTCTCTCTCTCAAGCCTACGTACATTCATATGTCTGAATCTGTCCTATTGTGAATCTGTAATTTTTTTACTATCCAGAAGCACTTTTGTTTTGTGCTTTTAAATCGCTAAGCACTTAAGAATCTAAGCTGTCCTCTCAAGATCCAGGATAGCCAAAACAATCTTATAAAAACAGGAACTTCTGGAGGCATTACCATCCCTGACTTCAAACTCTATTACAGAGCTACAGTATTAAAAACAGCTGGGTAATGGCATAAAAACAGAGAAGTTGACCAATGGAATCAAATAGAAGACCCAGATCTTAACCCACAAACCTATGAACACCTGATTTTTGATAAAGGTGCTAAAAGTACACAATGGAATAAAGAAAGCATCTTCAACAAATGGTGCTGGCAGAACTGGATGTAAACCTGTAGAAGAATGAAAGTAGATCCATATCTATCACCATGCACAAAACTCAAGTCCAAATGGATTAAAGACCTCAATATCAGTCTGAACACACTGAACCTGTTAGAGGAGAAAGTGGGAAGTAACTCTACAACATTTGGCACAGGAGACCGCTTCCTACGTATAGCCCCAGCAGCACAGACATTAAGGGCAATATTGAATAATGGACCTCCTGAAGCTGAGCAGCTTCTGTAAAGCAAAGGACACTGTCACTAAGACAAAAAGACAGCCTACTGACTGGGAAAAGATCTTCACCAACCCAGGAACAGACAAAGGTCTGATCTCCAAAATATATAAGGAACACAAGAGACTAGACTTTAAAATGCTAATTAACCCAGTTAAAAAATGGGGCACTGAACTCAACAGAGAATTCTCAACAGAAGAATGTGGAATGGCCAAAACACACTTTAGGTCATGCTCAACCTCCTTAGCAATCAGGGAAATGCAAATCAAAACAACTTTGAGATACCATCTTCCACCTGTCAGATTGGCTAAAATCAAAAACACCAATGATAGCCTTTGCTGGAGAGGTTGTGGAGTAAGGGGTATACTCATCCATTGCTGGTGGGAATGCAAACTTATGCAACCACTTTGGAAAGCAGTGTGACGGTTTTTCAGGAAATTCAGGATCAACCTACCCCAGGACCCAGCAATCGCACTCTTGGGAATTTACCCAAGAGCTGCCCAATAATATTACAAAAGCATTTGTTCAACTATGTTTATAGCAGCATTATTTGTAATAGCCAGATCCTGGAAACAACCTAGATGCCCTTCAGTGGAAGAATGGATGAAGAAAGTGTGGAATATATACATATTAGAGTACTACTCAGCAGTAAAAACCAATGACATCTTGAATTTTGAATGCAAACGGATGGAAATAGAAAACACCATCCTGAGTGAGGTAACCCAGACCCAAAAAGCTGAACATGGGATGTATTCACTCATAATTGGTTTCTAGCCATAAATAAAGGACATCGAGCCTATAATTTGTGATCCTAGAGAAGGTAAATAAGAAGGTGAATCCAAAGAAAAACATATAGTTATCCTCCTAGTTATTGGAAGTAGACAAGATTGCCAGGCAAAAAATGGGAACTTGGGGGTGGGGTGGGATGGGGGGATGGGGAGATGGGGAGAGAAAAGTATGAAGTGGAGGATGGGAAGAGCTTGGGGGAATAGGATGGTTGGGATATAGGAAGGGTGGATGTAGGAACAGGGATTTATATATCTTAATTAAGGGAGCCATTCTAGGGTTGGCAGAGACTTGACTCTAGAGGGGTTCCCAGGTGTCCAGGAAGATACCCCCAGCTAGTTCCTTGGACAGCTGAGGAGAGGGAGCCAGAAATGTTCAGATTCTATTGTCATACTCATGAATATCTTGTATATTACCATAGAACCTTCACCTGGCGATGGATGGAGAAAATGACAGAGCCCCACATTGGAGCACCGGACTGAGCTCCCAAGGTCCTGATGAGGAGCAAAAGGAGCGAGATCATGAGCAAGAAAGTCAGGACCGTGAGGGGTGCGTTCACCCATTGAGATGGTGGGACAGAACTAACAGGAGATCACCAAGTCCAGTTGGAATGGGACTGATGGACCAGGAGACCAAACCAGACTCTCTGAATGTGGCTGACGGTGGAGGAGGACTGAGAAACCAAGGACAACGGCGATGAGCATGAACTCTACAGCATGGACGGGCTCACTGTGAGCCTTGTCAGTTTGGTTGCTCACCCTCCTGGACTTAGGGGGAGTGGGGAGGACCCTGGACTTAACATAGTGAAGGGAACCCTGATGGCTCTTTTGCCTGGAGAGGGAGGGATTGGGGGGTATGGGTGGAAGGGAGGGGAGGGAAGGGGAAGAGGAGATGGAAATTTTAATAAAAAAAAAGAATCTAAGCTGTGACATTCCTAGGTCAAAAACAGGAACTACAGGTTTTCCATGCCCAGTCCAACATGGAGGAGCCATTTGTGACTCTGAATGTGTTGCACCTCTGAGCTGCAGAGCCTCGGGCTGCTCTGGATGTTGGCTCCACCTCTCTCCAATTTCAAAATGGAGGATGTACCATTTTCTGCTAGCTCTGAGGCCACCAGGTAGGAGCCACACTCAGCACTTTAACTCTGAGACTGAGTGTGCATCACAGAAACTCTTTTCATCCAATTTACTATAAAATCTGACAGGCAGAGCACTGCTCAGTCTGAAAACATCTCTCCGTATGGCAGCAGGAATCCTCCATGGTCTCCCGCTTGCCTAAGCCTGATTCTGTCATCTGCCCAGGTGCAGGTGGGGAGCTCTAAGCCACTGGCCTGGTCTCAGTGCACTCTCCTTCCGATCCCAAGCGGGAACACAAATATCCAGTCCCATAAAAGCCATTGAAATGCTTTAAAGCCAGAGTTCGCGCTGGCGGCACAGAGCAGGAAGCTGCATTTTTAAAACTGCACAGGTTTTTTCCTGTTATGGCAGCTGAGTCAGGGAAATTTCTCTGTGTCACGCCAGCAAACAGCAAAAAGCTGTGTTAAAGTCTGTCTCTCCTTTATTTAAAGCCCTCTCAGGTTTTTAAGTGGATTTAGTCCATCACGTTGGAGCGCCAATCTGTTGATGAAAAGGCGGGGCTGTGTCCCGCCACCTGGCTAGCTTTACCCAAAATAATTACACGGAAACTGTATTCTTTTATACACTGCCTGGCCCACCAGTCTAAGCCTCCCATTAGCTAATTAACACATATTTAGCAATCTGTGCAGCACCACGAGGTGGTTGCTTACCAGGAGAGATCTTAACCTGTGTCCATCTTGGGGAGGAGAAGCATGGCAACTCCATATGGCCACTGCCTGAAGCGTCTCCCCACTGCCCTCTACCCAGCATTCTGTTCTGTTTACTCTGCCTACCTAATTTTCTGTCTCTTAAACGGCCAAGGCAGTTTCTTTATTAATTAACCAATGAAAGTAACATAGACAGATAACTCTCCTCCATCAATTGCCAAGAGGCGAAGGCTGTCCTCCCTGAGAGCTTCTACTTCTAAGTCTATGTCCAGTCAAAAATGAGTCTATAAGGGTAACAAATAAATGATCAGACCTTGAAAAAAAAGAAGCAAAATGGCTTGTATTGGAACATATAAAACCCTCAACCTAATTATAATTTTTATTTTTACAATCCTGGATCAAATGTATATAAACATTATACACATCTTGCTTATTGCTTGTGAATATGTACTTCACTTTATTCTTTTTGGAAATCTTTTTATTGTTTAAAAGTTGTTTTACTTTTGCTTTATAAATAATACCATTCAAAATTTCCACCTCCTTCACTCCTCCCATTTCCCTCCTACTCCCACAACTCACCCACCCCCTCCCTCTCCAGTCCTAAGAGAAGATAGGGTACCCTACCCTGAGGGAAGTCCAAGGCCCTTCCCAGTCCATCCAGGCCTAGGAAATTGTGCATACAAACAGACTAGGATCACAAAAAGCCAGTACATGCAATAGAATCAGATCCTAGTGCCATTATCATTGGCTTCTCAGTTAGCCCCCATTTTCAGCCATATTCAGAGAGTCCAGTTTGATCACATACTCATTCAGTTCAGCTGGACTTGGTGAGCACCTATTAGATCAGTCACACTGTCTCAGTGGGTGGATGAACCCCTTGAAGCCCTTACTTCCTTGCTCATCTTCTCCCTCCTTCAGCTCTTCATCTGGACCTTGGGAGCTCAATCTAGTGCTTCAGTGTGGGTCTCTGTCTCTATCTCCATCCATTGCCATATGAAGGTTCTATGGTGATATTCAAGATATTCATCAGTGTGGCTATGGGACAAGGCCAGTTCGGGTAGCTTCTCCTATACTGCTCAAGGACCTAGCAGCAGACATTCCCTTGAACACCTGGGAACCCCTGTAGAGCAAGTCTCTTGCCAACCCTAAAATGGCTCCCTTAATTAAGATATCTTCTTCCTTGCTCTCATATCCACCCTCCCTCCATCTCAACCATCCCACTCCCCCAAGCACTCCCCAGTCCTCCCATTCTCCCTTCTCTCCCCACCTCTTTCCTTCCCTCCACCACAACCCCACCTCCATGCTTCCAACTTTTGTCCAGCAATATTGTCTGCTTCCAATTTCCAAGAGGATCTCTATATTTTTTTCCTTTTGGTTCACTTTATTCTTATGTATCTATATACACCATGCCACCTTAATATCTACCATATTTTTTATCTGTCAAAACCAGCCCATCCTGTAGAAATTATTTCATGTGATTACTTCTCTTTAGACTTTTCTGCTTCCCCTTTGCTGATAAAGATGACAATAAAAGACATCCTCTGTTGAGAAGTTTATTATATGTACCAACTATATTATCTTTGGTCTGTCACTATTTTCAAAAATATGTGATTATAGAATACAGACTGGCATTTTCCAAGCACAGTCCTTAAGATATTGATAAAAAATCTATTCTGATGTGTCACAGACAAGACTCAACAAATTCACCTGTTTCCATGGTAGGGGCATGGGGGGTTTAGAAATATAAATATAGAATATAAAGACACATGTGAAAATAATATAACAAAAACCATAGAATATTAGAGGAGGGCATTTCAGTGAATACTGAAATCACCCTCATTTAATTTTCCATATGCTTTTATACCCCAATACAAAAGGCAGGAAAAGGCAAACAAAAGACTTCTTTAACATAATACAAAGGAAAACTCAGTTAATTGCTTTAATACTTTGAGGCATCAAGTCATTAGCATTTTGTTGTTTAGGCAGTGAAGCTTCCCTATACCAAGTATCCTGAAAGAAGTCCTTTCCCAGGTAACATCCAATTACAAACAGAGAAAATGTATGCTTCATATCCTGATCATTTTTCAGGATAGAAATTGGCTCACATTATTGGGCCTCCACAGGTATGCTATGGGAAATCTCAAGTTATGCATGTAGAAATGCAGTGTTTATGTGTTGTTTTCTACATGTCTGTGTTTGGGTGTGTGTCTCATGTCTATATTTTTATGTGTGTGTAGAAATAGGTGGTGAGAAGGTAGCTTTACCACAGTTTTTATTCACCATGCCATTCAAATTATAATATAAATGAATAAGGATATTATGTAATATATTAAAGCAGAAGAAAAAGAAAATTTCATCTTGTAGCCAGAGTTAAGATCCAAAACACAAATTGAAGAGTTATAATAGTTCGCGAAGTTATTTCAGGTATAACTAGCTATTTGATCAAGTCTGCTGAAACTTTACTTAATGATTTTTGCTAGTAAACATGAATAAGATTTTTTTTCAAATCACTAAGTCCTGAAGTGAGTTTTTATGTTGTACTTCTGAAGTGAAACCGTCTACTTAGATAGTATGTACTTTGTTTTAAGCACCCAGTTTTATAAACACCTTACGGACAAACAATTGTGTGTGTTTTTTTTAATGAATCCTTCTTAACCTACCACATACAAATGAATTCAAGAAATATCTAGGCCGGGTGGTGGTGGCACATGCCTTTAATCCCAGCACTCTGGAGACAGAGGCTGTGGATCTCTGTGAGTTCAAGGCCAGCCTGGTCTACAAGAGCTAGTTCCAGGACAGGCTCCAAAGCTACAAAGAAACCCTGTCTCAAAACAAAACAAAACAAAACAGAAAATATATCTAAGTATATTTACTGGATTTTAATAGTCAATATATTTTTATATAAATTTGGAATTTAATAAATAAATAGAACATTGCTTTATTTATATATGCAATCAAATAATTTATAATAGTGTGTAAAAGCTGAATCTAAATGTAGGGACTAATCCCAATAACCATATCCCCAGGCTACACTAATAATAGAAAGAATGATTTAAATCCTTTTAGAAATATTAATCCTTAAACAAATAAACAGACACTATTTCCAGCTTATCTAACTGGGTATTGAAAGCTAAAATTAGAATGTCTGAATTAAGTTTCAAGGAAAAATGAGGGAAAAATGAAAAAGGAGTCCATATTTCATTCTAAATGAATAATGAACATTTTTTATGATTCTTTCTTTTGGCATAAAATGTCTTAACATGTAATAAATCAAGCCAGAGAATAGCAGGCAAAATTGCTTTCTTCAGAGAACACTGATAATATTCTGTGGAAAATGATAACATTCAAAATAGCAAATTCAAAAGAATTTTCAATACACCTCTAACTAATTATAAAAGTATACTTATATTAATGCACATTGGAAAAATTCCATTTATTGAATCATCAAAACCCCTAAAGCCAATCTGCCCATTTCCTAAGTAAAATATCTTATCACTGTCAGCAATAGTCCTTTCAAATATATGAAGTAACAATTCTCATAAAAGAATATTTGTGTTATATATGTTTTTGACTTTTGTTGAGTTTGAATATTATAGTACCATAAAATTTTCCCAAAACAGTTCTTTCACATTTTAAAATATATACATGGTTATTAATTTTAAATGAAATCATACCTTTGTAAATAGCATAAATTTTTACAAAGGTATAGATAATGATAACATTCTTAAAATGTAAACTTCCACTGTTTTTCCTTGGAATAATTTTACTGTTTTTACTTACTACAATTAATACTTTCAATCTCTTTCTTAGTTGCTTCTACATTTGACAATAACTTTACTTCTTTAAATATCATTTAATGATAACTGTGTCTCACTCACAAACTATGAATAACTAACAGCATTCAGAAGAAAAATATGCTCTCACCTTAGAATTACCATATAAAGTGTTTTGTTTAATCACTTTCTGGGATTCTCTCCATACATTCAATTACTGTCTTTTAGAACTAGGTGTAATTTATTTCATTACTACATATGAAAGTACAAGCTAGGAATAAATAAAATATTTCTTTTTTTGATTCTCCTTAGTGTGACTTTTCCAGATCTCTGCTATTATTTCAGTTTCCCTCTGGGTGATGCTGTCATTTGGAGCAGACCAGTATAGACCTTCTGTGATAGTAATTGTAAAAATCTTTGATCAAATTCATGTACCTCTTATATTCAGTTTCTTCCCTTCATTTTATATTTCTCCATAATGAAAGCAAGAATTTTGATAATAGTTTCATTATTTTTCAGTTCTTTGTTTTCAGAAGACAAGTGGAAAATAGTCTGCTTCTACATGAGAAATTTTCTCAAGTAATCATTCTCACCTTTATAGTATAGTTGAGTAGAAGGATTTAAACAACAAAAACAAAGTTATAAATTCATGAGAAATATAAACTTAAATAATTAATGTGTGTAACGTATATGGAGGGGTGTGATACAGCATAGATGCTGTGGGACCTCCTTCTGCTCCTTCAGCCAATAGACTTTAAGATACCAGCACACTTGGGTGGTGTCTCATTTGCTTTAAAAAGCTGCAATAGCCATGTACTCCCTCTCTTGCTTCTGGCTCCGCTTCCGGCTACTAGACTCTTTCCTGATTGTGCAGAGGGCTGTTGTCTGGGATGGTGATCTGTAAGTTTTTTTTCCTGTTAAATAAATAACCATTCTATTAATTATAATTCCAAACTGATGTGGGATTGTTGTGACATATGACTTATGCCTTCAATTGGCACCCAATGTTTGGTTTTAGAACCCCCCCTTCCCCCCACTCAGCTGCCTGCTACCAGCTCAGCTTGTGTATGGTTTTCATTTCCAATGCAACATTTACTGCTTTCTTTACTAATACAATGGATTATATCATGTGAGGTTTATATGACTAGGGGACATGTCAATTTACTGGTTACTAGGCTGCAGTTTTCTTTTCCATATTCTATCATTAAGGAAGAATATGGCACTTGTAAGAATGATACAATCTTTATGGACTAATAATGAACAGCTAGTTGAAAGGATTAAAATTATTGAAAATCAGAGGTTATCTGAACATGTGGCTACTATGATAAGTAAAAATTGACTCCATATACAAAGGTACAAGGAAGTTATCTGAAAGGGTTCAGGTTGTTAAATTTGACATTCAGAAGTTATCAAAAAGTTTTTATAAGGTAACAGACAGAATGTACCTCCAGGATGGCAATCTACATGATATCAAGAAAAGTTCTAGGAGGACATTTTATCTTTGAAGGTAAACATTAAAACCTTGGAATCAGGCAAGGGCACCTTCAGCTTCTGCTTCAGGGTCTTCTCTGTTCCACTTGACCCTCCCCTCCCCCCAAGTTTGACCTTTTGTCTGTGGGGTCCTTGGACTACCAGGCGTCCCTGTTTCTGTGCTGAGGAGTTCCATCCAGGGGGTAATTATGTGCCATCCCCGGGGATGACTGTCACAGAAGGCAGCACATGGCCCCCTCAGCTCCTGCTGCAGGGGCTTCATTGCTACAGACCACCCTGCCTCCACCAAGCCTGTCCTATTGTCTGCAAGGTCCTTAGCCCAGGAACAGTTACTGCTGCTGCACTAAGGCTATCCACCCAGAGGGGTGAGTGTCTGACAGCCAGGCAGGCTGGAAGGTCCCCATAAGGGAGAACAGGACATCTTCAGCTTCTGCTGCAGGGTCTTCTGTGTTCCATTCAACTGTGCCTTCCCCCCAAGTTTGCCCTTTTGTATGCAGGGGTCATTGAACTAACAGGAGTCCCTGTTCCTGTGCTGAGGAGATCCATCCAGACTGGTCTTGGCCCAGGAACAGTTCCTGCTCCTGCACTGTGGAGATCCACCCAGAGAGTCAGTCAGAGCAAAGATTGGAACAAGACACCAAGACTCTCCTGTCTGCATTAGAAGGAAGAGTTGGGCAGGCACCAATGCAAGAATTCTGCCAACTACCTGAAAGGCAACATGACATCACCAGAATCCATGAATCATGCAACAAAGAATTGAACACCCTACTCGAGAAGAAGTAGAAGAAATCGACTTTAAATGTTACATTATGAAAATAATAGAGAATCTTAAACAAGACATGAAAAACTGCCATAAAGAAATGGAGATGACAAACAAAACGGTAGAGAAAATGAATAAATCTCTCAAAGATACCCAAGAAAACAAAGAAAAAGGAATCAAAAAGGTAATGGAAACAGTTCAAGACTTGAAAAATAAAATGGAGGTAATGAAGAAAACACAAACCGAGAGAAAGTTGGATATGGAAAATCTGGGTAAATGAACAGGAACTACAGAGACAAGTATTACCAACAGAATACAAGAGATAGAAGAAAGAATCTCAGACTCTGAAGATACTATAGAGGAAATAAACACATTGATTAAAGAACAAAACAAATCCAACAAATTCTTAACACAAAACATCCAGGAAATCTGGGATACCATGAAAAGACCAAACCTAAGAATAAGAGGGGTAGAATAAGGAGAAGAATTACAGCTCAAAGGCCCAGAAAATATATTCAACAAAATTATAGAATAAAACATTCCCAACCTAAAGAAGAATATTCCTATGAAGGTACAAGAAGCATAAAGAACACCAAATAGACTGGATCAAAAAAAAGCATTCCCTCACCAAATAATAATAAAAATACAAAACATACAGAATAATGAAGGACTAATAAGAGCTGCAAGGGAAAAAGGTCAAGTAACATATAAAGGGAAACCTATCAGAATTACACCTGACTTCTTAATGGAAACCATGAAAGCCAAAGGTCTTGGATAAATGTGCTGCAGACACTAAGAGACTATGGATGCAACCCCAGACTACTATACCCATCAAAGCTTGCATTCACCATTGATGGAGAAAAAAAGATATTAAAGGACAAAAACACATTTAAACAATATGTAGCCACAAACCCATCCTTACAGAAAATAATAGAAGAAAATCACAAACCAAAGAAGTCAACATACCCCATAATAACACAAGCATCTGACAACCCTCCACCAGCACAACTCAAAGAAGGGAAACACACAAACACTACCAAAAGAAAAAAAATAACTGGAGAAAACAACCACTGGTCATTAATATCACTTAATATCAATGGACTCAATTCACCTATAAAAAGGCATGGGTTTAGAGAATGGATATGAAAACAGGATCCAACATTCTGCTGTTTACAAGAAACACACCTCAACCTCAAAGACAGACACTACATCAGAGTAAAGGGTTGGGAAAAGGTTTTCTAATCAAATGGACCAAAGAAACAAGCAGGTGTGGCTATACTAATATCTAACAAAATTGATTTCAAAAAAAATCAGAAGAGATGAGGATGGGCACTTTATACTCCTAAAAAGGAACAATTTATCATGAGGAAGTCTCAATTCTGAATATCTATGACCCTAATATGAAAGCACCCATATATGTTAAAAAATTACTAGAACTCAAAGCATATATCAAACCCCACACTCTAATATTAGGAGATTTCAACACTCCACTCTCACCAATGGACAGGTTAACCAGACAGAAACTTAACAGATACAGAAGAGAAATAACAGATGTAATGAACCAAATGTACCTAACAGACATCTATAGAACATTCCACTCAAACAGGAAAGAATATACCTTCTTCTCAGCATCTCATGGAACCTTCTCTAAAATTAATCATATAATTGGTAAGAAAGCAAACATCCATAGATACAAAGAAATTGTACTAACCACCTGTGTACTATCGGGTCACCATGGAATAAAGTTAGAATTTAACAACCAATCTAACCCTAGAAAGCCTATAAACTCATAGAAACTGGATAGTCAACTACTAAACCACCCCTGGGTCAGGGAAAAATAATGAAAGAAATTAAAGTCTTCATTGAATTCAATGAAAATAAAGACACAAAATACCCAAACCTATGGGACACTATGAAAGCAGTGCTAAGAGGAAAGTTCATAGCACTAAGTACCCACTTAAAGAAAACTGAGAAAGCACACCTTAGAGACTTAACAGCACACCTGAAATCTCTAGAAAAAAAGAGGCACATTCACCCAGGAGGAGTAGAAGACTGGAAATAATCAAACTGAGGGTTAAAATCAACAAAATAGAAACACAGGAAACAATCCAAAAATCGATGAAACAAAAACCTGGTTCCTGGAGAAAATCAACAAGATTGACAAACCCCTATCCAAACTAACCAAATGGCAGAGAGAGAACACACAAATTAAGAAGATCAGAAATGAAAAGGGGGACATAACCACAAACACAAAGGAAATTCAGAGAATCTTTAAATCTTACTACAAAAGCTTGTATGCCACAAACTTGGAAAATGTGAAAGAAATGGATAATTTTTTTAGATAAGTATGATATACCGATATTTAATCAAGACCAGGTGAATAATTTAAATAGTCCTGTAAGTTGCATGGAATTAGAAGCTGTCATCAGAAACCTCCCTACCAAAAAAGCCCAACTCCACCTGGTTGATGTGATATCATGATACTACTTCAAGACCTGTTTTGTGTACCAGCTGCACAAGACAGTTCCAACTTGGTTAGCTGAAATGGTGCACATCATTTACAATGATCTGGCCAGACCACCACAAAATACTCAAGAGATTATTTGCAATCTTACCAGACATTAATCTTGAAATTTAACCATCATTTTATTTTTACAGGATCCTCCAGAAAGAACGTTGCCCCCATAACAGCTGGAAGTAATTCTAGAGGACAATGTCCCCTCTCCCAGTAAAGTTTGTCCTCAGGTTTAGGAACATCATTTATGTGTTGATTACAATTAGTATATGATTGAGGGTTGGGGGAGGAATTTTATAAGCTCAGGGATCTTTTTGAAAAAAAGGAAAATTGGATGGTGGGATAATAGATTGGTACTTATGAATTACTGTTAATAGATAATTACATAGGCATAGATATTTGTATATGTATTCAAATTAAATTATATTGAATATTGTATGCATGCATGCTTCTACCTCTTTAAAAACATTTTTATGTATTGATATATATATATTGAATATATATTTACCATATTGCAGTGTACATTTCTACCTCTGATTAAGATTCTTATATATTGTTTATATATATATATATATATATATATATACCATATTGCAATGTATACTTGTACATTGTTTACATTTGGAGGTCATTGTCTTCAATTATTGCACAGTCGTTTATTTTCTTAGTTTTTAAGTTAGATAGGTATTAAGAATTGTAGATCTATAGTCATCTAAGTTTGTCATATTTATAGTCAGACTAATCAGGTTCTTTAGATACATAGAGATTATATTCTGTATAAATAATCTTCAATCTCTTCAAAGAGCTATAGAAAGTGGCATTTAATTTAATCTTAGAGTTCTGTGGAAGTGAGACACAATCGCTATTGGCAATGCCAATCTATTCCCAAGAGATTGTTGATCACCAAAGACACTCCACTTGGAGCTTGTCTTCTTGGCAAAACTGTCCTCTGGGCAAGGAACTACCCATACCTCAACTACTGACAAAATACATAGTATCTGGAAATGGATAAGCAGAACTGTCAACTCTTGCCAAGACAGGGTAAGATGGTATTGAAAAATTTCTTGCCTGTTAAAAATAATCTGTCAGTTATTCTAGGCCTTAGCCAAAGTTGGTTTCTTCAACACTGCAAGCATGATTTTGGGTGACTGCCCAGGTAGCCATTTACTTCTGTGATTTTTTGCATGTTTTAGAAGTTGTTTGATTGCACTTCCTAATTACTCAGGTAACATTATTTCCCTTTTCAGATCTTCGATGGGGTTATAGACTATATAAATGTAGTTATTTTCCTCTCGTGGCTTGGCCAAGTTATTTATTATACAATACTTAAGCTAGTTAGAATAGGATATTTGAACCCTGAAGGATCATCTCACCTTTAGGCAAATTCAGCAGTCATTTCTCTGTGGATCTTGCCTGTCCAGTTCAGCAGTCCAGGCAAGAAAAGTTTCTTGCCAGATGGTCAACCAACTCCATAAGGAGCCTTTTGATGCCCATCTTCCTCTTGAAGTAGCTTGGTGCTGAAAGGAGCAGATGTGTATCACTGTCAAAAAAAGTCTTACATTCTCAAATGCCATATTCTGATGGTCTCTGAAAGATTTGAAGAATACCTATCTAAGTGCAATATAGCTCTATATATCTAGAAAATCTAACTAACATGACTACAATTTTGACTATTATAGATGACTATCTACTAAGCTATATTTCTTAATTATATATTACATTTTCAAATGAGCTATTCAATCACAATACCTTAATCAAGATCAGAAATACATATACATATAACAAAATTGACCTAAAATTTGTATCAATAAGCCAAGATCCATATCAATGCAAATTATTCATATATATATCACATCCCCCTATAAATGTAAACAAACATTTATAGGCAATATTTGGGAGTATGGACATAGATTTGTCCGTTCTGCTTTCTGTTGTTTGGGGGCACTGTTAATCAGGTCTTTCGTGGTGTACCCTGGGTGCTAGATTCATCTCAGTCAGTAGATTGGAGAAGTAATTTTTTGAGGGTGTTCATGGTGATGGTCTATCAAACCATGTTGGTCTAGAAGCAATCTGCAGGTGCTCATCTTCTGTGAAAACAAAAGAAGTATCTCTTTTCCAAAGCAACACATCCTTAGACCCAAATTTGGAAGTCATGATACCTTTATAATATACATGCTGGTTTAGATTAGCAGCCCATA
The DNA here is from genome assembly GCF_903992535.2 of Arvicola amphibius. Classification (NCBI taxonomy): domain Eukaryota; kingdom Metazoa; phylum Chordata; class Mammalia; order Rodentia; family Cricetidae; genus Arvicola; species Arvicola amphibius. The sequence continues at coordinate 78,522,289 of NC_052065.1, read as the reverse complement.
CAATGAAATGTATCTCTGTACTTAGCTCCTTCACAGTCAAAAAATTCAAAGGAAACAATAATATATATAATCCAGACTCTCTGTGAATTTTCCATCTTTATGTGGCATATTTTCTTTATTCCCTTTAATCTATGATTATCTGTATTCTGTCTCTTTAAAGACTTTACCTTTTTTTAAAGCATTAACTTTATTTTATGACTCTCTATACTGTTTTTTTTTCTCTCTCCCAAGAGGAACATTTAGAGTTCTTTTATGTCTGAATCTGTCCTATTGTGAATCTGTAATTGTTTACTGTACAGTAGTGATTCTTAAAATCCTAAGTGCTTCTTAAAAACTTCAGCTGCACCATTGTTAGGGGTAATACAATACTGCCTGTTTGCCTGCCCAGTCTAAAACTTAAGCTACGCTATTTCTATGATATATGTGGTACTTCCTGCTTTCACAGTCCAGCATGCCAGAGCCACTTGCATCACTGAACCATGTACACCACCCCACTTCCAGGCACACAGCAGGTCCAAGTTGCTATCAAGCAAGCTGCAGCCATCTGCTCACAACCCCATTCATATGTTCTGTCTCCCAAAAGAGTCAGAGGTCATGTTGGCAGCATAGCCCAGAAAGCCAACATTTTAAAACAGCCATGGCTTTTTTTTCCCTGCTACAGCTGAATCAGGAATATCCCTCTCAAATGAGCTGTGGCATGCCACCAGCAAAGAGCTAGAAGCTGTGTTAAACTCTGTATTTTTTTTCTAAAATTCCTTTTCAAGCCCTGTCATGTTTTGCATGGATTTGGTTGGCCATGTGGGTGCCAATTTGTAGGAGGAGGGCCTACTTGGTCATCCCGGATGCCTGGCTAGCTTAGCCCTGAAATAATCACACAGAAACTGTATTAATTAAATCACTGCATGACCCATTAGCTCTAGCTTATTATTGCCTAACTCCTACATATTAATTTAACTCTTTTCTATTAATCTGTGTGCCACCATGAGGTCATGGCTTACCAGACAATTTTTTAGCATGTCGATCTCTGGCAGCGGCTCCATGCCATAACTCTGACTCTTCTTTCTTCCTCCCAGAATTCAGTTCTGTCTTCCCTGCCTACCTAAGTTCTGGCCTATCAACCAGCCAAGGCAGTTGCTTTATTAACCAATAAAAACAACACATAGACAGAAGGACCTCATACACCAGATAATAAATTTCTCCAAATCTGTCAAATACAAATGGACTGGACATTGTTAATACAATTCTTACTGGATAGTTATTCTTATTGTATATAGTTTTACTATGTTATAGTGAAAACCTTTCCTTTTTATTTAGATTAAAGGGAGGAAATGTTGTGGGATATTTCACCACACGGCAACTCTGAGACTTAATAAAGTTAACCTTGAATCACAGGACTGAGTCAATGCCTAGCTGACTGGAATTAGCCATAGAGATTTTGGAGAACCCAGGGTATGATAGAAAGGCAAGGAAGGAATAGGGAGGGACTTAGAAAGATTCAAGGGCCTTTTGCATCTTGGAAGCATGCACAGAGAGGATCAGCTATTTCTTCCTCTGCCACTTTCTTGATTTAGCAGGATTTTACCCCAATATCTGACTTCTGAGTTGTATTGATAATAAAATAATTTAAGTAAAAGCTTCACCTGTCCCTATCTCCTTTATGCTACACTCCTATGTTTGTTTGAATAAAAAATAGCCTACATAGGCTCATAGTCATCAGAGAATAGCACAACTTGAGAAGAATTAGGTGTAATGGTGCTCTTGTTGGTGGGAGTGTGTCACAGGGAGTGGGCTTTGAGGCTTCAAGAGCCCAAGGTAGGCCCAATATCTCTCTCTTCCTGCTGCCTGCAGATCCAAATGTAGAAATCTCAGTAACCTCTCCAGTACCATGTCTGGCTATGTACTACCATGCTTCACACCAAAACAATCCTGGATTAAACCTCTTAAACTGAAAAGAAGACCTATCTAAATGCTTTGTCTTGTAAGAGTTGCTATGGTTATGGTGTCTCTTCACAACAATAGCACACTGACTAAGACACCATCCATTCCCACCACTCCTAATGCTCTGTGTCCCATTATCTCCCTTTTGCCCTTCATGCCACTTGTGTTCTATGCCCATATTTTGAAGTTTTTCCCCACCATGGTCCCTACAAGTCTCCTGGCTTCTATTGCTACTCCAGTTTAAGCACACATATCTAAAGTTTCATAGCTAGCGTCTTCACAAGAGCAAGCATTCATTGCTTATCTTTCTGGGTCTGTGCTCACTCATTCAGAATTGTTATTTCCAGCTCCAACCGCTTACATGACAATTTCATCATTTCATTTTTACTCATATCTGAATAATATTATGTTAGGTAATGTACCACATTTTCATTACTCAATCATCAGATAATGGACATCTAGGCTTTCACCTAGCTATTGTGAAAAAAGCAGCAATGGACATGGGTGAGCATGTTCATTGATGCTCTTCATAGATGAGCACATTCGTGGATCTCTGCTGAAGGATGTGCATTCCTTGGGCTATTATTTTATTTCTGTGTTTCTATGATGTGAGTGAAAGCATAAAGGAGAACTTTGTAGAGCCTTCCACCTTTGTCAGGGTTTTGGGGATTGAAGTTAGGTCCTCAAGTTTTCATATCAAGTGTTTTAATCCTCAAAAAGTAAGATATATGCTTAAAGAAGATACATACTTGACATCAACCTATGACCTCCAAAAGCATGCTCACATTTCTTCGTGCACACTCCTACACTTGTACATTCACATACAAGATCATGAATACACACATTGAAACAAAAAGAAGATAGGTATTGATATTCAGTAAAATTTCATTTCTAATTGATGGATGACTCTTTAAACATGCAGAGAAAAAGAAGATTGATTGGAAAGGGTGTTAGTATGCTCTGAAGATGCATGCTCCAACTCACACCTATTGCCATGTGTGCTCTGCCCTCTTAAGTTTCCATTACTTCCCAATAGCACCACAAGTTGCAACCATGCTTTCTGCCAATGGACATTTTGGATATTCTGAATTGGAATCAAAAATTGAATGAAGGTAAACATATTCAGAGTTAGAGAAAGCTGTGCATTTTTGATGTTCAATACGTTCTCCAACTGTTTCATTTACACAAATGTAACTGCTCTGTCCTCCTTAATAGGTAGATATGGTGCAACTGAAATCCTAGGAACTGAGTAATCATCTTTGTCATGGGTTTGAGTCAGGGTAAGGCTGTACACATGACAACAGGTGCACTAACACAATTGTAGGAAGCACAGTGCATACAATGAGAGAATTCCCTCTCCATAAAGTATTTACTTGCTAAATATAAAACAAATAATCCAATTGTATAATTTTCATGTGAATCCTACCAATCTGGAGGGCAAAAAATGCTGCCAATTTATTTATTTTGGAACTTCAAGTGAGCTAGGAGTACCCCATCTGGCAGTAATTACATTTTCCACTAGGATGTGGTCCTCAAATTTTAAATAAAGTTGGTGCTTAGGAGACTCAGGTCATCTGATCATGTTGTGGAAAGAGGCCATCACATGAGAGCCATGCAATCTGTTGTCACACCAGAGTATACAAACTCAGCTCACTCACACACCATAGCCTTGGTGCAGAGAAGAATGGCAAGAATGCAGGCAACAGGGCTGATCTTCTCCACACTTTCTATGGGCCTGTGTTTCCCATTGTCTACTACCTCCCACATTTCGGATACTCCTCTGGCCTACACTATGTCTTCCCTCTGATTTGATGTGTGACAGCAATCCTGATTTTAGGCACATGCCCTGATAAGGAAAGTGAAAGGGCTTAGAACCCTTACTACCCGTGGGGTTGTAATGTATTTTGGAGGAACCCAGAAAAGATCCAATGGGGTTTGTGTAAAAATATACTGAATCCATGGTCCAATTTTACATCTCAGGGCACTTGCGGTATAAATGTGGCAGTGGGCATGATCTGCACAGGAAAGGGCAAAGTTGACTACTTTACTGCTAACCTGGGCATTTGCATTTTTTTCCGGGAAGCATCACTTAGATTTCTGTACTAACAGGGCCATGCCACCATTGATGGGCATGTCGAACTTGGACAGAAGAGTGGTTAATGACAAGTGTTAGTTCCCCTCTGACACAGACATTTGGCCTGTGTCCAAACATCTCCACTCCTGCATCATTTCCCTGCAATTCTACTTCTGTGGAAGAGCAAAGAGCACATCTCTGGTCTGTATCCTCTGCAAGGACATGTGCTGTAACCCCCTTCTTATGGTTCACACAGTGCAGCGTGACAGATGTGGTGTTACCTTATGGAGCTGACTTTCAGCTGTGTGCCCAAAGATCCCAACCCCTGGTCACCCACCTTCATGACTGAGTAATTGATTTTCTATTGCTTGTGAGCTGTACAATTTACCAACTCACACCTATTGCCTGTGATGTCACTCACCTTTGGATATGGGGTGACTTGTTTGCATAGGAGTCACACACACACACAGAGAGAGAGAGAGAGAGAGAGAGAGAGAGAGAGAGAGAGAGAGAGAGAGAGGAGAGAGAGAGAGAGAGAGAGAGAGAGAGAGAGAGAGAGAGAGAGAGAGAGAGAAAGAGAGAGAAAGAAAGAGAGAGGGAGGTGGTGGTGGGAGTCTCTTCAGGTGTCATTGTAGGCAGTAAAATAATCCATGAAGAGGTGGGAATGAAAATTTGTTTCAGATTGATATGTCAACCTGGATTAAACTTCGGGGAGTCTGGTGCCAGGCAGGTTTGCTACTAGTATATTTAAACACAGTATAATCAGGGGGAAAGTCTCTTGGAGTAATACAATCCCTGGTACATGAGGAAGTGTGATTACTTTGAAACTTAGCTCAGGGTACATGTTGTGTCTTCCAAGAAGATGAGTTCTGGAGACAGGCTATCTGTGCTATCTTAAGACCTAAGGAAGGATCTGGCCTGGTCTTGGTCATACAGATAGCATAGAGGCCAATTAGACCCTTAGGTATTGCTCTCATCCCGGCTGTAAACCTTGGAGGGGCCACTGGCTGTACAAGGAATGTGAGGGTCATCTGGGCTATTTGGTATCTCTGGTCCTGTTTATGGGAACTTGGGGGAGCCGCTGGCTGTATAAAGAATGTAAGGGTCATTTGGACTCTTAGGTATCTCTGGTTCTGGTTGTGGAGTACAGGGAGCCCCTGGACATAAGAGCCATTTATATTACTAGCTGCCTTTCAGTCCTGGTTGTAGGAGCTTGATATGGCTTGGTCCAACAGATAGTGAACATCACCAGGCTATTAATCAACTCCAATCCCCAATCCAATGGAAATATTTGGGAGATGCCAAACGCACTCTTGTTTTTAATGCTTCTGCACCACAGAACATGATGAGACAAGTGGTCAGAACCACAAGTGGCCCCATGCAGAAACGTGAGTTAGCATGGGACCATTTTTATTTTAAAAGGCATGAAATGTCAGGAAGGGAGCACAATTACATGACTCATCCCAGCAAATCTGAAAAAAAAATCATATTTATTAAATCAAATGTTTCCAAGTAAAGATTTCCCATGATACACACACACACACACACACACACACACACACACACACACACACATATATATATATATATATGAAACCACAGGACAAAAGTCTTAAGTGTACAGAAGACCTTGTATATCACTGATGTTCACATGCTACGTGCACAATAAATTTGAAACATAAAACATTCTCAGTTACTGCTATCCATACAAAGGAGGAAATACATAAAACACAAGGAACTGAACTATAGGCATACTAAGGATCAACTCTTAATGTGACAGGCAGATAACATCAGGTAGCAGAACACATTTCATTGAAAGACCTTATAAATTTTGGTGGAAAATTACATTTTCACATACTCATCACAATACTTACACCTTTTTAATTTAGGAGTTTTAATGAATCCTACCAATTTCACTACTTCTAGGGCACAGTCTTTTCAAGTCTGAAGATGACAAGGATGGACCACTTTTGTACCTTCTGATTTGGGAAAGTGATACTGAGGTACAAGACCCCACTATATCGACATTAATGCATTGCTAACCATTAATTATGATGCTGCCAAGAAAAACTTGCCATTATGACCCATGGGCTGGAGGATCCTATTGACATCTCTGGACTGCTCTCATATAAATCCTTCAGTTTACTTGGGTTTTAGCAGAAAGGGGTATCTTTAGGAACAGGAGAAGATATAGTCGCTGAAGCTGCAAACCACAAGCAGCTTCTCCCAGAGAATTTCCATGAGAGAATCACTCCCCTTGTATTGACTTTCATTCCTTCAGATTATTATGAGAGTAACAGATCCAGGAGAGACTGTTGAACAGCAGCACTCTCTTGCTGGTGCTGTTTAAGTACAGGACATATTAAATGGGTTTAAAATAAACAGTCCTCATCAAGCCTCATTTCGATCTGAAAGGCTCAGTACTTACATTCAGCATCAGAAGTTTTATTTCCAAGGTGGCCATTAGATGTCTCAGCTCATCAACCAGGGAATTTCACTGAGAATCCCTCAGTTTTACAAGTTTCTAAAGTGAAAGAGACATGGGCAAAAATCAGCCCTGGTCATTTTGTTTACAAATGCGAACAACAATATTTAAAAGGTGAAAAACAATATTTAAAAGGTGAAAAGACATGGTTTCATTATTCCAAAACAAGCATACACCATGTGCATCATGAGGATCCATCATCTACCAAAGAGACACAGATGTTTCCATTCCTCAACCCACTGCTGAATGTTCAACCGTGAGACATTAGTAGTGAGGGGGGCTCGGGAGAAGGGTGCTTTGCCTAGCATGTGTGAGAGCCCAGGATCCCTCTCTCCGTAAATCAAAAAGAAGAGCAAATGAAACCCAATGAAAACAGAGAGCATGAGGCATGAGCCCATTTACTGCTGCTTACTCACTTCTTCTGGAGCTGGAGTAGCTTATCATGTACCAATGACTACCATGAAATTAAAACTCATGGTTTCTACCCCCACAGTCCCTTTATTAGTGAGTGAAATAGCACATGCCACATCTATTTGGTTGTGTTAAATACTGTGGGGGGTTATAAAACTTTGCAAGACCTCTTCTGCAGGGCAAATCACCCCTGTGACCTGGTAAACAGCCAGCCTAGCCACAGTGGCATGGGAGTTCTAGGTTCAGTGAGCCATCCTGTCTCAAAAAGTTATGAAAGAGAGTGATTAAAGACACCCATGGTTGGCTTCTGACCTTCACATATACACCAAGAGGAAAGTACACGTGTGTGCTTCAATGCACATACACACCCAATGGAAAATGCACTGTGAGACAAGAAGAAATGGTCTGAAAAGCATCAATGCCCTGTATAATATGAACTCTGGATGAAATTACCAAGGCAGCAATTCCTGCTTCAAAGGACTCTAAAAACCATATGTGAACCCTAAAACTAAAAACTCATTTTGTACTTAGGTTTACATGGAACCATGCCACCATGAGGAAAATGGTGGGAGATGCTGTGGTATAATGGTCTTGCATTGTTTTAAGAAAACCCTGACTGGCAAGTTGCCAGGCAGGAAGTAGAGGTGGGGCCACGAGAACAGAAGAATTCTGGGAAGAGGAAAGGGTCAGTCTGCAGTTGTTACCCAGACCAAAAGGAAGCAGAATGCCTCGCTGATAAAAGGTACCAAGCCACGTGGCTAACACAGACAAGAATTATGGGTTGAGATGTAAGATATGAGTGTTAATAAGAAGACTGAGCCAATAGGTCAACCAGTTTATGATTAATGTAGACTTCTGTGTGCTTCTTTGGGGCTGAATGGCTACGGGACTGGGCAGAACAGAAACCTCTGTTGACAGGAAGATGTTTACAGGTAACTTTCCAAAGCTATAAACCAAAGCATGGAAGGAACGCCAGAGTCTTCAATGTCCCTGTGTGTAGGTTGCTTTCAGAATGTACAACAGTACAGTTCACACAGATCTTTAAATTCTTCCATTCTCTCCTTCTGAAAGCCCAGAGATTGATGAATAAATTTTTGTTGCTCCTTAAAGATATTCTGCAAACAAAGACAGTAAAAAAATGTAAGAACAATTCAGAAAAACACAGAAAGCTTACAAAAATACGACTCTGTATGATATTTATGCAAAACATATAGAAGTAAATAACTAGTAATTTTTCAAGCAACACAATGATCACTCCACATGAGTTATCTAATACTAAAAAATTACCATAGTAATGATAATCACATTCATTTAATGGAAAGTGTTCCTACTTAACAGTATTGAAAACATTGCTGTTATTTCTGAAGACTAGAAAACCCAATTATTGGAGGCCGCCATAGCTGGTGAACCCTCTGTGTTTAGATATTACCCTGAGATGGCCCCATCGTCTCTCACTCCCTACATAGGAACCCACTCCCCTTTGTCCTTCCCAGTAAGAGTAAAGCCCACAGGTGCCATGCTTAACAGGAAAGGATTCTGTAAGACTTACATCGGATAATGTCCTGGACCAATATAAGAATGCACAGCTAAAAGTGTATTTTGAAACCAATTCCGTGAGATGGAGAGCTTAAGTATCTCTCCTCTCATGCCAAGCAACATGAGACAAAGAGGTAAATTATTTTTCCAAATGAGCATGACTAGCAAGAAACTGAACCATGACTGCAATCCAACTGGTGGGATTGCAGGGGTCATGCTCCTGACCACTGGACTGGACAATGGGTGCCTCCATCTACCTCCTCATCCCAGCCTTGGCCTCCCCACCATTGGAAGTCAGAATCTCCACAAGGGCAGCTCCATCCTCCAACAGGAAGGAAGATTCCTGTTTGGTGTCAGGTATTTGTACCCCAAACCTCATAAAAACCTCACTCAAATCTCCAGGTTAAAGGGGAGTCAGTCATTCCATGGCCATCACAGCATGAAGCCTTGCCTTCCTTGCCTCTGATAGTGGGCTGGTCTGAACTCTAAGCACACTAAGCCTCTGGCACAGCCATAGAGACTGCTCTCACTCTGCCTCCCTCATCACTGTGTCAGAAGGCTCTGTTGAGCCTCCTGCTGGTGTCTGCACTTCGTGGATGGATCAGGAAGGGATCCCTCTCAGGAAACAATTCCATACCTTCTCCTGCACTCACCAGACAGTGCCTGATCAGCACCCCCCCCCCATGCTGGCTCCTAACCCATCACTGACCTTGTCATCTCTCTGCGGGAAAAGGAACAATCCAGGCAGAAACTGCCAGTCTTTCCTCACCACATCAACCACCCTGCTTGCCTCCCTAAGCTCTTATCTTGTCCCTTTCCTCCAGACTTGCTGCAGAAAGCCCTGCTACTTCTGATGCTGACACAATGTATTCCTTGAAAGCTAAGCCTGCTTGATACTCACAGGGAGGTGTTTTTTTTTTTTTTGCATGTTTCTTGACTTGACCTGCATCCTTGGATAATTCTCTTTTCAAATTCTTAATCTGAAGAGAATAGTCCTGATAAAGTTTCTGCCTGTGAATGATAGCAATGAACAGTGCGATATTCCATCCCAATATGAAGAAAGTATATTTGAAGCACAACTGACTTGCCCTCACTAACACTATCACTGAAGGATGGGGAAATGGCATCTGAAATATTCTGACAGGGAAAAGGAAGCTGATGTGGATTATTTAATCTTACATTACAGCATTTGCTTCTCCCTGCTGAGAGAGAAGTACCTTCACACGCCTTTGTGCCAGAAAACTCAGGAAGAACTATTGTTTTAATAATATTCCACAAATATTCATCTGTCTAACAAGCACAACTTGTGATTAGTTCTCTCTTTCTGAAGAACAGGTCCAAGTAGCATGCATATCCGCTACCATTAGAAAATTTTATGGTGGCCTACCCGCTCTTCTTCATGTGCCAGTGTGGATCTCACTACAGTAGCATAGTAAACACTGCTCCTGATAGCTATACGACATTGGAGGCATGGGATTTTCATTTCTATCACATAAACAGACACTCGACTGACTGTGGGATGAATGCTTTGAGGATTTCAAGCTCAACTTGCCCAGCACATTCATGCGACACATATACCTTCTTACTGTTCCACTGACTCAACAGCAATGTGTCAAAATGGTCATCGTAATTCATTCCTAGGAAATGCAGCTGACTTTGGTTATGATGTAAGGCTATAATATTACTAAAGGAAGTCTACCCTATACATAAATGCCAAACCGAATATGTTCTCCAACTGAGCTTCTGGCCCGTGGGGTCATGGCTATTCCTCAACCTCTTGCCATCATGCTTACTAAACAAATGTCAAAGCATCTGGGATCAAAGCACCAAGAAGTCTACCCTATACATAAATGCCAAACCGAATATGTTCTCCAACTGAGCTTCTGGCCCGTGGGGTCATGGCTATTCCTCAACCTCTTGCCATCATGCTTACTAAACAAATGTCAAAGCATCTGGGATCAAAGCACCAAGAAGCAACAACTATATTTTTAGAACATCCTCAAATTTCTACTTCAAGGTGTCGAAAGACTCCATGATGATAGCTGTGAATCTTTCTCTGTTGCCCTGAAGGAAGTTCTTATTGGGCTCTGTATTGAAATACAATCTTGTAAACATTACTGTAAAGTTCCCTCAAGTTTAGTTTTCTACTTGGAAAAAACACTTGCTATTAATAGAGAAGAGACAATCTGTCAATGACAAGAATATCTGCCCCCTTTCTTTCAGTCAAGAATTTCAGTGGTTATGACCTTGATGTGAAATTGGATAGCTGGACTTCAGTGTCTATATACAAATTACATACAAAACACAGTGAAGGGAACGTAACAAAACTGGCAAAAATGGGTTTCAAATCGCTGTGTAATTTCTTCATGAGACATCATTATAAGGTAAAATTTAATCAATGTACATTCAGAGGGACTGTTGGGCTGCTTTGTCCAAAACACAAAAGTAGTCCGTTTACAAAGATCTCCAAAGGCTCAGAGATTATTGCATGGTCAGATGAAAATACTGTAATTATTGTAGCCATTGAAGCTTTTAGGCAAATTTGACATGGTAGAAACCCTGAATATTTTAAGTGGAGAACCCAGAGCCTTAAGCATAGTAGGCAAGTGCTCTCCCACTCAGGTACATCCCTATCCTGATCCCTGAAGTTTCCAGAAAAGATTCTCTGTCAGAAAACTCTACAGAGCTCTTAGCATGTTCTCAGTTGGTAATGTTTTTGTTGGTTTTTTTTTTTTAACAGTTTGTGTGACTGACTTCTGACAGAGAAATTTAAAGCAGGACTTAGTCTGCTCATACAATGGTCACACTGCTGACTTCAGCTTCCCACTGCAATGTGCTATTCTTTACACATTAAACAGTGGTCAGCTATTTAAGGGAGGCTGGCACTCACCCCTACACACACAGACAGAGAGAGACAGAGACAGAGAGAGACACAGAGAGAGAGACAGAGACAGAGAGAGACAGAGAGACAGAGACAGAGACAGAGAGACAGAGACAGAGAGAGAGACAGAGAGAGACACACACACAGAGAGAGAGACAGACAGACACACACACAGAGTGAGAGAGAGCTGGAATAAAATACAAATGAAGTAATATGTGATATTTTGTTTGGTTTTGTTTTCGAGACGGTTTCTCTCTGTAGCTTTGGTGCCTGTCCTGGAACTAGCTCTTGTAGACCAGGCTGGCCTCGAATTCACAGAGATCTGCCTGCCTCTGCCTCCCAAGTGCTGGAATTAAAGGCATGTGCCACCACCGCTCAGCTTAATATGTGATATTAAAAACAGACATATCACTTGTGCGAATTAAAACCTTGAAGACAGATAATTACATCCAATTTTCAAAGATCCCACAGTTAGTATAAGAGCATCCACACCAGAGGTGCCATGTTCTCCATATTGACAATTAATGTGAAGTAGAGAGTCAGTAATCTAATAAATATGATTTTGATACTGTTTGAGAATAAGGCATTAAACACACTCTCTTGTCTGCCAAGTGATACCTCCCTCGCCTTGCAGTTCTTTGGTTCAAACAATTTTCTCAAATTCCTGATAGTTCCTAGAATGTACCTTCAAATTCTTCAAATAAATTCTGTATTTCCTTCCTGCAAAGAAATCACGTTTTTACATAACAGGCCATTCTTTTGTAGTGAGTGGAAGAAGTGGAGGGTGCCACACAGCCTACATACAATTCACATTTCAAGAACAGGTGTTGAGTTTTCTAGATTTTTGTATTCAGAGGAAGGGCAGGTGTGAGTGCACCTGTGCTGACCTAGGAGGCAGAAGTGAGGTGTCTTCCTCTCTTCATGGCCACCTTATTCCTGTCAGACAGGTTCTATGACAGGACCCGCAGTTTGTTGGAGGCATGAGATTTTCATTCCTTATCACATTGAACATCTGATCTACTGCAGGATGTTGCTTTGAGACCCTTAAGCTCAATGCACCCAAGTACATTCACTTGGTACATGCACCTTACTTGCTGCATTTACTTCTTTATTTATTTAATCTCGGCTTATTTTTGCTAGTCTGTCAGTCAGCAAGCACCCGCAATATTCCCCGGGCTCTGCCATGCCTCAGCCCTCAGTTCTGGGTTTAAAAGGTGGGTATGGCCAAGCATGGCTTTTTCTGTGGTTGCTGAGGGCGTGAACTCAGGCTCTTGTGTTTGCACCTTAAGCACTCTTCTACTGAGCCCTCTCTCTAGCCAGACTTTCCTAAATTTATTTCGTAAAAGAAATGAAATGCTTCACCTGGCCTCTTGCCCTTCTGTTCCAGAGGAAGTAATATCCTCACTGCTGACATCAACAACTTCTCTTTCTGCTGTATTAAAACAAAAGAGGAAAAATATTTTGAAAAAAAGTGTGCTGTTCTCCTCCTCCCCCACGGAAAACAGTGTCATTACGGTGTTTCTAGACCCCATAGCCAGCATCTGTTCCTTAAACTTTTTCAAGTAGTCATCTGTGAAGTCATGAACACACATGCATACATATCAGATACACATCACACAGAGAGACACAGACACACACACACACACACACACACACACACACACACACACACACACACGCACGCACAAACCACTTTAGGCTTGACTCTCAGACCAGTCGGTACAGGCACCTATACAGGCCTTCCAGAGAGTCACTGTGACCCATGTGCTCCCAGAGAGGCATGTTGATTAGGCATGTAGCAGGTTTCCTGTGTGGTAGAAATTTCAGGTGGGGGAACCTAAAGGCGCAAAAAAGCTTGAGCAAGAGTTATTAACATCTGAAACCTCCTACTATTCCAAGAAAAGTTAATGCACATTATCCACTCAGTGCTCCACCCACCAAGAGATTTTAGGATGTCCCCTGGGGTGAACACAGTCCTACAGGGGCCCTTCTGTTTTTGTTGTTGTTGTTTCTTTTTTTTTTTTAACCTGGGGTGATTGCAACTGGATTCTTGGTGTCATCCGATGTGTGATTTGGATCCAGCCTTGGATGCTTGCCAGAACTTTCAGAGGCTTTCCCACCCTCCAAGTGATTTTAAGATGTCCCCCGGGGTGGACACAGCCATACAGAAGCCCATCTTGTTTTTTAAACCTGGAATGATTGAATAGGTGTTCCAAGTGTCATCTGACATGAGATTTGAATCCTGCCTCAGATGCATTCCAGAACTGTTAGGGGCTTTTTCCCAACCACCAAAAGATTTTAGGATGTCCCCCAGGTGGACACAGCCCTACAAGGGTCCATCTGGTTTGTTGTTTTTGTTATTGTTTCTGTTTTTTTTTTAACCTGGGGTGACTGAATCTGGGTTCTGGGTGTCATCCCATGTGGGTGTCAGATCCAGCCTTGGATGAGTTCCAACACTGTCAGAAGCTTTTCCACCCACCAAGAGATTTTAGGATGTCCCCCAGGTGGACACAGCCCTACAGGGGCCCATCTGGTTTGTTGTTGTTGTTGTTATTGTTTCTGGTTTTGTTTTGTTTTACCTGGGGTGATTGCATCTGGGTTCTTGGTGTCATCTGACCTGGGATTCAAATCCAGCCTCAGATGCATGCCGTCACTGTCAGGAACTTTTCTCTCCCCGCTTAACATGCCTAGAATCTTCTTAGGCTAGTCAGGATTCTGGTCACTACAGATAGCAGGAAGAATTACATGATGGCAATGGGAACAGGGGATTGGACTTCACAAGATGTGTCCAGGTGCCCTGGCACTTGTACTGCAGCAAAGAGAGGGCAAAAGGATGTCACCAAAGTTTAGTTCTGTGCCATATCTCTATCTGAACATGGAGCTCTCGAACCTACTACCTCTCAAGATTGGTCTTCTCCTGCTTTCCCAACCCTTAAGTGGAAAAATCCTGGGCACTGCCTCATGCCTGTAAAACAAGTCACCTAATACCGGTGTCAAGCGACCAAGTGAGGGCCTACTCTGTCACCAGGGGCAATGTCTCCCAGCTCATAAGCTGACCCACTCACCCTTCCCAATCCCTGTAGCCTTCTTGACCCTTCCCTAACCTTGTACTCTGGGGCCTTGCTCAGTCCCATTTGACAGAAAAGCTCCTGAGATCATCCCACAGGTTTCCCTTGGTCCTGCCTCTTTGTGATCCCACTGTCCTGGTGCATGAGCTAAGTAAGGTTCCTCTCTGATCCCTATCACAATTGGGGAGACTCATAACAGAGTTATCCAATAGCAAATCATCTATGTGTGGTACTTTTCCACCCTGGGAGCCTCCTTCTCCTCAGAGAGTGGTCGTTCCTATCTAGGCCCCACCTCCCAATGCACATATCTCTGACTGGTTGTAAAGTCATACACGCCCAGGATTAAGTGGCCTAAAGTGGCACTTGTGAGATCAGGATGCAGAAGTTGCCCAGAAGTCAGATGCAGAAGGGGCCCAGTCTTGCCCCACCCCTTGCAGACAGGCATTTCTGTCTAGGCAAGGCCCTTGGACACATGTCAGCGAGCCCCAGATGTCACTAGAGGACTCCAGCTGGACACAAGGAGGAAAACATGGACGGTCACTACTTCCCCTTCTGTACCTCACTGCCACACTCAGCTCTCTTTAAACCTGCCACCCTCAGAACCCCTTCCTCCACTGCCCTCAGCATTCTATTTCACTACCAGGCTAAAGAGAGTCTTTCAAACTTCACATCACAGATAAACCTTGACTCTTCTGCTGCAAGATCCCACTGTCCTCCCCAAAGAACCATGCATCCCTGCTGACCTGGACTTGCGAATGAATCTGCTAATTACCCTGTCCACTTACTTCAGTGACCACACTTGACTATGCTCCTCTGAGAGGCTCCTTTCCCACCCCCATCAGGCAGAGGCCCCACCTCTGACACTCCTGAGACTGCCTACAGGCCATCACATAGGTGTGAGGCCATTCATCCGTCACCTATTCTCTACTCGGGCCCTACAGTTGCCTATGTGCTTGGTGAAAGTGCCCAGCGTTCCCTTTCAGACTAGTGAGCCTGTCGAACTATTGCCAGTGGAAGCATCGCAGGAGTACTCAGTTGTCCCGTTAGGTCCCAAAGACCACAAGAAACAAACAAACAAAAAACGGCAGATGTGGAAAGTCCCTACCACTTCTCTCAGGCACCTGACTCTGCCCTGCCTAGTGTTCTAGGGCCCCCACTTCCTTCATGACCTCTTTCCATTCTTGTCTCTGGTGCCTCTTCCATCCTTAAGTGGAAGTGAGGCTCCCGAAGTCACCTCACAGGCCACCCTGGCCCCTCTCTCTCTCTGGTCCCACTGTCCTGCATCAAGAGCTTTCGTCTTCCTGACCCTTCTAAACCACTCCAGGAGCCCTGCCACAGGACCCCAAAACCCTCAAAACAAAGAAACATAAAATCCCGTCACTCACCTATGTGCCCCAGCTCCACTAGACAGCCTTCTTCCACTCAGAGGTTGGTCATGTTTATATTGCCCCCACCTCCCAATACAACGCTCTCTGATTGGCTGGCAAGATAGCCCTTGTGCATGCACAGGGAGGTGCAAGACTGTGCGCATGTGCCAAGGGGCCCACCACGCCTCGACCAGTCACGCCCTCCTGTTGAGGGATGACCCATGGCCTCATTTCATTGGGCCACAGTCACAGCAAGTTACGTCTATCTTTCCATGTGTCTATCTCTGATTAGGTGCAAAAGGAAGGCACACATACGTGTCATGGAGGCCAGTGGGTCTGATGGGTTGCTCTTGTGAAATGAAATATAAGCAGTTACAAAGAGAGGTCAGGTGATACTCGAGGGATAGTCAGACAGGCATTTACCCTTGGGCACAGCAGTTGAGCATGCGTGAGAGGTCTGTTGTGCTTTTCTCTCCAAATGGTGCTTTGGTTGCGTGATGGCCAGTCGTCGTATTTCAGAGATCTCAGGTGTTCATTCTGTGCCCGAATAGTACACAGGGGCCAGATGTTGGATATCACGTGTCCCTCCTCTAACACACTGTCTGGCTCAGACCTCCCAGGCCCTGTATTTCTCCAACCTCTGCTCTGACGCTCCAGGGGTGCATAGTCTGATTTGAGGCTAAAGCTGGACTCAGGCACATTATATCACAGGCCCTCTTGAGCAAGCCTTCCCGTGATCCCCACCATCCAACCCCAAGGGCTGTGGTTCAAACATTACTCTCCTAATACCTTACCAGAGAATGCCCTTTCACCCAGTTATTCACCTAGGTGATTCTAACCTTACCACACCTTTGAGAGTTTCTTTCCCTTCAGAGACCAGTCACAGATAGTTAGTCCCACCATTTCCAATGTACATGTGCTCCCTTTTTTGCTGGAAGGGTGTGCTCACGTGCAAGGCAGGCACAGCATAGACTGATGAGTATGGTGGCCTATCCAGGCATGCATCCATGCTTCACAGATGGCCATCAGGCACGGCACATGATACACACTCTGCTCCCCAAGGGCTATGAATGAAGGTAGTCTCTGATTGCCATGGCTGGAGCCTCACAGTAGAGTCCCTTAACGGTCAGTCACACACCTTCACCACCCTGATCCAACAGAGTAATCTCAGATACTTCTTGTTACAAGGAGAGAGGGCCTGCTTTCGGGCCCGGCTACCCAGCTAGCTTACACCCAAAATAATCATGCAGAAATTATATTAACTAAATCACTGCCTGGCCCATTATCTCTTGCCTCTTATTGACTAACTTTCACATCTTGATTAACCCATTTCTATTAAATCTGTGTATCACCACGTGATTGTGGCTTACTGTCAAGATTCTAACCTATGTCTGTCTCAGGCAGGAGATTCATGGTGTCTGCCATATTGCTCTTCTTCCCAGCATTCAGTTCAGTCTACTCCACCTATCTAAGTTCTGCCCTATCAAAAGGCCAAGGTAGTTTCTTTATTCAACCAATGAAAGCAACATCTAGACAGAAGGACCTCTTACGCCAACTTCTATTTTTAGAGTGTTGACAGTCTCATCCAGATAAAGACCACCTTCCTGAGGATACAGTTAGGTTTGCTGAAATAGCTCCCATGTGTGGGACTGACCCTTTGTAGTAGAAAGGGAGCCTCTATTTCTTCCTACCTGCCAGGCTAGCTTAAACCTGAAACAATGACACAGAAACTGTATTAATTAAATAACTGTTTGGCCCATTAGCTCTAGCTTCTTATTGGCTGACTCTTACATCTTAATTTAACCCATTTCTATTAATCTGTGTATTGCCACATGGCTGTGGCTTATAAAGTTCCCAGCTTCTGTCTCTGGTGGTGGCTCCATGGCTTCTTTTCAACTCCACCCTTCTTTCTCCCAGCATTCAGCTTAGTTTTCCCCGCCTAGCTAAGTTCTGCCCTGCCATAGGTCCAAAGCAGTTTCTTTATTCATTAATGGTAATCACACCACAGAGAGGGGACTCCCACACCAACCCTTTGGGTCTTCTATCAGGCTATCTTGGTTAGGGCTTCTATTGTTGTGATACAACCCATAACCAAGGCAACAACAGAAAAGAAAGAGTTTATTAGGGGCTTATAATTCCAGAGTGATAGGGACCATAATGGCAGGGAATGCAGGTGGCATACAGGGCAACTTCAGCTGGAAGCTGGAGCTGAGGGCTCCCATCTCAAACTGCAAACAGGAAGTCAAGAGAAAAATGAGGCTTTTGAAACCTCAAGGTCACCCTCCCACCTCAGTGAAATACTTCCTTCCTTTAGCAAGGCCCCATCTCATTAGCCTCTCCAAACAGCCACCAGCCACCATTAGATTTCAGAGAGGAAAGAAACAAAAGGCAGGAAAGAGACCAAAGTCTGTTATCAACAGATAAGCCTGACTGTGTTTATCATCACAGCAAGGGGCTGAAACTTTCTGAGATGGAATCTGTGCCAAGGGAAGGCAGCTGGTCAGTGCTTGCATATGAGAGGACAAGGGACTTAGGAGGAAGTTGATAGTATAGGAGGAAGCTCTGTGGGGTACATACAGATGAAGATGTTCTTGAGAAATTTATGAGTTCCTCTTCCTGGGACTGTTTGCCCAAACAAGGCAGTCTATCTTGAGAAACTGCCTGCCATAGCCTGGAAATATGGATGTGACTGGCCCATCGCATCAGGGGCAATGCCAGCAAGATAGTCTCTGGAGACTTATGCTTTCCTACAGCCAGGGCATCCTAGCATCCAAAGGCTGGGGACCAAGTATTCAAATGCCTGAGACTGTGTGGGCACATCTACAAACCTGCACACAGGTGAAGCTCTGGTGTAAATCCATTCCCCCTCCCCCGCAAACGCCACAGGATAAAAACAATGGAATTCCCCAGGGCTGAGATAGTTTCTCTGAACTGAACCCACCCCACAGAAACCCTGGACCCTGATGAGGTAGAGTATGAAAATTTTGAGCCAGCAACCATCCTTAACCACCATGCATATGTTTCTGTATTTGTACTTTCCGCTTGCCTGTCTCTGCTCTCCTACCTAATAAGAGACTACTGAACTTGACTGAGGCCCAGGGCCAACACCATTGCCTCGAGTTGGAGTGCAACTTGTTGTTTTTAATTTAAACGATTGTTTTATTGTTTTACTAATAACATCTCAGGAGTCAGACGCTGTGTCAAAACCCACTAGCTCAACAAGGTTGAGGATACTGCCCTTCTAATCTAAAAGGAACCACCAAATTCTCAATCCCTCCCTTCTACTTCTTTCATGTTTCTCTATCTGTTTTCCTGACTCCATTTTTAAGCTCTATGGCTACTTCCTGTCAACTAACTGCTGGCTCCGCCTCCTGATGTGAGGTTTTTATTTAATCAACACAATCCTGGGTCCACAGTATGATAAAATATCCCATAGCACAGAAGGTGGTTCATTGTGAGGCTGGCTGGGAGGCACACATGGTATGAACTAATACCTGCCCTTCACTTTCAGGTATATAGTTGTGAATGGCTCCATTTCAGGGTACCCAGGCAGATACTGAGGCCTAGAAGAGTACAATCAGTGTTTGTGTGGATGATCCAAAGTTGCTCCACATCCAACACTCTCCTGTCTAAGCCCCTGAGGTGCCTGATGCTCTCAGGATCCTTTTGCTTACCCAGCTCCAGGTGAAAATGAAGCTTTGGACATCACCTGCAGAGACCAGTCTGCTACCTGCTTCCCTGAGACCACACTGTCATACCTGAAGACTTTGATCCTGACCACTGTTACTGTTGTGCTCAGACTCTCTGGGGTCCGTATGCATAATGCAACTTCCAATCCGCCCCAAGTGCAGTGGCTATTGCCTGGCTTTCCTGTGAAATGAAGACCAGGCCATCATCTGACCCAATCATGATGGGGAAACAAAACCTGGGCAGGATTTCTTCCAGAATTTTCTTAGCCACCACATAAGTAGTCTCATGCTCTGTGGGGTATGCTTCCACCCATCCTGAAAAGGTATCTACAAAACTAACAGATATTTATAACCAAACATGCCTGGTTTAACTTTGGTGAAATCCACTTCCCAATGTGTGCCTGATCTTGTGCCTCTGAGACAATTCCCTTTGCTAGTTGGATATGAGACTGCATGGCAGTTTGTCACCATGTTTTAGATGATATGGTTCCCATCTCTAAATTGAATAGCTGAATGGCATAGGAGTTCTTGCATTCTTTTGACACCCATATTGATGCTAGGTGTTTCTTTTGGAGCATTTTTAATCCCATACTTTGGGGCAGGATCATCTTCCCTTCTGTGGTCTGCCACCAGCATTTTACAATCCCTAGGCAGCAAAATCCTGCTGTGCCTAGAAACCCCCTTACTTGTCTTATGATTTTTGGAGTAGGTATTTTCAACACAGTCTCTTTGCATGCTTCTGAGAGCCATCTCTGGCCTTCCTCCAGAATGTACCCCAAGTACATCACCTGGGATTTACAAATCTGGGCTTTCTTATCTGAAGCTCTGTACCCAGAGTACCCCAATGCTTGCAGCAAATTCTCAGTCCCTTTTTGCAGGCCTTCTCTTCCTCAGCTGCCACCAACAGATGATCAACACATTGTAGGAGGCTTACCTCAGGGTTCTCATCTCTGTACTCATACAAATCTTCATGCAGGGCTTCATCAAAGATATCGGGTGAGTTCTTGAATCCCTGGTCCATGTTAGTTGCCCACTAATTCCAATCTCTGGATCATGCCATTAAAAACCAAAGTACTGTTGACTCTTGGGTACCAATGGCAAACTGAAAAATGCATCTTTCAAATCAAGAACTGAATACCATTTGTGATCTGGGGGCAGCATACTCAGCAAGGTATAAGGGTTAGGCACGGTGGGATGTATATCTACTACCTGTTTATTTACTTCTCTTAAGTCTTGATCTGGTCTATAGTCAAGTATAGTCCAGTACTTGGTTTCTTGAAAGGGAGCAAAGGTGTGTTCCAGGCAGATTGGGTAGGTTTCAAGACCCCTAGTGCCAATGATCTTCATATGTGAGGTGTTATCCTTTTTTGGCTTCCAAGCACATGGGATATTGGTGGATTTTGACTGGATCTGCCTTAGCTCAGAACTCCATGAAGAGCGGGGGTCTGTGATGCGTCAATCCCATCCCCTCCTGCCACCTCTTCCCAGGCAAGTACAATCTTTTCAGAAGTTGGGCAAGGCAGGCTCTGGTTTGGCTGGCTTTGATGACATCTATATTCCTTATCCAGTGCTGCTGTCCCCAGTAGAGTGCATTAGTGGAGCTCCTTGGCCTGAAAAATGAATTTGGGCCTTCATTTTAGATCTCTCCCCAGCAGTGGATATGGACATTCAGGGATGACTATAAATGAGTGGGTTACTCTGCACATTCCTAGGTCTGCTTCTCTTTGGGTAGTCTATTGATATGGCTTAATTCCAGTGGTCCCTTGAACCCAGGATCATTTGGAGGAGAGAGGGCCATGAGATGTTATTAGTATCATACTCTCTGCCCCTTTATTGCCCCTGATGTAAATAGGCTTCCCCTCCACCTTTAAGGTTACCCTAGGCTCGGGGAGTGAAACTGAGTCCCGTCTTCCCTAATCACTATCACTGCCTTGTCCCCTAGCCATCAAGACCGGGGTTTGGCTTTTCTTTTTCTGTGGGCATTCTCATGCCCAATGTCCTTCTTCTAGGCAGTGGGCACATTGGAGTTTTCCTACCTTTTGTCTCGGGCACTGATCCCAGTCTGTTCTTTGTCCTCTCTGTCTTTTGCTCCAGCTTCAGTGGCTAGCAGGACTCTTTGCAGACTAGCCTTCTATTTCTCCAGGGTATGAGTGAGGTTCTGCTCCTGGCTTTTGTCATGTTTGTCCTCTTTCTCCCATCTCTTTCTTTTCTTTCAGCTTTCTGCTCCTCTGTCTCCCTTTTATTGTACACCTTTTCCACCACTGCCACTACATCTTTACTGTCTTATTCTCCTAATCTCTCTAATGAATATCATTTCTTCTTGATATCTGGTGCTGCCTGGTTTGTATAAGCTAAAATGACACTCTGGATCGAAGGGGTAAACTGTCTAAAGGCCATCATTAGTCTCTCCAGGTAACTAGCCGGACTTTCCTCTGAACCCTCTTTAATGTCGTAAATTTTTGTCAAATTGCTGGGCTTTCGTGCTCCTGCTTTGAGACCCACCAAATGAGTCTAGCAATAGACCTTGAGGCGGTCCTTATGGGCTGCCATGTTATAATCCCAACTGGGGCATTCAGAGGGAAAAAGACATCACCATTACAACAGGATCAGTCAGTGTAGGTCCGGCAGGTCCTGGTACTAGATTCGGGGCATTCTCCTGTATCCATCTCCGCTCTTCCATAATGAAAAGTATTCCCAGGATCTGCTGACAATTGTCCCAGGTTGGATGAAGAGTAAAAAGAGCAGTTTCTAACAGATTCGTTAAATCTTGAGGGTCCTCACAAAAGAGGGCATTCTGGGCCTTTCAGTTATATAGATCAGTAGTGGCTAAAGGCCATTAATGGAAGGGTTGGATTCCCTCCTTGTCCACCTGTCTAGCCGGTCACAATGGCAGAGTGACAGTGGTGTCAGGCGGGGGGGGGGGGTCACTCTGCTGTGGCTTCGCGTGATGGAGTATGGCCTCTTCCTCCAGGGAGTGAGGGGGCTGCCTCAGCACCAGGCTCCAGTTGTGGCACTTTGGGTGGCAGCCTGGCTACATATGGGGGGTAGGAAAATTCCACTTCCAAAGCCCTCCTTGCAGAACCACTGGCTGTTTTTCCTTGGGCCCTTTGGGCTTAGCCTTGCTTTCACTGCCAACACTTTCCTATTCTTCAGTGGCTATGGTGGTAAGAAAGGTTTAACCCATGGATGGGGACCCTCTACCTGATCTATCAATCCCTGCCCAGTCACAATGTAAAGAACCTGGTCTGGGTGGCCAGTTCAGGGACAACAATCTATTTCCTCTACCCCTCTGCTGGCCAGCCAACATTGAAAACTGGCCATTCAACACAGTAAAATGTTACCCACTTATGCTTCTTCACAGACACACTATTGTTGTCCACAGTGTCCTGCACATCCTGACAGTGTGCAAGGGTTAACTCCAAAGAAATAGAGCAAGTAGTTCCCATGTTGTTAGTTATGTTATTTCTGGGTCTGGGAAGATAGAAAAATATCCCACAGAGGAAACAAATGAGAACAATCACAAGACAAACTAAAGACGACCAGACTCTTAAGGTTTCCTGGAATTACAGGGGATGATTATCCTCTCTCCACAATGGGAGGTGCCCAAAGACACTCCAAGTCAATGGTATAAATTCCACAGGTGGCTCCTTATCCTCTCCATCCCCAATTTTGTCCAGAAGCTTCTGAAAGTGAACAGCCAGACCTCAGGTAGAATCATTCAGGGGTCCCTCATGGAACCCTCTACCTGGTCTAGGGGTCAAGACATCTCCAAACTCCTCCAGGATCACTGTGCTGGCACGTCTGCCACAATGAGAGCCTGCCAATTTCAAAAGAAAATGGCCACACAAAGAAAACAAAACTGACAAACACGAAACAGGCAAGAGCTCTCTTACCATTCAGATACAATAAACCTCCAAGTCCTGGGTAGGGGGTCCCAGTGGGTCTCTGGGGTTTCCAGGCCAATGCACCAAATGTTGTGTCCAGACTCTTGGCCTCCCCCTAGAGTTACTACCAGGAATCTGGAACTTCAATACAAAAGAAAGTTTTATTCCAAAGCGCAGTACAAGCCAGACAAGGAACTCATTCAGCACACTCAATATATGGAGGGCAGGAGGAGCTTCTTTCCAGAGATTACAGGACATTTTATAGACTACCTCACAGGACCACCAGTTCTCACCTAATTTGCATACCTGGATCTAATTGAGGACAGCAAATAATTACAAAAAGGTGCAATATTCAATAAGCATATTATTATGCAAATAAAGTAAGGACAAAAGTATGTCCTCAGTTGGCCAGTTCCTATCTGTTCTTGAGGTGTGTAGATGAAGCATACTATGGACATTTTTTTTTTATTTTCCAGTTCTTGGCTATCCTTGAGGCAATGCACTCCCAGTTATCAGTTCCTGCCAGATGGCCCTTGTCATGTTTGAAATGTTTTAGCCTAGCCTAAAGAGTGTGGTGGAAAGCAATTAGGTAAGTCTGACAGGTTTTTTATTTCTCTCATTATCTGCAAAACCTCAGCACAACATCCCCCAATATCAGACACCCACCTAGCCATTATCACCCCAGTGCCTTTCTCCTCAGAAAGAGGACAATTGCAACCAGTCCCTCTCTTCCCCAAGACTGCATCTCTCTGATTGGCTGGAACAGGGTGTTCTTTGGATGGGCCTAGCACATGCTCATGTGAGTAGTGGGCTTAGCAGGCATGGAGGCAAGCACAGCAAGCTCATGTGTGAGTCATACCTGAGAGATGTCTCAGAGGTGTGCCTGCATGAGGCAGACAAGAAGAATGTGTGCTCGCAAGGGAGGCTGTCCAGCACATATATGCACACATGAAGCAGGGACCAACAGGACCCATGTATTAGGCTTCGAGCAGGCTTTCCACGGCATGTCTCCCCATATGGACCCTTACCCTGAGGCTTGATTCATGGCTGCAATGCCTTCAGTCCCATTAAGGCTATGGTAGTCTGAAGGAGATGCACCTCCATAGTCTCAGATATTTCAATTCTTGGTCCTGAGTTGGTGTTGATTTTGGGGAGGCTTAGAAAGAGTAGCCTTGTTGGCAGAGGTGTGTTACTGGAGGAGGGCTTTGAGAGTTTAATACAGTGATTCTCAACCTTCCTAATGCTGCAACCCTTTAATACAGCCCCTCATGTTGTGGTGACCCCAACCAAAAAAATTGTTTTCATTGCTCCTGCATAACTCTCATTTTGCTACTATTATGAACCAAAATGTAAATATCTGTGTTTTCTGATGGCCTCAGGCAACCACTGTGAGAGGATCATTTGACACCCCACCTCCTAGGGTACGCAGCCCACAGGTTACAAAACGCTGGTTTAAAGACTCTCAAAAGGCGCCATGTCGAGTTTGATCTTTCTAGTCCTGGCACCAATGTGAATGGTTGAAGGGATTCTGGCTAGCTTAAATGTGGTGTATATGGCTCTGGCAGGACTTTCCCTTCTCTCCCATTCCCTCTGCCTTGCTAAAGACTGTTAGACTACATTCCTAAAGCTAGTCACCAAGGTCCATTCCCTTATGTGGTCACTTCCTCTTCCTGAGTTTGACTACCAAAGTCCAGCAATCAGAAGTCCCCTTTGCTTCACCTTATGATCATGGCCAATTAAACTTAAATACCTCATCCCAACCAATAAAGTTTACGATGTTCAAATCTCTACTCAAGCTTGGCTTGACACCTCACCTCATGTAATTTTAAAAGAACTGACTTTGCATATCCAAAGGATGTTTGTTACAAATTCAGAGTAAGGACAGTAGCTACTTCACGCACATCGCACATCCAAAGGGTTACTCCACTTCACAAAAAATTCCAGTGCCACATTTTAAGGCAGTATCATTGTGAGACAAGAAGAGCAAGCGGGCTTATCTCATAAATGGTTGGAAGATCTGTTAAAAGTTCATGTGGAGCAGACGTGGAAGACAAGGCATGGGCCCACATTGGAGACTCCCCAAGGATTCCCACACTGGACACCCCCAAGGTTTCCCAGAGGAAGGAGCCATTTGTTATGCCCATGGAATGTGATTTTCAAAGAAGAAGACAGTGTGCAATCCCATCACCCTTCGATCTAAGGAAAGCTCAAGAGAGGACTCAAATCCCTCTGTTTTTTTCAAAGAATACTGCAGGGGTGGGCATAGAAGAGAAAGAAGTGTGTCACCCTCTGTTCGGAAATTGCAAAACACCTGTCCAGTCTTTGCCCTATTCCCAGGGTCCAGAGCAGCTTAGGAAAAGATGACCTGCACACTAGCTGAACACAGGCATGGAAGCGGAGCTTGCTGGGCTTGCAGCTGAAAAGGACACAGATGGTGACTTCAAGCAGTAAAAACATTAGGGAAGACAAGGCAAAGGGAGCTTTCTGGGCAAAAAGCAGAAGCAAAGTGTGGGCAGGGAATGGGAGTCACTTCAGGGGAAGCTGGAACTCTGTGGGGGAAGATGGAGAGACAGAAGCAAGCAGCCGGTGAAGCTTGCAAGTGTGTGTGTGTGTGTGTGTGTGTGTGTGTGTGTGTTAGGGGGTGTTGTGCAGAGGACACAGGAAACAGAACTAAGAAGGAAGGCCACTAGGAAATCTGAGAGAGGGAAAGGCCGTGTTTCAGGACAACAGTCCCTCAGAGCCAGAACTGAGGACTAGGAAAGGAGGGAAGCCTAGGTGGAGAAGCAGAGGGAGATCAAGAGAGTGAGAGAGGCAGAAGAGTGCAGGGCAGAAGGGACTACCTGGGAAGCCATAGAAACCCAGTCACAAGGCTCCCTCTGAGATACTGCTGTTGCTCACACTGAACACTCACAGTTAGAAGTGAGCCTTTCTGCGTGGTTCTTCCACCAGGCTCCCAGGCAGTATTCAGCTGCATTAGAGCTGCATGTTCCCTTTTCTTAAGCTCTTCCTAAAGGCCTAGATGTATGTAGATGGCTCTCGAGATCTTGAAAACTAACTTTTACTTTTCTGCGTGCATGGGTATGTAGGAGAGTATGCATGTATGTGTGCTTGAGTATGACGACCAAAGGCCATAAAAATTCAAAGTGATTGCCTTCACGTGTACATGTTTGCATGCATATATGTGCACTTGGGTGTGCCTACGCCTTCCCAAACCCCTCACCACATCACTTTTTGAGGCAGAGTCTCTCACTAAACATGGGGTTTTCCAATTTGGCTGTTCTGGTGGTCCCATAAGCCCCAGGGATCCTTTTGTCTCTACCCTCACCACTCTGGGGTTCTAGGCACATTCCTGCAGTGTATACAGCTGCTAGAAATATTCCTTAGGGTACCAACAGGGGTACTCATGCTTGCTCAGTCAAGACAGACCTAGTTTCTCACTAGCATCCTGAAAGCATTTAATTTACTATGACACAGGGAGCACTTTAAATAAAGCATCTGAGTCAGATCCAAGGAGAGATCTTTCACAGAGCATTTTAATGAGAGCATCAAAAAGAATTCCCATTGAAGGGCTGCTTCAATCCCTGGATATGTAGAATTCACTTAGGACCTGGAGCTTCAGCAAGGATACAATTGCCAGCTCGCAGTTCAAAGAGGATTAACCTCTACCAGATTTTTCATTCCCCACATCTCTTGGAGAGATGCTGAAATACATGACCACCAATACTCGAGAACAATACTAATGTCAGAAGACTATAAATATATGAAAGAAAATAAAAGCTACCCTTTCCCATTGTGTATTTCACTTATCTGTCCAATCAAAACAGTCAAAGAAAACCATAAGGATCCCCAGAAGTGCTAATCTCCATTGGAATGTCACTAGAGGTCAATAACTCATCACTGCAATGCACTGTGATCCTTTCTAAACAAAGCTCTTATCACCAGCTCCTGTGCTAGAATGCTGCCCTCAACACTGTCATCAGCTTCCCAGGTCAAACAAACCTTTGCATTTCTCCTAGGTGTGGGGAAAATATTCCCAAGAGAATGTGATCATGCTTTGCAAAACTAATTACTTCTCCCACAAGCTGAGAAAGGGCCAATCTGTCTTCTGCTTTTATAGACATGTGGCATGGCATAAGAGTGTGTTCTGTTGACAAGTGCAATTTACCAGACCTTCAAAAATGTGTCACATAAATCTCTAGTGGTTCCAATCTTGGTTTTATGATCCCCTATACTTTTCTGTAAAATCTTCATCTGCTTCCGAGTTATAAGCTCAAACATAGGAGAATAATGACAAAATGTCAGTAAAACTGAACATCCAACCCTGCTGCTCACAGGAACTGCTTCCCATAATGTTTGTGTGCTGACATTTCAAGAATGCATTTGAAGACATGCCTTTCATTGCCAAAAGCAACATAACATGGCCTGACCAGTCACAGAGTGAGATAGTCCATCAAGCTGGTGTATAAATCCTAAAAAATGATTATTCATTTTGAAATTAACATAAGACCCACCGAATCTGTGGATTCCCACCTCACTCACCAAAATTAAGTACAAAATGTTCCTTTGTTTTCATAGATTGTTTAAGACACCGAGGACACATATTAGCTTTCAAGGAATCCCCCCCCCCCAAAAAAAGTTCATTAATAAGTCATTCCCCAGATTGTGACATCCCATCAACTACATTATTGACCAAATAAGATGGGCAGAGAAGACGAATAGCAAACATACAGCAGCTACTGTGGTCAAACTTTCCACAGCAACATGTCAAAAACAAAACCACTCAACACACAAAGTTTAGAAAAGCAGGGATTCTTCATGGATCTGCTTTCACTCCTAGGAAACTGAGGCAGGGAGGTTACTTATTTTCCTGAGCTTTTATGATGAGCAAGTATCAGGACTATGACTGCATCCCAATCAGTGGGATCCAGAGAACATGCTCCTAACCACCAGACTGGAATCTGTCTCCATCTCCTTCATATTCCAGGCTCTGCTTCCCTACTTTTGGAAGTCAGCATCTTTGGGAGTACCACCCTGTCCTCCATCAGGATGAAAGACTCCTCAAAGACAGCACTTCTCTGTGTCCACAAATACTTACCTACTTCTGAACACTAAGCCTCCACCTGCTCTGTCACAGGCACAGGGACTGCTTTCACTTTGCCTCTTCGTCATTGGGTCAGAAGGCTACCTGGGACCCCAAACTCACCTTCTCCTGCACAGTTTCGCATCTGCACTGTATGGATCATAAACCTTCCCCTCTGAGCACCCAAGACCATACCTTCTCCTGCGCTCTCTAAGCAGTGCCTACTCAGCCTCCCTCCACAGAATAAAAAGCAAGCTGGAGAGGATGGAGTTTCTCCAGGCCACAAGCACAAACATCCTTGTCTCCCTATGCTCATGTCCCCTCCTGTCCTGTCCCTTTCCCTGGCCACTTGCTGCATCAAAGCCCTGCCACTTTGGAAACAAGACACTGTGGCTTTATTCCAATCTAAGAGCAACACTCACAGCAAGGTGTTCTTCTTCCCTTGTTCTCTCCACATCATCCAGTCACATCTGCTGCAGGGACTCAAACATCTGGGAGTGCATGGCATGAAGTTCTTGCCTGTAAAACACAGTCACAATTACTGAGCATTGTCACACTGTGTGAGGGTATGGCAAGGAAACACACACTTCACATTATGAGACAAGAATCAGGCGCAGGAGAGAAAGGGGACATGAATTAAACTTTCTCCTGAGAGGCAGAAATATCACTCTCATCCCAGAAGAACTTTGTTTTAATTTGCTGCCAGTGTCATCACTTTGTGTGTCTTCCCTCTTGCACACCTAGGATGCTTGGAGGCATACATTTCCCAAAATTGCATTTCTGGCTTAAAATTAAATTCATCTTCCCTTCCCCTTATGGAGTAACCTAGAGGTCCTGACAGCCCAACTCTGTGTACTGAAGGCAACATACCCTTTATCTTCTGAGTGTCACATACACAAAGAGTGCACAGAACCCTTCCCCCACATGGGTACAGCACTTTACCAAAGAGAGCACCAATGGCACATCCTAAAAGGTACAGTTTTGAGTACCACAGAAGACTGGCCTTCATTAGAGGACATTATCTATATTGTCATTTGAGAGGGAGGGAACTGTTCTCTTGCAAGTCTTGCAGCTAACACATCTGAGCAGTGTAAAAGGGGGGTTCCGCCAGGTATGGACAAGAATAGCTCGTAGAGAAAATGCAGTGCTACCTAGGTCCCATTAGCGACTCTACTCAGGACAGGATCACAATGGCAGGCAGAAGTGACTTTGGAAGGAAGAGTGAAAGCTATACAGGTTTCCTTTACAGAGGGTCACAACTTTACCCTGACTTCCATTACGCTTTGAAAATACTGTGGAGGTTTGCATTCAGGCTTCTGAAATAGACATATATATTCTTTTCAAACTGCTTCCTCTTTGCCAGAAAGGATGGGGTAATGTCACCTAGTCGACAAAGGAAATGGTATCACTTTAAATCAAATATCCAGAGGAAGAGGTGCTCTTTCATCCCTGACACATCACCTACATGGTAACAGAAAGGAGTACTTACAGATATGGTGTTCGTTTTGCTCTTTGTTCTATTATTATTTTCTTAAATTTTAGACTGGGTCTGCGTAGCCCAGGCCAGTCTCAAACCTGAGAGGTAAGCAAGGGTGAACTCCAGTTCCTGATTCTCCCACCTCCACCTCCTAAGTGCTAGGAATACAGACATGGGGGCATCATGCTTTGACGAGTGACCACCACTGACAAACCATTTTCTGGAAACCTCAAAAACCAAGCAGTTCATGTGTACCACAAAAAAAAAGGAATCCTGTCAGACATCCTTGATTGCATGAACTGACTCTGTACACTGGCTAAGACTTGATAATCTCTCTAGTAATGCTGTTTTAGGGTCACCTATACAAGTAATAAAAAAAAAGCTGCCTCAGCTTGAGGAGCGTGTGGTAAACTGACTTGGTTACCGTGGACGACAGACCACAAGCTAGTCTGGCACGCATGATGTTTGCACGCCATCATACTCTTCTTCCCGGGCCACAGCATGTCTGCCTTCACCATTCCCTAACAGGCTCATAGATGCATGTGGCCTAAACGCTGCTCATCAAGCCCTTCTTTAGCAGGAGTTCCTGAAGGAGGGCAACTTTGGAAAGCAAGAAAAATAAATTAATTCAGAAGGTGAAAAACAGCGGTAGAAATGCAACATGCCATTAATGCAGTAAGATAAAAAACAGAGATCAACTTGGTTGCCCATCATCTCCAGTAACACTTTTCAGCAATGAAGGAAGCAGGAAACTCTCCCACTACCTCAGAGAAAGCTACAACATCCCCCTGATCAGAGCAGCTAGTTAAGTTAAGCTAAAGGTAGCCCCTAAAGGACAATGGCAATTTGCTCTTCCAGAAATTAATAATAATAATAAAAATTCCTTGGGTGACAGAACAGTTAACAGATTCCGGTTGACTGGTGACTATGTTCTCTTCATGCTTGAGTTGTAGGATCCGAAAGAAAGCTCCAAGACAAGCAACACCTGCTCAAACACACCTTTGAAATCCCATATCCTCTTCTGAACAGGCTCCCTGTGGAAAATGCACACAAGAATCCTTAAATGAGGACAAACATCCTAACTTTGCTTTGAAGGAAAGGCGAGGCATGCAGTTTTGGAGAGAATATCACTCATGTGAGGCAAAGTCGGATTTTCCTCTCCCGGGTCATTGGTTTTATTGCTTTATTCAGGTTTTCATAGTGAACCAAAGAATCCACTGCAGCTACATATGGGCACATGGTTAAGAGTTACTTATTGGAGGGTGGGTGACTCAAGGTCAGCCATATCCCCAGGAAACCAACCTCAGGCTGGATGCTGGATGACCCATGAAAACTGCATCCCTGGCATTCCCAGCCCAACTGCACTCTACACCATAAAGTGTCTCCTCTCCACAAGCCGCGGCTTTGTGTTATGTTGTGACAGTGTAGGGGTTTGTATACTACATGTTTACCTGAGCCCTCACTGTACAGCAATGACGGGTTTCTTAAAGGTGTGCTTACCCGCCTTTCGTGTACTACAGCCATATTCACTCTCATCCTTCTCAGTACCCTCCCGCTAGTCCTCCTCTATTATCCAGACAGTGTCTCTTCAACCTTCATGCCACATGACCATACTCCACCTCCAGATTCGGACTCTACTCCTCAAACTTTCCCCTCTATTGTGCATTGCCTGCTTCTCCCCAGTCTCCCTTCTGAGTTTGGGTGATATCATTTTATGGATCTATTTATAATCTGGGATCCTCAAATGAGAGAAAACGGGTGACTGTCATCTCTGGTGCTGGCTTATTTCACTAAATAACAAACTCTCCATTTATATCCATTTCCCAAAAAAGGGCAGAAGTTTCTGCACAAAACCACAATGAAACTACCTCCTGGATCAGGCCAAAGTTTCTTTAAGACATCACCTGGCCTCCTGCACGTTTGATCCTGAGGAACAGCTGCCCGTCTCACTGGTATCAACCACCGGATTGTTTGCTGCATCGGAAAAAATGTTTGCTAATGAAGCGTGCTGTTCTCATTGTCCCACATGGGAAACAGCTTCAGTCTGGGGTCCACTGAGCCCATCGCCAAGGGCAGTTTTAAAGTAGTCTTCCAGGAACTCATGACCCACCCTAACCCCATTTAGGTGAAATTCAACTAGGCCTGTGTCTGGAGACAGCAGGTGCAAGCCTTTCAAGGAAATTCACCGTGACCCACGATTTCTTCAGAGGCCTGTTGGCCAAGACCAACTCCTCTGCACCTCTGCCACGGGGGAAGAACATCGGGTGGGAACAGAAACCCAGAGTAAGCTTGAGAATCAGATCTCAGCATGTGAATCCCCACACCCACACCCACAACTCTGTGGAAAGAGCTGGTTACTACCAGGCCACCCTGTGCTCCACCCACCAAGGAGTAGCAGAATGTCCCCTTGGTTAGGCCCAGCCCTATATGCTGCATATAAGTTGTTACAGGGGGTGACTGGATGGGGTTCTACAAGTCATCTGATGGGAGATTCCGATCAACCCTAGGGCGCTTGGCACTTCTCTCTGTATCTTTCTGCTCCTTGTTTGACATGACTGGGGCTATGCAGGGCTGGGGGGGACTCCTGAAGTGTTGGTGTGCACAGATAGTAAAGACACCAAGAAGAATGTCATGGTGGCAATGAAAACAGGGACCAGGACTCCACAGGCTATGGCCATGCAACCTGGCACTTTCTGTGCTGTAGCCAAGAGGAGGTAGGAGGATGACACTGATATCCTACCACATTCAATCACATTCTGTCCCATTTTCCTGTCTGAATGCAGAGCTCTCCACAGCCCTGTAGCCCTCAATCTCAGCCCTTTCTGCTGATCTTTTGCCCCCAGGATAGGACTGCGTGGGCTGGCCCCAAAACCAAGTGGCCCAAAACTGGTGTCTCATTAACCCAGACACCAACCCACTGACGGCCAATGTGGTCACTGGAGCCAAGTCCCTGCACTTCATGCTTGAGTCCTGTTCAACTCCCTATCCACTCTGAGTCTGTATGTCTCAAAAGCAACTCAGGTACTCAGGCATCCTTGAAAGACCCAACAGAGGCAAATGCATAGATTAGCCAATATACTCACTCACCCACAGTGAGTGACACACAGCCTGTTAGAGGGCATGAGGCCACTGTGCTCACAGCCAAGCGCTATGGGAACTAGGAATGGTAAGCACCCAGGCTTGTCTCTTCAACAGAAGGGATGCCTACATCTGTTTTCCAACCAGAAGACCGGGAGAGGATGCTGTTAATAGCCTGGTGATCTGTGCTGTCTGCAGAGCAAGGCCACACCCAGATCTCCCAGATTATTATGTTTGACTCTCCCTCCCTAGACCTTTACTTTTCATTTGGTTTCTCAGTCAACAGAGCCCATCCTTAGGGGAGATGTCCCATGTATGTTACAGCCTGGTGACCTCAACACTATCCACGTGACTGAAGCTACACCAGACCCTAGGTTCCTAAGATATAGAATCCATGTTCATGGTAGAGGTCACATGTACATTACAAGAGAGTTTCTATGTAGTTAGGGTTCAATCTATATCTTGCACATGGGATTGAGATCATTGTTACCAGAAAATTTTTCCCCAAAATTGTGCTATATTTAAACATGTCAAAAACAATCTGCTTGAGGTCAGAGTCTAGAATTTTGAACTAACATCTGCTAAATAACTAAGGTGTTTGTAGACAGATTTCATTTTGGCCTCAGGGGTATCGTTACTCTTTTTGGCATGACATTTTTAGGGAGCCCCATGATGATCCACACCTGTCTGTAATGAAGTGCAGCCCCTGCAGGCCCTTCTATTTGCACCTGGATATCACCTCACAGGCCAAGTTTGGATCTACCAGGCACAAGCCTTATCACCTCTCTCACACTCTGACACAGTTTCTCTTTTAATAAGCAGTCACCCACCAAGAGGAGCCTATTCCAAGACCTTCCCCTCAGAAACTTCTTTCTCTTTAGAGGAAGGTAACAGCTAGACACTGACTGGCTCCACAATCATGCTTTCCGACTGGCTGGAACAACACCTATGCATGTGAAATGCCAAGAATGTGGGCCCAGCTGGTGCAAATATATGAGGTGTGTGTGTGTGTGTGTGTGTGTGTGTGTGTGTGTGGTGGGGTGGGGGAGGGAAGTGCCTGGCATATGTAGTAGGTGATATAGCACCAAATACTTGTATCCAGGCTGACTCTAATTTTGGAACCACCAGATCCTCAGAACAGGGACCCACCCAGATTAGGTGACCACACTGCAGCCACATTTTCCTGAGAGTTCTCTTCCTTCGGAGGCTTGTCCCACCTGATTGGGCCCCATGTCCCCGAATGGGAGGATGTCTGATTAGGTGGAGAAGCATGCAGAAACGCGTGGGTCTGCTCCAAGGAGCTAAAAAACGAAACCCATGCAAGTAATGAAGCTTGTGTGGTGACCTGGACTTGAGTGCACACGACTGGTCTGGGAACTGCATTAACAGGGGCTAGAAGGGACAGTACTTCCTTCACCAGAACACATGCTGGCTTGCCCAGTCCTCCAGGGCCCTGCAGTCCTGACAGAGCTTTCTTAGATCTCCACTCTGACCCTGATTGCAGTCTGATGCAAAAGGGAGGCTCCAGACATCACCTCAAGGGATACCCTGGTGGCCCTAGTAACTAGTCACTTGCCAAGGTGGACCTGCTTCACCACCATCCTCTGAGACTGTCCTTCCACTTGAAGATGATCACACCTAGTTCCTCCTCACTTCCTGAACTTAAGCATCCCTGATTCTGGAAGAGTGGAAAGGCAGGTAGGCAAGAGTCTAACCAACCCTCTTCCATTTCCATGGTAAGTTTCACCCAGAAATCATGCCTAGGGACTCAGGGCTTGCAGTCACAAATGGCTGAAAGGGGGTGCACTATTGAGGGTGGAAAAGGCCCAGAGCACCTCCTCTTCTCAGTGTGTCTGCCTTTCTTGCCCTCTCCCCTGGACCAATCTGGAAAATGCACAAGAGGTACAAAAAGTGTCTCCTGGAAGGTCCCTAGTCCCTCTAGCAGCAGGCAAAACTGCCCTGCCCACTCCCCTCAGGCCCTGGGACCCCAACACAGCTTCTCAGATTGCTTAATCTGTCTTCCTCCAGTCACATTCAGAAGTGAGGCTCTGGACATCATGGGATATAATGGGTCCCCATACCTCCTCACAAACCTAGGTGGACAGGACTTGCAATGATCCCCACAGACCCTCCTTACCCACGAAGGTGAGTCACACCTAGCTAGGCCCACAGGACAATCACACATACGTGACGTGAGTCTTGGGATGGCACACACATGTCCCGGAACACAGCGAATTAAGGCTTGAGAGGACCTGAACACCCACAGCCCCTTTCACATAGGCCCGCCCGTGGATTTATGTCCCGGAGGACATCTGAAGTACACAGAGACCTCAGAAAGGGCCATGGGGAGCTACCTAAGTCTTTTCCCAAGCACCTGTGTTGCTGGTCTGCTCCTCTCACAAAGCATTCCTAGACTTTCCTCCAGGAACCTGGGCCATGATGAAACTAGACGCGGTGTGGAATTCAGGATCCAGGCATCAACCACCTCAGGGAATATCTTGCGCCCTAACACCTGGTCACTCACCTAGAGGAAAGGTCTCTGCCCAGTGACCCAAAACCTGTCTTCCCCTCTACGGCGGTCACAGCCAGTTAGTTCTCACTTCCAGAAAATCTTCGGCCTCTGTGGAAAAGCATGGGTGCATGTGTGTTCCTGTCCAATGAGTTTGTTCGTCAGGCCCGCCCACAACCTTGAACACAGGCATGCATGCACATAGGCGCACACACACACGTGTGGATAAGAAATTTCCCTTTGGGGGCTGGAGAGATGGCTCAGTGGTTAAGAGCACTGATCGCTCTTCCAGAGGTCCTGAGTTCAATTCCCAGCAACCACATGGTGGCTCACAGCCATCTATAATGAGACCTGGCGCCCCCTTCTGGCTTGCGGGCACACATGGGAGGAATGCTGTACACATAATGAATAAAAAATAAATAAATAAATAAGAAAGAAAATAAATAAATAAATAAATAAATAGAAATTTCCCTTTAAAGCCCGGGAGGACCTTAAACACCCATGCTCGTGTTTTCACTAGGCACACCTGTGGACATGTGGACCCGGATGAATGTCTCATGTGCTGAGACTTCAGAAAGGGCCATGTGGCAGGTCCCTAGCACCTTCACAAAGCTTTTCCAGACAGCCCTTTTGGGCCTTGTCCACTCAAGGTTGGAAGTAAAGCCCATGATACCACCTCAGGTGCCCTAACGTCTAGTCATTCTCCTATACAAACATGCTTCATGATAGTCACCCAAGACCCTCCTTTTCCAGGCCTAGTCCTTGCTCCTGGAAACTAAGGGTGCTGGCTTCTCTAGATAAGCAGGCGAGCATATATGAGACTAGATGAACGTGTCCCTAAGGGATGCCAGTCCAGCAACCATACTCATGCAACTTGGGGCTTGTAGTTGTTGTAATGGTCTGTCCTGTCCCTTTAAGAGACAAGCTCTGCCCACACCCTCCAGTCTGCCAAGGCAAGCTGATCTTCATCTTCCATCCTGAGTCCTTTCTTTGAAATCTCCCTCTCAAAGAGGCAGCTTCTCTGTCTCTCCTTTCTCCCCTTCTCCCTTCTGTTTCTCTCTGTGTTTCCCTCTGTCTCTCTCTCTCTCTCTCTCTCTCTCTCTCTGTCTCTCTCTGTCTCTCTCTGTCTCTCTCTCTCTCTCTCTCTCTCTCTCTCTCTCTCTCTCTCTCTCTCTCTCTCTCTCTCTCTCCCTGGCTCTCTTTCTGCTCTTCTCCCCTTGTCTGCTCCATAACCCAGTAAATAAATATCCAATCTCACTCTGAATGGTCTGAATGGTGTGACCATCCATGTCTCTGTCTCTCACCTGCTGCGTGGCTCCCTGCCGGCAATCACCTGCCTTCAGAGACCTATGGCATGGTGTCCTGGCATGGTGCCCATCTGTCTGTCTCTGCTCATGGGACTGGCTACCCCGTCGAGGTCTCTTAGACACAACAAGGCTCCCTGCCTGGGACACTTTGCCCCGAGAGGCCCGCTGCAGCCTCTTGGGGAACTGCTGCATCCCTGCCTGGAATTGGCTACCCTCGGGAACTGCTGCCCGCTGCCTACCGCCACTTCAGGGACCTGAGCATGGTCTCTTGTCCTGCTGCCTGCTGCCACTGGGGATCTGTAGCATTTTACTTAAACCGTAACAATTATTCTTGCTTGACTCATGTCTGTGGTTGGGCATGTGCATCAGGTCCCAGTAAGCCCCTTCTGCCTAAGTATCACTCGTGGCTGCTTATATGGAGGACCCGGGTATCCTGTGATGACTGCAAAAGTACACAAGGGGCAGAAACAGGAGGCCCCCTGGTCCCCTGCCCACTGTACAAGCTCATTTGTGCCCAGCCTTTTTAGACCTGCAGTATGAGGGTCACCTTCTGGAGCTTTTTCCAAACTAAAGAATAAGGGAGACTCCTGGCTGTCACTGTGTTGTCCAGCCTGGGTTCTGATACTTCCTGGTCTTACTGTCCTCTCCTAAGGACTGTGAATCCACAATGATCATGCTTTGCCACCATAACATCTGGGCATGCATGAACCATGAGGGCTCAGAACACAAGTTCTGTGATGTTTGGCCTGAGGGAATGCAAGAAACCTACAATGGCAGCAGTTAAATCCACCCCACTTTACAATTTAGGAAGGAAATTAAGAACTACAGTTAAGCATAGGAAGCATCCCAAGCTTGGTGTGGTAAGAATTTTCAATGCTGTATCTACTGTGGGGAGCACCTCTGTGTCCAACAAAATGGGAAATGTTACATCAGTCCATCACAGTCGCTCCACCCCTGGGTATGGGCCAATCCATTGAATAGAAACCTTTGAGCCAATATAGGTATGCCAAAGCTCATGGCAGCCCTCATGACAGTGGGGAACTCCCAATTTACCCACTCATGATATAGAGACACACCAAACGTGGTGCATTTACACAACAGTATTCTAGACTACCCAGGTCTAAAAAGGAATGCACTGCCGCTCAATGAACGTTGGGAGCATTTTCAGTGAAATCCGTCAGACAAAAGACACCTTCTGTAATGATCCACGCATGTACCACAGGCAGAGTAGACAAACCTGAAAGAGGTGAACTTTCCAAACTGTTGTCATCTAATCTGGTTAAAAAACATGCCACTAGCTGCAGTGATGGCTACATGGGATAATAGGCATGCATTCAGACAGCTTAGAGGAACAAGGTTACTCTGTGCCTGTGTTTGTGTGTGTGTGTGTGTGTGTGTGTGTGTGTGAGTGTGGGTATGGTATGTGTGGTGTGTGTGTATCTGTGTCTGTGTGGTGTGGGGGTGGTTGTGGTGTGTGTGGGGTGTGTGTGAGTGTGTGTGGTGTGGTGATTTAAATGAGATAGTCTACACAGCCTAGGGATTTTGAATACTTTCCTCCTAGATGGCTGCTGTTTGGGTTTGTTTGGGGCACTGCTGCAGGGAGTATGTCACTGCAGGAGGGGTTTGAGGTTTCCAAAGCTTCCTGCCATTTGAAGTTTGCTCTCTCTCCTTCCTGCTTGAGAGTCACCATGTAATTCGTGTGTGTGTGTCGGTGTGTGTGTGACTGTGTATGTGTGTCTGTCTCTCTCTCTCTCTCTCTCTCTGTGTGTGTGTGTGTGTGTGTGTGTGTGGACTGGTGTGGGGAGAATGATGCTGCCACCTGATATCCTGAGGGTCCATGGTCCTCTATATTTTTGCAAAGTGACATAGAATACGTATTTACAGGTGGAGATACAAAGTGCCTGCCTTCCAAATTCTGGCAGGTGAAGAAGTGTCCTTCTCAGACCTGGCCCCTGCCTGATCTTATTATATACAAAGGCAAAACGGAGCCTTTCAGCTCTTGTCTTGCCTTGCCCCAGCCCCTTGTCAAAGCCCTACTCCAAGGCCCCCTGCACCCTGGAATGGCAGGCAGCATTGCCTTCTGTAGTGTGTGTGCATGCTTACTTTGTTTCATGTGAGCATCTGCAGGGGATGGTGGGAGAACTAGGTGATAGAGATGTAAGTGAACAGTCAGTCAGCCTCCTTCCTGATTTCCACAGAGAACTGGCTACTAGAAGAGAACAGTTTTCCATTGACCCTGTGGTTGCCCTGACAACGGGGACAAGCCATTCTTTCCTGGTTACAGATACATTGGCGAAGGATACTCGCAGAGTGGAGAGGTGGGATCACTAGACAGACACGCGAGAGGCATAGGTAGGTGCCTACAGCCATCCTGAGTGAATGTGAGCTGAGCCTGTGAGTGTGCGGTGGGTACGTGCTGGCTCTTTCATGGGACAGAAAATGTTCTGGCTCCTACTGTTTGAAGGGAAGACCCAAGAACTGGCTGCTCAGCCAGCCCTGTCTCTTTGTCCTCGGGTGACACTGCGTTGGTGCCAGCTTTATCTTTTCAGGCCCTGAAAGCATAGATCACCAACCTATGTAAATGGATGCCTCATCGCTGTTTGGCAATGATTGTCACACTTGCTCTTGACAGAATGGCTGTGTTCGTGCAAAGGCACCTTACCTGAGATAGTTGTAGCTTGTGTTGTCTGAGAGAGAGAAGCTGGAAGGCACTTAAGGGGGAGGTAAACGTGGACAAGGTCTGGCAGTTCCCTTGGAGGTTTGAAGCCGAGGTCTGCGGATCTCTTGGCCTGGAGACCTGACATAAGAAGTGAAGAAATGCCTCCAAAAGACAGCCACCTCTAAACTGGTCACTAATCACAGCTAGGCAGACTGAGCCAAAAAAAAAAAAAAATCAGTGCGGTATGAGCACCTGAAGAAGGGGCAGCGTTTGTTTGTTCTCCCAACGGGTGTTAGTTTGTGCCCGGGTGCGGCGAACCCCCCTGGCCAGCAGGGAAGAACGACCACCTAGTCGAGGATTCTTCTCAAATCACCCTTTATTGGAGCCTCTTGGTTGTAGGGAGAGCAGGAAGCGAAGGGCCCGGAGCACTAAACGGCAGCCGCTTATATAGGGAGAGCGGACATGGGTCATGCCTGGATTGGCTACTCTCTCATCTTTCGATGCCCCCGGCCACGGGATTGGCTAAGATTACTGCGCACTACTGCGCATGCGAGAGGTTCCGTCTACAGCCTTGCCATATATGGAGTTGTTTACTCGGTGGTGCAGGGGCTCAGCGCCATCTTGTAATGGCGGCTAGCAAATCGGCTCCCTGCAGTTCCCCCTTTTTTGTTTTATAGGCAACAAGGGGTCTTATTCCCGTTCTGGCTCCCACCTCATGATGTGGGGGCCGATCAAGGGAGGCCCAGGCTCGTAGTACTCCTTCTCCTGTGTAATGAGACAAACCCCTAGGAGGTGCAAAGGCAGTACCTGAAGCGTTGTCTCAGCATACCTTCCCTGGTGCAATGGGAACAAGCCCTACAGGGGTGCAAAGGCTATGCAGGACAGACAAATGCCTATTGGTTCTTAAGAACCGATAACCATATTTGGGGAGAGTCACCACACTCCAAAGCGGCTAGGGCCTGTAGGACAGCAACCTTATCCCTATTTGTTTGGGCTCGAAGACGGCAAATCAGCCACAGGCAGACCATGCATCCTCCCAGACAGCATACCAGAAATATCCCAACCCCCACCCATTCCTTAAAAAAGGAGAAAGCAGAATATAGCCAGTCAGAAAATTGTCCAAGGGTAATGGGTTGGACACAAGTGTTATTTAGGATAGTGATCTGGAACAATTGATTCTGGAGAAACAGCTCCGCTTCCCGCGACCAGTTCCCCGCCAGATACTCCCCAATTCTTCGTGATTCATTCCTGGAATTATTAAAGACAAGAGAAGTAATGCACACATGTTTCTGATAGGAGACACATCCGATCTGGACCAGGCGGGTCAACTCATCCACCTGAGTCTGTACATAATCTATCCTCTGGTTGTCAGCTATTATGCCAGAAAGGATATGATTATTAATTCTATTTTGAGTTTCTAATGCATCAGCTGTTTTTGAAACCACGTTGTTAATTGTGGTCGCTGTTTGCACCTGATTAGCCATGGCTATCCCAGCCGTAACGGCAGCTGCCGCTGACACTGCTACAGCAGTGACAATGGCTGCAGTAATACCAAAGTCACGTCGTTCACGCAAAAGCGTTGTGATGGGAAATTGGTCCGGGTCAGCTTGGACCGGGAGTGGTACGAAGGTTGGGACCTTCACCATAATAGCCAGCTTTTGAGTGCCATTCCAACATTCAGACAAGTGGCAATTAACTGATCCATTTGTGCAATCCAAGGTACCCGAGGAATCCGGGGTGAAATTAGTAAGCAAAAAGGAAAAAGGAGGGGTCACGCAGACCGCAGCTCCCCCTAGAGTAGCATTATTCAATTCTTCTTCTTGATAAATGCGAAGCCATCTCCCCTGGCCCAATGACTCTGATATGCTACCAGACACATTAAGGAGCCAAGTCCTAGTTAATCGTAGCGTTGCCAGGGCTGAGATGTCCGCAGTGGCTCCTACTTCATTAGAGAGC
This sequence comes from Arvicola amphibius, assembly GCF_903992535.2. NCBI lineage: Eukaryota > Metazoa > Chordata > Mammalia > Rodentia > Cricetidae > Arvicola > Arvicola amphibius. Next base: position 78,480,890 of record NC_052065.1, on the reverse strand, counting down.
AGCCATTGATACCAGGACCATCCTGATCCGATAGTAGAATCTTGATTAGACTGGTTATAAAGGTATCTCCTCATAGATGGGGATAGGGAGAACCCATAGGCAACCTGTGTCTTTTCCCAAGTCTTAGCTTGGCAGGCTGTAAATGTAGGTGGAAATGAAAAATCTGGAACACAGTGTGGTGATGTCCTAAAACGAGTGGCATTTTTAGGAGTGGATGCACCTCCCAATGGTACCAGGGACTCCACTCTCATGGCCAAGGTGGTAGCATTGATAGATGTAGCATTACTGGGCCCTCCTAACCCTGAGGTGATCCCCTGAGTCACCTGGGCAAATACTGCGCCCAGGGACCCTAACCCAACATTACTCTGCATCAGGGGATCCATCCAATTGGTCAAGTTTTTGCGTAAAAGCCTTATGCAGGGTCCTTTCTCCTCAAGGGAGAAGCACATAGTCCCATTTAGGGCTATCCTTGTAGCATTAAACAACTCCTGTTTAGCATCTGAGTTAGGCAGACAGGGTGCCTCCAGATTGCAGGAGGTGGAAAACAGTGTGGGCAATATAGAAGAGTTAGCATGAACAGGCATTGGCATGGGCCAAGCCTTCGTTACCGCCCATAACGTCATTGGACTCGCGTTCAGCAGGGCTGTCTTCATTGCCAGGATCAGCATCCATGTTGTTGCAGCCCTCATCTTCAGCTGTTGGTCTCAGGCTCCTTGTCAGCCGTGTTGGTACCCAATGAGGGACTTCTTGACTCTGTGGGAAAACACAAACAGCTCCCCTGGATCTCGCAACGACTGGATCCGGTCCATACCATTTGTTATCCAACACATCTTTCCACATAACAGACACTCCCTTATCTTCGGGGGTCATGTTAGCATGTCTATCAGCCGCTGTTCGGCCTTGACCATCAAAAATTAAGAAATTAAATGTAAAAAGTGCCAAAGCAATTCTGTCCCTGGGGGATGCTGTTTCTGCTATTCCCCCTTTTTGTTTTGTTAGAATATCTTTGAGGCTTCTGTTAGCCCTTTCAACGATCCCCTGGCCTTGGGGATTATATGGTAGGCCAAAAGTATGTTCAACTTGAAGCTGTGTGCAAAAGGAACGAAAGCCATGGGAGGAATATGCTGGGCCGTTGTCTGTCTTTAAGCGCAACGGTTTGCCCCAAGCTGCCCAAGCTTCCAGGCAATGGGTCTTTACATGGGTGACCTTTTCCCCCGCCAAAGGGGTGGCATGGATAATGCCTGAACAGGTATCAACAGACACATGTAAATATTTCAGCCTCCCAAATTCAGGGATGTGAGTCACGTCCATCTGCCATAGATCAGTCGGGCGCAGGCCCCGAGGGTTAACCCCTGTGTGGGGAGGGTGAAGAAAAGTAACACAAGAACAGGCCTTCACGATATCTCTTGCATTGCTTCTGGACAGGGCAAATTTTCTATGAAGAGTATCAGCGGGTACATGATAGAGCTTGTGAAACTCTCGAGCAAGTTCCACTGGGTCTGCAGCAACCAAGGCCATAGCTCTGGTTGCCTGATCAGCTCTTGCATTAGCCTCAGACATAGAACCAGGCAGTAGGGTATGGGCTCTAATATGTCCAATATAGAATGGATTACTCCTTTGAAGTATATGTTGTTGAATCTGTATTAGAACATTGGAAACCGGACTTGACTGGCAAATGGAAGCAGCCACCTCAAGAGAGGACACCGCATTAACTACATATTGTGAGTCCGAAAACAAATTAAAGGGCTCAGGAAATTTCTTAAAAACTTCCAATACCACCAAGCATTCTGTAGTCTGAGGGGCATCGGGTTGAAAATTAAATACCACCGGTGGCTGATTATCCACCACCATAGCTCCTACTCCTGTTTTTGAGCCATCAGTAAATATGGTTACAGCTCCCAATAAGGGCTTAGGGGAGGTAACTCGTGGAAAGTACACTAAATTCTTTTCCATAAAACTCAAAATTGGATGTTTAGGAAAATGATTATCAATAGTATTAGAAAAGGTGCAAAGCAAGATAGCCCAATTGTCCACAGTGGCGGCCAAGACTTCCACTTGCTCCTTAGTATAGGGTATAATCAACTTATCAGGCATCTTTGCAAAACATGTCAAGCAAAATTTTATTCCCATTAAGGCTTGATTAGCCACCAAGTCAGGATAATATCTAAGCGTTTTTGCTCCAATTGAATTACCATGCAGCCACCATAGAGGTCCCTCTTGCCATAAAACTCCTGTTGGAATATTTTTTATTTTTAATATACAAAGAGAAATTGGCAAAGATGGGTCATGGCGGCATAGCTGTGCCTTGGATATAGCCCCCTCAACCTTGTGTAAAGATTGCATAGCAGCAGGTGTCAATGTCCTCGGGGAGGTAACATCAGGATCACCCTCTAAGATAGAAAATAAGGACAGTAGCTCCGACCTTGGTACATGTAGATACCCTCAGATCCAATTAATATCTCCTAGTAACTGTTCGAAATCATTAAGGGTCCTTAAGTTTTGAGTACGAATAAGGACCTTTTGTGGTCTGATTGTATCTGGGGAGATAATAGAACCCAGAAACCATGCTGGTGTAGAGCACTGTACCTTTTCAGGGGCTACAATTAGCCCTTGTTTTTCCAAGGTCTGAACAGTATTTTGAAAAGCTTCCCTAAGTACCTGTTGAGATAAAGCTGTCAACAGAATGTCATCCATGTAATGAATGACCTTTACAGTGGGAAACTGTCTCCTTACAGCCATCAGAGCAGAGTCTACAAATAGCTGACACATAGTAGGACTATTTGACATCCCCTGGGGGAGGGTTCTCCACTGATAACGAGCATCAGGCTGTTCATGACTTACAGAAGGCAAAGTGAAAGCAAACCTTTCCCTATCCTGGGAACACAGTGGAATGGAAAAGAAGCAATCTTTGATATCTAGTACTATAATTGGCCAATCCTTTGGCACAGCAGAAAGTAATGGGAGACCCTTTTGGGCTGCCCCCATGACTTGCATCTGACTGTTTACAGCCCGCAAGTCATGTAATAACCTCCATTTTCCTGATGCCTTTTTGATAACAAAGATCGGGGTATTCCATGGTGATACAGAAGGCTCAATGTGACCTAATTGCAATTGTTCCTCAATTAGTTTGTTTAGCGGCTTCCAATTTCTCCTGGGAAAGGGGCCACTGGGGGATCCATACAGCCTTATTTGTTGTCCATGGTATGGGTATGGAGCCCATTGTGGAAGCCGATATGTCAGTGGCCCCTAAGAAAAACCCAGTCTTTTGCGGTCTGTCTTACTGACCGGTATTATCGGGTCGGGTATGCCTTGAAGATTTTTTCCCAGGCCTCGAGAAGGAACAAATCCTTGCAACCTCATCATATCTTTACTTTTATCTGAAAATTCATTAGTCAATCTGAGCTGTAATTGCTGCTGAACATCCCTTCCCCAGAGGTTAATGGGGAGGTCTACTACAAAAGGTTGTATTTTTCCATGCTGATCTTCTATTCTCCAAGTCAGTTCCTTAGAACTGATGCAAGGTGTACGTGCATACCCTAGCCCCTGTAGGGACTGGCAGGATTGCTGTAAAGGCCATTGCTTAGGCCATGATTGGGTTCTGATAATGCTTCGATCCGCACCAGTGTCCACCAAGCCCGAAAAACTTTTCCTTCAATAGTCAATTCTAAGATCGGTCTATCATTAAGGGCCATGGACAAACAGGCAAGATCAACTCCTGTGGATCCCAAGCCCTCATTCCCTCTTACTCTGTCTGCAGAGGGGAATGATTCATGCTTGGAGGGCAAAACTAACAATTGAGCAACCCGGTCACCGGGAGCAACAGAAATTACGCCATGAAAAGCTTGACAAAGAATCTTAATCTGCCCCGTATAATCAGGGTCAATAACACCTGGGTGAACTATCAGCCCTTTCATAGTAGATGAGGAGCGCCCCAAAACAATCCCTACATGTCCCTCCTGCAAGGGACCCGACATGTCAGTCTCCATAATCTGAACTCCCATGTCTGGTGTTAAGACCATTCCGGAGGTGGCACAGAGTTCCAACCCTGCGGAACCGATGGTGGCTCTCCGTACTGGCGGGTCTGCCTCTGGTAACTCAGAGGTGGGGCTGAAGCCTGAAGCGCCCCGAATATTTTCGGGCCCCGGGGACTGGGGCCCCTCATCCCGTTTTTTGTCTCAGAACTAGAGACTTGTGGGATAGGCTGACCATTAATGTCCCTCACTGAGCGGCATTCATTGGCCCAATGCTTTCCCTTCTTACAGCGAGGGCAAATGCCTGGCATACGTGGACCAGGCCTTGTAGGCGGTTCGAATGGTCCGCTGCCATTAGGACAATTTCTTTTTAAGTGTCCCATCTGGCCGCACCGAAAGCATCCTTTGTTTTTTGTATCCCGGGCCGATCTAGCGGTTGAAAGCATCGCTGCTGCTAAGCCTGCATTTGTTAAAGGACCTCCAATTTCCCTACAAGCCTTCAACCAAGCATCCAGTCCTTTATGCCTGACTGGTCCTATGGCTCGTTGACATTCTTTAGTGCTTTGTTCAAATATTATCTGTTGCACAAACGGCAAGGTCACATCTGAATTTCCAAAGATCTTTTCAGCAACCTCAGTCATCCTGGCCACAAAGTCCACGAATGGCTCTGTGGGTCCTTGGACGATCTTAGTCAAATTGCCTGCCACTTCCCCTTTATTGGGTAGGACCTTCCAAGCACTGAAGTAAAGATTACTAATTTGCTGGTACACCTCAAGAGGATAATCAACTTGGTCTTCAGCAAACTCCCCTTGTCCCAAAAGCATCTCAGCAGTCCAATCTGGGTGGCCATTTTGTGCATTAAGCCGAGCCTGAACCTGTGCCTTGTCAGCAGCCAGGGATTTGAATTCCAGGAATTGTCCTCGAGACAGGCATGCCCTAGCAACCTCTGTCCAGTCTGTGGGTGTTAAAACCTGGGTACAGAGTCTGCGCAACAATGCAATGGTATAGTCTGCGGTGGGCCCAAAGTCCCTAGCAGCAGTCACTATGTCTTTCAGCTGTTTATAGGGCACCGGCTCATACCACCTATGATGTGTATCAGCATCCTCAAACACTGGGAAGGCTGAGGCCAAACGAGCCCAAGTGTTATTGCTGATGAAATGATAACCTCCGGCAGGCTTTGCTGCCTGCGCATAAGATGGCAGCGGCGCTGTGGGTGGAGACTCACCCAGCAGCTGCCTAGGCCCTCCTCCGGCCCCGCCTCCAACTGCAGAAACCCGCGGCAGGCGTCTCCGCCCACGCTGCTCCTCCTCACATTTAGCAACTTCCTCCTCTAAGTCCTCCTCTTCCTGAGGACTCAGCTCGTTGTCCGACAAGTCTAAGTCGGCGAACTCCTCAAGAACCGGATAAAGCCGGTTCCTCTCCTCCATTTTTGTGCCCAAGGGCTCTCTTTGGCCCTTTTCCCTGGGCTTAACTTTTGGATCCTTTTCTTTTTCCTTTTCTTTTTCTTTTTCCTTTTCCTTTTCTTTTTCTTTTTCTTTTTCCTTTTCTTTTTCTTTTTTTCTTTTAGGCTTATCCAAGTCTCCCCCTTTTGATTCTGATTCTGATAAGCTGTCCTGGTGTGCTATTAATGCCTCTCTACCTTTCCTAACAAGATCTGCATTATCACCCCCTCTTAAGCAGTTCCTCACTAGTCGCCATAGCGGCATAGTGCCACGGCTTATTTGGTTCTCATGTTTTGCCTTTTCCAAGTCCCGTCCTAATTTTTCACATGAGGGCAAGGTGAAATCCCCAGAAACCGTGAACCACGGTGCGTTCTGGTCAATGTGCTTCACGACCTTATCGATCGTGCTCCGAGAAACCTTCAGGCCACGCTGTTTAAGCAGCGCCTGCAGGGGACTAACGAGGTCGATGGGACCAGGACCAGCGCCATGAGTGTTGCCCATAATGCGGTCTGATGCACGGGCACCCTAACGGAGAGCCGCTTAAGCTACAGCGGTCTTACTTCCCCCTCAGAGAAAAGCCGTTTTATCTACGACGGACTTACTTTCGATTCTGACTAGGCGTGGTCGCAACAGCAAAGGCACTCTTGACCAGGCTTATGGCAACGCAACCAAAAGCAACACAGGAGCACACAGATCACCATTACCACAAAAACAAGGCAGAACACTCCAGGCTCAACTCCAGCAATCATCATTTTTTTTTTGGAGACTTGCATACCAACGTCGCCGCCCCGCGTGTCGAGTTCTGGATCCTCCTATGGGCCCCTCGCCCGGTGACCGAAAGGTGTCCCGGCGTCCCGGGTTTCGGCACCAGTTGCGGCGAACCCCCCTGGTCAGCAGGGAAGAACGACCACCGAGTCGAGGATTCTTCTCAAATCACGCTTTATTGGAGCCTCTTGGTTGTAGGGAGAGCAGGAAGCGAAGGGCCCGGAGCACTAAACGGCAGCCGCTTATATAGGGAGAGCGGACATGGGTCATGCCTGGATTGGCTACTCACTCATCTTTCGATGCCCCCGGCCACGGGATTGGTTAAGATTACTGCGCACTATTGCGCATGCGAGAGGTTCCGTCTACAGCCTTGCCATATATGGAGTTGTTTACTCGGTGGTGCAGGGGCTCAGCGCCATCTTGTAATGGCGGCTAGCAAATCGGCTCCCTGCACCCGGGTCGGAGTCTTTGCTCCACTCACAGTTGGGTTAAGCATCAGCTGGGCTGTGTTACAGGATGTGCAGCTGGGGTTTCCCTCTGACCCACCAGCCCATCATCGGGATCTCTCCATGTATCACGGCCACTGTGTGTGAATAATACGCTTTGTGCCCTTCTCACACCCTCTCGTCAGACTGGCCCCCATCTGTTTGTCTCACCACAGGGAGGGAAGCCATCTGGAAGTTCCCATCTGGACAAAACGTGAAGCACACAGGGATTGTGTGCGAGTTCTTGACAGAAGGCCTCGGGCAGAGGGCCAAAGCATGTGTTGAGACAGAGGTTTCAGGATTCCATTTTGCACCCTTCTCCGTGCACCTCTGGGGAAGACTTTGCTGCTTTCATCGGAAAGGTAACTGTTGAAGATAGTGCACTAGAGTTGACGCCTGAAACGATGGAGGCGGCTGGCAAAACTGACAATATTTAAGCAGGTTGTAGAAGACGGAAGGGCTTTTCTATGGCATGGCACGGTAGGCATGCACAGATTGAATACACATGCCTGGAAGAGCGTGGCCCTATATGGGTGCAGATGCTTTTCTCTGTGACTGAGATACAGATGCTGCGTGGATGTCCTGGCATATGGGTTTAAACACAAACGTGGTATTCCGGGGTATGTTTCCTAACTCAGGAAGTGTGTGAGGCTGAGAACATGATGCCTGAGGGAAGCAGAAGCTCCTGCAGGCACCCCTGCCTGGGATGGAAAGCTCGAATTCTATAAGTATAACTCAGGCATCCGTGATTGCTAAGGGCACCGAGTGAGCGGTGGGCTCTCTTGTGCCCGGGGTGTAGTACCTGCATATTTGAAGGAGCATGGTTGAGCTAGGTGGTGCTCAGTCAGCCTTGCTGGTGAGCATGTGCTAGGAAGGTCCAGCAGAGGGCAGCCAGAAGTAACTGAGGTGCCCATGTTTTCCTGTGTCCTCAGCAGATACCTGTGGCCGGGGACTCCACCGATAATGGATCAGAGGAGGCCCACCCTGTGAGATCACACAGATTCCTCGGAGGAAGAAGTACTACAGGTGATCCCTAAATTGGGCCCCAGACTTGCACAGTCCACGTTTTTTACTATTGCATCACCCAGCAGGTGTAGGCTGGGACAGACCTAGACTCCTGCATGTTGAGAGCCACTTTATGCACTGTGAGATCAGATTGGATGCCAGTAAGACTTGAACGGGAATACGGAAGAGGGGACACTGCACATTTGCACAGTGAATAGGGATCTGGAGCTAGAATGTACCAACAGGTGTTTATGGATACAGAGGGTGGGAAGGGGAGGGCTGGGGGAATGAAGCAAATATAATTTGCCTCCCATATTTCTGTATAGCCAGGAATTCCCATGGGTAAGACCTGGAGTCCCTAAGGGAGAGGTAGGTGTGCCCACACTCACTTAAGGGGTCATGGGGTAGCAGGAGTCTCCAAAATGACCAGGGTCCTCAGGAAACTGTGTCAGGAGCCCTGAGACCACAGTGTTCTGCCTCACTCTGTGCTGGCCCGGTAATGACAGAAACCGCCTGCATCTTGGCAGGAACAGTGAGCAACTGTGGTGTGTGAGCCCTTCATGGTTCTTCCGTGCTGTGGTCCTCAAAGTGTGTGATCATCAGCAACCTCAGTGGGCCTCTCCTGAGGATCAGACAGATGTGGGCTATGTTTCCAGCGTGCATGCATGACACGCACGGCCTGCTCACTACTGATAGGAAACCTCGGGCCCAAGGCAAGAACAGTCAGGAAAGGAGTAGACCCTGAAACACACCCACTCACAGTGAGAAGAAAGGGATGAGACTCCACTGAGAAGCATGGGGCGGGGGAGGAACTGTATGGAAAGGCAGAGAATGGAGGGACATGAACGGGAGAGCTACGCTACAAATGAGATTGGATACCACATATGATCCAAAGCAAGCCTTCTGGACTTAGGGATGGGCAAGTCATCATCCAGGTCATCAAACAGCAGCTTTGATTTCCTGTCTGTTTAAGAAGACCTTGTGGATTAGCATTATGGCTCATAGGTTGTGGGCAGGAGAGTTCTGCGGCCTGGGATCTGTTGGTAGAACAGTGTCCATCACCAGCAGATATGGGTGTGCAGGATCTATGGGCTCAAGGTTGCAGCAGAGAGTGGGCAATACCAACAGAAACACTTACCCTGTTGCTCTCATCTGACACGACCGAGTCTGCCAATTAGAAAGCATTTCTCCATGGTGAAGTGCTTTCCTTGGGGGGCGGGGGGGCTCTCCATTGTGCCATGTGTACACTTGATCCCATAGCAAGGTCCAGCACAGAGTTGGGAGCAAGAGATAGGAACCAAAATAAGAGGGTGGGACATGGGAAGGGGAGGGAGGCCAGAAGCTATGACCATGACAGCAACCATCCTTACTTGCTATGTTATGCAAATCGCCATGAAGATTTCCACACCCACCTTGTTCCTCAAAGTGGTATCATACTTGTGCAGAAGGCAAAGTGCACTAGGTGTCCACAAGCGTCCTGGGGCCGGGCACCGAGGGATTAACTCTCTAGGAAAGAAAGCAATGAGGCTCCCCCCACCTGGAGAGAATCCCAGAGAGCCCCCAAGGTATTGCAAGGGCAGGAAAATACAAAAGCCATGTAAAGACACTCACCTCTCCGGGAGGAAGTTCACCACCCCAGCCTCAGGGTGGGCAACCATGTGTTACACATCCGCTCTGGATCCTTCCATATCTTCTCCCGCTCGCACCCTCATCCATGTAGAATGACAGGCTTTGGGCACTCCCTTGCTTTCTCTCTCCTCACCTCACTGAGCTGTTGCTTCAGTACCCACTAAAGGCTAATTCTGTCCTAATGCAGTTCTGCTTCCCTCTCCCACACTTCCAGGACATACCCATGTCACCCTGAGAGAGGCCATCAGGTTAAGCTTGTCTACCAGATTCTGGAGGGAGGACATCACCACAGGCTGGGGAGCCAGGCCAAGAGACCACCAGCAGGGAAGAGTTCCCACCACAACCCAGGGAGTCACCCTGTCCTGATCAGAACAGCCCCAGAGTTCCAACACCATGGACTCTGCAGAGTATGTGCTCTGTGGCTGGAACGGCCAGCTGTGGCCTGCAAGGGTGTTGTCCAGACCCAGGACCTCAGCCCATATTAAGAGGAGAGGGGCTCCTTTCCTGGAGGTTGAAATCCTTCCTGTGGGTGAGAAGACGAGAATGAGGAGCACAGAGATGAGGCCCCTAACGAAGTCTGAAATCGCAACCATCGCCTCCTTGGCCGGAAAGGAGTCACAGGGCAATGGCTCGCCAGGGCAGACCAGGTCATACAAAAGAGCCCTCAAGGTGGCACTGGATGTTCTGGGCGAGGGAACCCGCTTGTATCAAGGAGAAAGGGCAGGTGGCCGAAGAACCAGCACAGCGGCTCCCAAGGTTATGAAAGAGGAGACCAGCTCTAGCCCACACCAGTGCCATCACTCCCAAGGGCGCAACCGGAAAGGCCAAGGGCTCTCCCACAGGAGTCCTGGGAAGCGAAGCCGCCCAGGACCTGTGTTGATGGGCTCACTGAATGAGCCTGCAATGCAAGGGGGGGAAGCCCGGCCCCACACTGCTGTAGAGCCCCCTCACTTTGAGCTGCAGGGGAACATGTTAAAGGGCACCAGAGTGTGTCCAAGTTCCTGCAAGACGCCAACAGGAAATGCTGGTGATAATCCTGGCACGAGAGAGTTGAATATACCCAAGTTCAGGTCTTTGAGCGCCCGGGCCTCTAGGGAGGGTGCCCGGGCTAACAATGAGCATCGGCCTGTCTCTGGGCCACCGAGGCATGCCTCTTCCTCTCCCAGAGCTCTCAGGCAGCAAGTACAGTGTGGCGGCCTAGAGATCCGGGCCATTGGAGCCCAAAGGAAGACCACCCTCCCAGAGAACAAGGAGGACCCCAGCCCGCGGACCCTGAGGCCAGTCTCAGAGGGGGCATGGACAGCCTGCATGCCTCCAGTCCCGAGACTACGAAGATCAGTCCGCATTGCTGGCAGGAAAAGGAAGATCCATGTGCTGTGTGCACACTGTGGGCTCTCAGGACTGGAAACTCGAGTACACTCCAAGGTGAGTAATGCCAGGGTCAAGAGGAGAGCGGCTGGAGTTCAGGAAGACTGCCAAACCACCAGTGTGGCTTCTGCCCAGGAGACTAATACCATCCAACGAGGGATGCTGGTCTGGTTCAAATTCCAGGACCACCCTTTCTGGCCGGCAGTGGTCAAGAATGTCAGCAAGAATGACAAGACGGCCAGGGTGCTGCTGATCGAGGGCAACATGCAGTTCGAGCGCAGGGGTGTCCAAGTCCCTCTCCGCAAGCTGAAGCTCCTAGACTGTGGGGAGAAATTATCATTCCTGCAGAGAGCCAGCAAAGTGTACAGCCAGGGCATCAACTGGTGCCTCTCGGTGATCGACCGCTACAGAGAGGACCTCGCCTGTGGCTCCTTCCGGGGCTCCTTTATGGACTACTACACCGCCCGAGCCAGTTACCCACTGAGGAGAGCCATCCAAGAGGGCGACCTGCGCATTGATTTCCCCAAGGTGAGCTACGCCGACTTGGAAGACTGGGAGGAGGAGACCGCCTTGGGTGGCAAGGGGCCCCACAAGAAACTCCTGCCTGACTGCATGAGAGCCGCTTGGGACAGAGCCAACCAGAAGCTCGTAGACTTCATAGTGAAGAAAAAGGGGGCCGACCAGCACCTGCTGGACATCGTGAAGGGCAAGAAACCATCCAGGTGGCTGAACGACCTCTGGAAATCAAAGAAGGAAGTCTTCTGCATTGAGACCTACCTGGAGGATGAGGACCAGTTGCATCTCGTGGCCACACATTTGCAAGAAATATCCAAAGAAGCACACCAGGCCCTGCTCTCGCTGGCAAGAGGAGACCAAGTCCGGCTCACCATGGAGGTTCTTCTTCCAGAGGCAATCATCTTCTCCATCGCTATCCTGGATGAGCTCAGCTACAAGGAGGCAGAGCAGAAGTACCTGCGTGGCCCACCTGTGCACTATCGTGAAAAAGAGCTCTTTGAGAAGACCATTCTAAAGGCGGCTAGGAAGAGGTCAGCATGCAGGATTGGGGCTGGCAGGGATCCCCCTGCGCCCACTCCTTAAAAGGGAGCGTCTCCTTTTCAGCCTTCACCCCCTTGCAGCTCCACCTCCAAAAGAGAACCATCTGGGAGACTGTGGAGCTTGCTATGACCGCTCCTCATTGCATACATGTTCTTCACCTACCCCCACCCCCAAATAAACATTCACGTACATGCTTGACGTTGCAGATTGTCTACATTGGTTCGGTAATACCTGTTAGCTTCAGGCCGGGCCTAGCCCTCTCTGGCCTGTGCCCAAGCATGGAGAAATCCCTTGGGGACGCCTCTCTGGAATGTCCCCAGCTATGGGTAGTGTATTAGCTAGCTATGCACAGACTTGCCCTCTCTGCACGGACCCCACACACCCAGACAGCACACCAGGTTCCTGATGACACTGTATCTCTCTCTGGGTCTCTGACTCTTCCCCATACTCCCTGTCCACTCTAGGGTGCCATGGATGGGCCAGTCCCATTGCCTTCTCCATTACCTCCTTCTTTGCTCACTCACGTTGAAGGACAGGTACAGATGTGTGCTTTGAGGCTGTGCTTTGAAGCCAAAGATGGGGTTGGAAATGTTGTGACCCTAGGGATAGCCTGATTTCAAAGAACTCTCTTTCTCTCCTTCTCCCCCACCCTCCCCCGTGTGTGTGAGAGAGAGATACATAGAGACAGAGAGAGAGAGAGAGCATGCTTGCACTCGTGCATGTGGGTGAGTGTATGTGTGTTCTCCTTTTGATCCTCCTGTCTGTCTCCCTGGTTGCTGGGATTAAACATACCTGTCCACATATTTTTTTTAATGAGTACTGGATGATGAAGTCAGGTTTTCACCTCATACAGAAAGCACTTTCCATTCTCAGCCATCCTCCACTCCCCTGAGTCTTCATACTCTAAATGACACAGATTTGCCAACCTTGTGGGCTGATGCTCTACAGTAAACATCAGTATCCCAGCTTTTCTCACATTTCAGACATCAGAGACTTCTGTTGTTTGCAGCAAGGGAGGGGACCTGTCATCCCTTGGAGTCACTGACACCTGTGGTTTACTGATGAGGGGCAGACCTCCTTTGCCTTTCAGAGCCCATGTTCTCTTGCTCTTTTGATCTGTTTTCTCTCTTTATTTTGTGCCACGGGACTGTATTTGTGTCCCTGTCGTCTGCATAGTTCCTCTTAACAATAAATTCTTGAGTCTACTCTTCAATATTTTCCTTTTTTGTAGAGTTCTGTCAAAGATAGATTGTTTTTAGATATTGATACTTTGCTTTATTCTGTTATAGTCACTTGGATTATAGGATATTTTATCAATGTTTGTGGTTTCTTTAGCTTTACTTTCTGTCTTAATGTTTTTTTATTTTTTCCAAATGTCCCTCAGATACCATGTATATTCTTGTCCTTCAGTTGGAGCAGTCTTTCATGTCTTTTTAATTAGTATTATGATTTATTTTCAGTTTTTCTTGTTTAGTTTTAATCCAGGTGACCTCACTATTGGTGGTGATGGGTATTGAATTCACCTACTCTTGGTGTAATGTTTACTTTTAGCTGTGAGTTTACATTTTTCTATCAGATTTGATTTGTGTACCTGGTTTTTGTACATATATCTTTGGTTTTGCTTTCTCCTTTTGATTGATTGTTCCACTGATGAGTATAAGGAAATCTTCTTTATGTCTTGTCTTTTGGGTTTGAATTTTATTTTGTGTTGTACTGACATAGCCAAACCTCTAATTTTTAGAGGCAACAAAATGATGACTCTTATTTTCCAATTCAATATATTAACCTGTGTCTTTTTCATAGAGAGTTGGGACAATGTTTGTTTGTTTATTTATTTATTTATTTATTATGTATACAATATTCTGTCTGTGTGTATGCCTGCATGCCAGACGAGGGCACCAGGCCCCATTACAGATGGCTGTGACCCACCATGTGGTTACTGGGAATTGAACACAGGACCTTTGGAAGAGCAGGCAGTGCTCTTAACCTCTGAGCCATCTCTCCACCTCCCAAGGGGACAATTAATATAGAGAGTTGTTTTTGAAAGATTTGTATTAGTTCCTTTCATTTTGTTTATTTGTGTTATTTTCTTTGACATCTTTTGATTGATTGCTGTTATTGTTTATGCTCAAACAGTGGCCTCTTTGATGTATTTGTCCTTTATTTCTGATGAAAATTTCAGTATTTTCTCTAGAGGTGGCTTCGTGTCCAAAACTTTCTGTATTTTATTTTTATCATGAAAGATTTTAATTTCCCCTTCATTTTAATAGATCATTTGCTGACTATAATTGGTTTGTCAGTTGTGGTTTTGTAGAGCTTGTAATACATCTGTGCAGAATCTTCTGGTTTTAAAAGTTTCTATTAAATAATCAGATGTTATTCATGTTATTTTGATGGGCCTGCTCATACTAGTGACTTTATTATTATTCTCTGTCATATTCTTTTTTGTGTGATTTTAGTGTTTTTGCCATATTATATAACAAGGGTTTCTTTTATTTTCTTGTTTATTTGATGCTCTGTATGCTTCTTGCACATAGGTGTGTTTTTCTTTTTCTAGATTTGGAAATTTTCTTTTATAATTTTATTGAAAATATTTTCTACGACTTTGGTGCAGAATGCCCTTAATTTGAAGATTTACAGTTTTCGTGGTGTTTCAGAATTCTCCCATGTTGTTAAGGAATGATCTAATTCCTCTATCCTGTCTTCCAGCTTGATGCTTTTTTTTTTCCCTCATGCCTAATTCATTGCTATTAACCTGTCTAAATGAGTTTTCGTTTTCAGTATCATTTCAGTTTGTTTTGTCTTCACCAGTTATATCCCTTTGCTGAAACCTGTTTTCATATCTTGGATTGACTTCCTCATTGCATTAACCTTTATGTCTTTCCCTAGGAGTACATTAATAATTTGTTTCCGTTATTTGAATATAGTTTTGAATTCTTTGCCTATAAGTTCTTGCAAACTGTTCTTAATGAGAAACTTCACTGTGAGATCAGCAATTTTTTGGAGAAAGAATATTATCTTGTTGTTGTTGTTGATTTGGTTTGGTGCTAGGCTTGTGCATCTGGCGTTGGTTTGTTGCCTGAGTTTCTCTTTTTTTCTTTTTTTAAATTCTCATTGCCTTTCTTCTTTCACTGGAAATAATTACAACGTTGAGAAGAGGACTAAGTCATAATAAATTTGAAGTTTTGTTTTCCTCTGTGACACTGGGATTTAGAACAGAGGCTCTATGTCTAGACTTTCTCTGAACCCCCCGGTAGGTTTTAGAATGTATGTTCCTTTGGGTCTATCCCTGGGTCAAATCTGGTCCCTACTTTGGGTCTGCAGCTTCCTTTGAGATAGCAACAAGATGTACATTCCCCTCACATATGGGGGACTTCCTCTGCTCTGTGACTAACATTCATATCTGCTCTGGCACCTAACTTCTTCCAGTAGGACCACATCTAAATTAAATTAAGTGTCCAGCAACCCTCTCCCCCAATAAGGTCACATCCTGAGGTAACAAAAGCCTGAGCCTTCCTCTCAGGAGTGTGGATTTGTGGAAAATTGAATCCACATCACCCAGGAATCCAGGTCCATGGAGTCTCCATCAGATGACTAGCACAGAAGCCCATGCATTTGAATAAAGATCTCTTTCATGCAAGATATTGACTTGTTCATGAATGTTGGTTGACTCCTAAAGTAGCTATCACCGAATCCCACAAGACAAAAGGGCAAGCCGGGCATACCATGTAGACTGGTAATCTGAGCTAGAAGGAACAAGTGCCCTTGGGTTACATGTTCACAACTTCAGGCTGGACAATCAGGCTGCCATGTCCATCTGTGCTGCTGCAACAAAATACTTAAGGCAGATCTAACTTACATGAAGAGTATAAATTTACCTCGCACAGCTCTGGGTGTTGGGTCACTCACCCCTGTTTAGGTTGAGAAACTATTCAGATGGCCTTGAAGGCAAGATCAATCCCCCACTATTTTTCAGTGAGCTTGAAGCTAGCTAAATTGTATCATCATTTTATCTCTCTCATGTCTTCATTCCCCACAGTTTCTCTGCCCTTCCTCCATCGTGGCACCTGCACCACCTAGAACTGCAGTCAGGCAAGGGTCTGGGGAGTAAAGAACACACAGAGACGTGGGTCACTCTTGAATCAAGAATGCCAATTTTATTGTGTTCCAGGGAAGCTTATATAGGGCTGTCCTTGATTAGTGGCCCTAGCTCTCAGGATTTTCTACTGCAAGCCCACCAGAAACCACTTCCTTGTTCTCAGGAACTCATGAGGGTTTTGTGCTCAGAGAAGCTGCAAGCATAAGAAAACAAGTTGTTTACTATAGCAGGCAAGAGGTCAGAAAAAGTTCAGGGTCTGATTGTCTGTAGCCCCTCTCTCTCTCTCTCTCTCTCTCTGTCTCTCTCTCTCTCTGTCTCTCTCTCTCTCTTACTGTCTCTCTCTCCTCTCTATAGTTTGTCTCTCTCCTCTCTCAGTCTTTCCTCCCTTTCTTTCTCTTGTGTGTGTGTGTGTGTGTGTGTGTGTGTGTGTGTGTATACCACTGGCTCTTACAACCCAGAAGATAGACTCACTTGCCATTAAGGCAATGTGATCCTGAAAGTTTCACGGCACACACAGATGTCAGCCCATTGCATTTTTTTTTTGAAGGCCAGAAAGCTTGAGCTTATTTTTACTTTCTCAAAGTTGTTGACAGCAGGTATCAAGGGATGCCCTGTCTTCTCTTGTAGTCACTGACACCTGTAATGTACTGATGAGGCGCAGCCCTGCCATACGTCCCTGTAACTCCTGTTTTCTTGTCTGGAATTACAGTACATGACATATTTTGTTGACTGTGCACCGATTTGGTGACTCAGTGGACTCTCAAATACAACCTTATACATGCCCGTGTCTTCTTTCCCACTCTCATTGTTCTTGTCTGAATCTCTGTGAAATATCCTTGTGTCCTCCACCCTGTGCCTCTAGATTCACAGTACCATTTGCTTTGTATGGGAGAATACTCAACATTATCCTTGCTGACAATTCCTGGATTTCCTTTTTGCATACAGTAGGCTCTTGCCCAGGTTAAAAAGATCACACATATTGCATGTACTTGTATGTTCAGTAGTGGGACTGCAAAGATAAGAACCCTGGTGCTTGCTAACCAGCCAGTATGGCTGAATTTGCAAGTACTGGGTTCAATGAGGAGACCCTGTCTAAAAAACTAACATGGAGAATAGATGAGGCAGGTATGTCTTGTCAGTTTCTGGATTCTACACTCAGAAGGTCACAAAATGAACATGTACAGAAGATTTTTAAATCGACCCACATTTTCCCTGTGTTATGAGCTGTTTCTTTGTAAAAGCCATGAACAGTGTAACTCAATCCTTCTTACCTTTATGTATTTAAAAATCACTGGCACGTCTTTTCTTCCTACTTTTGACTCCATCTAGAGGAGAAATTAATAATTCCAATCTGTTAATTTCTTTTCTAAGAGAAGATCACATCTAAGGCCATTGTGTTCTACATAGCCATGCACCACGGCAGCGCAATACTCAGAGCCTGCATGCCAGAAACATTCTTACCTGCATATTCAGCCTCTCCTGTGAATTTAACTGCTGCTGCCCATGTGCATTAAGTTCTGACAACAAAACCCTGTCTCCTCACCTACAATTTATGGGCCTCTATGTCCCATTAACACCATTTTCCCTGCCTACACCATCCTCTTCCAGAGGTAGAAGCCCAAGGAAGGGAACATGTCATTGCTTGAAGCCACTGACACCTGAAATGTACTGATGAGAAGCAGCCTTTTTTTTTTTTTTTTTGGTTTTTCGAGACAGGGTTTCTCTGTAGCTTTGGAGCCTGTCCTGGAACTAGCTCTTGTAGACCAGGCTGGTCTCGAACTCACAGAGATCCACCTGCCTCTGCCTCCTGAGTGCTGGGATTAAAGGCGTGCGTCACCACCGCCTGGCTGAGAAGCAGCCTTTTTATGCGTCCCAGAAGCTCCTGTTTACTTCTCTTTTGATTCATGCCCTTGAGTTTTCTTGGGAACATGGGACTGCAGGTTTCTCACTGTAAACATTGAAGTGCTTGTCTGATCAGTTCACAAATCAACTCTCCTACTCTTTTGTCCTGATTCCTTCTGTAATTCTTATTTGTCTGTAGCCTTTGTTGGATTTATAAGCCCTCCTCCCTGTTTGTTTTATAGGAGAATATTGCACATCAGTGCTTTGGGCTAATTGATGTGTTGGGGTCTTTTTTCCTATACACTGAGTTCTCACAGATCATACTTTCTTGTTATCTTCAGTGTATGGAAGTGTTATAAGGTACATCCTTGAGTAAGGAGCAGAAGAATACATGTGGTGCCTTCTGGTATCTATCTATTTCTCTGTGTTTTCTGTCTCTTGGTATACTCCTGTGTGTGTGTGTGTGTGCATGCACACACAATTGTAGGACTGCACTGTATAATGCAGATGAAGCACATGGGGAAGAGTAGGAATGGTGGAGGCAGTTGCGGTCAAGACATGTAAGATACAATATCACAAACATATGAGAATGTACAAAGTGTTATAATAAAGTACATCATTTTATAAACTAAAACAATTAATTGAAAAAACAGAAGTAGGGAACAATATAAGAAAAAATTTCCCCATGTAACTGTGGACCAAACAAACTGTATGCTATGTTTCTTCTTTCTTCTATGCCTCCTTTTCTCCAACACTATTTATTTATGTTGAGTTATGAGCTTCTTTCTGCTCAGGCAGCTAAAATTAAAAAAAAATGTGTGTTGAAAGTCCAAAGCACTTAAGAGAAGATATGTCTTGTTCCTTACATCTAAGGGATCCCATATTCCAAATAAGTACACTGCTACAACTTGAAGCCTCCATCAGCCTGGAAACAAAGATGAACATGTTGAACAGAGGTCTTTGTTGATTAGGTATGAACATACTTCAAGAGAAAAAATAATAATTTTTGTGAGAATAAGGTACTGAGATGAAAGGCTATTCCTATACCCTGAAATATGGGCATGGGTTCACATAAAGGGTTCACATAAACTGGTTTCTGTTTTCACCATTGTAGTGGCATTTTATTTGTGTTTTAATAAATAAAGCTTGCCTGAAGATCAGAAAAGTAAAACAGTCATACTGGTCAGTCCTACAGACCAGGTAGGAACGACACAGATCTTTAATACCAGTAGCTGTATGACACACACTTTTAATCCCAGTAACCATACTAGGTTGCCATAGAAACCAGGAAGTAATGGTACATGTCCTTAATCACAGATCTAGAGAGGATTATAAATTGGGAGGAGATAGCTATCAGTCTCAGTCTTTCTTTCTTCATTATATCTCAGATAGCAGTAAAATACTAAACAGGGTTTTGGAATATTATTATAAGATGTGTTACATTTGTTTATGCTGTGGAACATTTGTTTTAATGATGCAAAGAGGTGTTCCATTCTTTTATGCTGCATTTGTTTAACCCTATGAAGCTGTGATTCTTTGCCTGTCTAAAACACCTGATGGTCTTATAATAAAGAGATGAATGGCGAATAGCGAAGATAGGTGGGGCTGGCAGGCAGAGAGTATAAATAGAAGGAAAAAAGAGGAAGAAGAGGATAAAGAGAACAAGGAGAGGAGGATATCAATGGCCAGCTACCCAGCTACACAGCAGGCAAGGGAGAAAGAAGTAAAGAAAGGTATGAAGAAATAAAGAAATGAAGAAGCACAGAGGCAAAAGTTAGGTGGAATAATTTAAGAAAAGCTGGCTAGAAACAAGCCAAGCTAAGGTGGGGTATTCATAAGAAAGAATAAGCCTCTGTGTAATTTATTTGAAACCTGGGTGGTATCTCCCTCCCCTCCCTCCCCCCAAAGATTAAAGGACCACCTAAAAAAACAATATTCTTCCTGTTTTCCTTCTACCCACTGAAAGAATTAACTAGCTCCAAAAAGCCACCAACTATTTCCTTGTGGTATCTGTACATGTCTGAACAGTCTGCACCTTGTGACCAAACCACAGGAAAAAAGCTCTTAAAGAATCTTTTAGCTATATGTGAGCTAACTTTTCAGGAAACAGTGGGGCTTCCCCTCCCCTCAATTTTATTCATTTGTATGGCTCTGCAGGTGAGATCTTTAAAACCTTTCCAGTGTTAAGAAGTGGAAGTTTGGAGGAATTCCTGAGGTTCACAAATGTTGTTCACTTAAGGAATGTGGGAACTGCTAGACTTCTAAGTTAAGCAACAAAAACCAACTTAGTGAATATCCTTTTTTCTCCACAACCTATAGACTTACTATAATAAACATTTCCAAAGAAGCGCCCTCATTTTAAAATTTGTTCTGCTTCTCAATGTCTACAATAAGTTCCAGTAAGGCTGACAGTTAAAAGTGTAGGTACCAACTTATAGGCTGCTATTTTCAATGTAAGGGGCAAGACACCAAAGGACAAATAATTGAAGATTCAACCCAGAAGTCCTATGGTACCTCAGGCCATGGAGACAGAAAATACAGAGATGACTACCGGGGAGTTTGTTTCTAGAGGAGAAAGAGTTCCAGTCTGGGGAAAGGAAGAAAAAATTCTATTGATGAAAGATGACATTGTTTGCAGCACACTATGAATGCCCTAGGTGCTGATGAACTGTACACTTAAGTTACTAAGAAAGTACAACATTGTTTATATAACTCATTACAATAAAAAACCTTTCAGAGGGTGGAGAGATGGCTCAGCACTTAAGAGCACTAGCTGCTGTTTCAGAGAACTGCCAGTACCCACATGAAGGCTCACTACCATCTGTAACTCCAGTTCCAGGGAATCAGACACCACTTCCTTTCTGCTCCTGATCCTTTACTCCTTCTTGTTCCTACACAGAGAAATTTAGGACCAAGGATTGGGAATTAGGCTAGAGATGTGGCTCAGTGGCAAAATAACTTACCAAGCAACTGTGAGGACCTGAGTTCAAATCCGCAGAACTCACAGGAAGCCAGGTGTGGCTTAGAAGCTTCTCAATTCTCCCCAAGCAAGATGGGTCAGCAGGGAGAAAACAAAATAGAACTGTTAGGAATTTTTCCTAACATGAGCTCTCTGCCGATACAAAAATCCCAATTAAGACAAATCACAAGCCGAATTAAAATATATCCAGGTTTAATGGGATTCCTGTGCTCTGGGATGGCCCAGAGGGGTAAGCAGGAGGCTGCAAAAGCGAACTCCTGGCAAGGGGGAGAGGGGGGACCAAGTGTTTCTCATTTGGGAGCTATCTTAAATACCCTGTGGGAGTAGTCCTGACCCCTCTGGTCCTGACCTTCCCCTAGGGAGGGTTCAGGACGTGGCATGCTGGGATTTGGAGTACACACCAAAGCAACTCCCAGGTCTGGAAGGCTGGGACAGATGCTAGGGGCTGGGGACTATACCCCCAACATAGCAAGAAACTGTCTCAAACAAGGTGGCATGAGGCACAAGCTACAATCCTGGTATACACAGTCCATGAGTGCTCAGGGCCACACTGGTCTCCTTTAATACCATTCTCTGACATCTAAGCCTGGTAATAACTATGACAACCCAAACAGCTCACTACTGTACCTCTTGCCTTGTGAACTGAGTTTCTAAAGTTGCCCTGCACTTTGAGAGGTGGTCCTGTAGGCTGTAGACCCCTATAGTGTGAATGCTTCCCACACCATCCCCATCCCCCTTCCATCCATGACCAGAACTCCAGCCACTCTCTATTGCCACCTTAGAGGGAGGCTTCCCTTGTACGCAGGAGCTGCATTTCCTAGCCCAGCAGTGGTTCCATCTACATCTCCTGCACTCCTGGAAAAGGACTGTTATTCACCCCCTTTGAGGCCCACAAGGTGCTCTGGAGGAATCTGGGAGCTGTAGTCCTCTCTCCAGGCAAAGACCCAGATCTACCAATGATCCTCCACCTTAGGGTTATGGAGTTGGGCACTCTGAAGGCACTCACATTAACCTGAGATGCTGTCAAGTTATCTACAGCAGCTTGAGGTACAGCAGGAAGTCTGCAGTATGAACGTTGACATTTTTTTTTTAAATTCACTACCTCTACCCCTTTATACATGATGCGTTCATGGATAGTAGAGAATGGAGTGAGGATACAGCAGGTAAACTCCTGTAGCTCTGGGTTGGGTCAGGCATTTCCTGGTCCCAGAATTGAGCATAGGATCCAAATAGAAATAGTACCTGCCCTCATGGGTTTAACAATTACAAAACAAGTGGAGGTACTGGCTAGGATGGGGTGCATTAATATAGATGCAGCAATATCTGGGTTAAATAGACCCTGCCTCCACAGAACCTGACTCTCACTTTCTGGGCTAGGGACCAGCTCACACAGAACCCAGTCCTGCTTTAAGGACCATTAATAATTACACCAGTGGATCCAGCCTCCTGAGTGATGCAACACAAAGATGGTTGGGGGGCTGTTTTTCCCACTGGCCTAGGACTATGTATTGGAAATGCCCTTCTTGCGATGCTTTCAGCCAGGCTAAGATTGGCTTTATCTGGTGAGTTCTACTTTTTCAAGTACATGCCTTTAGGGTCCAGGACCCCGTTTACTTTTGTGGTTTGTCAGGGCAGCTACAGAAGTCATGACCATTCCAATTTCAGTCATGGGGGTAGACGGGACCCACCCCTTCCCACTTTAGACCCTGCCACTGCCCTGCATTCTTGCAGGTAATTCTTCTCTCATTCTTTCCTAGTCATACCTGCTTGCCTTGCACCTCTACTTGATTGAAATGTTCTCAGCTGCTTCAGGGTCACACTCACTTTGACCCCCACACACTCTCCTGAGTCACACTTTCTTCTCACCTTAATAGCCTCACAGGTTCCTATCCCAGACTGTCCTGTCCCTACTATCCCTGTTCCAGTGGATCCCCAAGTATGGGACACTACTACTCTTGCAATTGCTACTTACCACCAGCCAGTCCTAGTTCACCTTAAAAACCCTTCATTCTTCCCTTCCAGATCCCAGTGTCCTATTTCCGAAACCCACCACCAAGGTCTTAAGCCTATTATCATACGCCTCCTATCTCAAGGAGTTTAAATTCCTATTGACTCCTCCTGTAACACTCCCATCCTTCCCCTGTGTAAGCTTCTGGCTCTTACCCCTTGGTTCAAGACCTCTGACTCATAAATAAGGCAGTCATTCCAGTTCACCCAGTGGTTAATAACCCTTACAATCTCCTGTCTAATGTCCATCCTTCCACCTCCTAC
Source organism: Arvicola amphibius (assembly GCF_903992535.2). Classification (NCBI taxonomy): domain Eukaryota; kingdom Metazoa; phylum Chordata; class Mammalia; order Rodentia; family Cricetidae; genus Arvicola; species Arvicola amphibius. The sequence continues at coordinate 78,457,977 of NC_052065.1, read as the reverse complement.
TTTACTGTTCTGTACCTAAAAGATGCCTTTTTCACTGTCCATTTACACCCTGACTCATACTCCCTCTTTGCCTACACCTGGGAAGACCCTGACTCCCAGTCCTCGAGAGAGCTTACATTGACTGTTCTCCTTCAAAGATTTTGGGACAGCACCCATTTCTTTGGCTAAACTTTGGTTCAATATCTCAAACTTTGACCTAGGTCCTAGCACACTCTTCCAGTATGTTGATAATCTCCTTCTCTGCAGTCCCACATTACCTCTGTCCCAACAAGCCACCTCTGCACTCCTGAACTTCCTCGGATCCTGGTACATTGAGTCTCACCAGCTAAGGCTCAGCCATGCTCTCCCATGGTGGTATATTTGGGTGTTCAACTTAGCCCAGGGTCTAAGATCCTCACCTCTGACAGAGTCCAGACCCTGTGGGATTTACAATCCCAACCACAGGGGCTTAGATTCTCTCATTTTGGGGCCTGCTAGGGTTCTTCCATCATTGGATCCCTAACGTTGCTATTACAACCAAGCCTCTGTACCAGGCAGCCAGAGAGAACCCAACGGGGTCTCTCACCCACCCAGTCATTGTCCGCTATCACTTTTTTCTACTGAGAGATGCCCTTCTAACACTCCCTGCTCTTGCTCTTCCAGACCCCATGAGACCTTACTGTAGTAGTAAGGCGACAGGCCTTGTCCCGCCACCCAGCTAGCTTTACACCCGAAATAATTACATGGAAACTGTATTCTTTTAAACACTGCCTGGCCCATTAGTTTCAGCCTCTTATTGGCTACTTCTCAAATCTGGCTTTAACCCATATTTAGTAATCTGTGTAGCACCACGAGGTGGTATCTTACCAGGAGAGATCTTAACCTATGTCTGTCTTGGAGAGGAGAGTCATGGCGACTACCTGAGGTGTCTGCCTCACGGCCTTCTACCCAGCATCCTGTTCTGTTTACTCTGCCTACCTAATTTTCTGTAATATGAAAGGGCTAAGGCAGTTTATTAACCAATGAAAGTAACACATAGACAGGTGACCCTCCTCCATCATTTCCCCTTTTTCTGTTTAAACAAAAAAGAAAGGCATAAAAAAGAAATTTAACATAATAAAATTGCATATAACAAATCAGTTATCAAGCAAGAATTACAATTACAATATTTGGATCTATTTTATCTTTTATTATAACTAAGGAAAACTATATTCATTCCTCAACTCCATCAAAGACTCCAGAAGGATATAATATTACCTAAGTAAACAAGAAGTAAGCAACTTCCAAAACTCTAGAAATGACAGACATCTTGCTGCCTGGACAGTCATCCAAAGTTCTTCTGTACCATTGTGGCATTCATCTTCAGCCTACAGACCCATAGTATGCAGCAGACATTTCCATGAAGCAGGAAAATTCAAAGACAGTTCAGTTACTTTCTGCTGTGTTCTGCAGAATATCTCGTAGACTCTTTCATGAATCATGAACCCCGAAAGACCATCTCACCTTTAGGCAAGTTCAGCAGTACTCTCTCTGAGGGTTCCACCTAAGGGCCAGCCTATCAAATGAGCCAGGCAGTTTCTTTATTAACCAATGAAATCAACTCAAACAGAAGACCCCAGGAATTTCTTTATTAACCAATGAAATCAACTCAAACAGAAGAACCTCCCACATCAGGTGCTGCCAGGAGCAGATGTGTTTCATTGTCATGAAAAGCCCTAAGTTATTAAAACATTTAAAATGCCATATTCTGTAGTCTTTGAAAGATATGAAGAATGCCTATCTCAAATGTATCTATGCACATATAGAAAAATCTAACAGACTACAAGCTTGACTATTATTGATGATTATCCATTAACAACCTATATTTCCTAATTATACATTACATTTTTAAATGAACTACACAATCCCAATACCTTCATTAATATCAGAAACACATATACATATAACAAGATTGACCTTAAATTTAAATCAATAAGCAAAATCCATATTAATACAAATATCATATCCCCCTTTAAATGTAAAAGAACATTTATGAACAATATTTGGGAATATGGGTGCAGTTATTTCTCTCCAAACTGCTTCCTGCTGAATGGGGACACTGTTATTCAGATCTTTCATGGTGTAAACTGTATACCAGGGTCATCTCAGCAGTTGAGCAAAGTAATTTTTTGAAGGTGTTCACGGTGACCTTTCAGGAGGGCATGGTCTATCATACCATATTGGGATAGAAGCAATCCACAGGGGCTCATCCTCTGTGAAAACAAAAGAAGACCCTCTCCAAAGCATCATATCTTTAGACCCAAATTTGAAAGTCATGATACCTTTAGAACATACTTGCTTAGCAGACCATACAATGAAATGTCTCTCTGTACTTAGCTCCTTTACAGTCAAAAAATTCAAAGAAAACACAATAATTCAAAGAATCCAGACTCTCTGTGAATTTTCCATTTTTACGTGGCTTATATTTTCTCTATCACTTTACTTTATTCTTTCTCTTTAAAGACTTTACCCTTTTTATAAACCATTAAATTTATTCTCTATATTATTTTTCTTCTCTCTCCCCAGCCTACATACACTCATCCAACCCTGTGACCCATTTAAAGGTCTTTTATGTCTGAAACTGTCCTATTGTGAATCTGTAATTTTTTTTTTTTTTACTGTCCAGGAGCAGTTCTTAAAATGCTTTCTGAGGATTTGTTGTTCCCTTTTGATTGGGAATCAGACACTTTTGCATTAGAATCTGTCACTCACAAACAGTATAGCACAGAATAAATTCACCTCCCTATGCCTCAGCAACCTTATATAACAAGTTTATATAATAAATCTTATATATAAAATAAAAAATGCTAAGTGCTTCTTAAAAACTTTAGCTATGCCACATAGGAGTAATACAGTACTGCCTGTTTCCTGCCCAGTCTAAACCTTAACTGCACTGTTATTATAGTAATTACAATAGTTTCTGCCTGAGACCAGCACAGTTCAGTGATGGAGGAGAGTTATCTGTCTATGTTACTTTCATTGGTTAATTAATAAAGAAAACTGCCTTGGCCCTTTAAGAGACAGAAAATTAGGTAGGCGGAGTAGACAGAACAGAATGCTGGGTAGCAGGAGTGGGGAGATGCTTCAGGCAGTCGCCATAGTGAGTCTCCATGTTTCTCCTCTCCGAGATGGACGCAGGTTAAGATCTCTCCTGGTAAGCCACATCTTGTGGTGCTACACAGATTACTAAATATGGGTTAAAGGAAGATGTGAGAATTAGCCAATAAGAGGCTGAAACTATGGGCCAGGCAGTGATTTATTTATTTATTTATTTATTTATTTATTTTATTTTTTTAAATTATCAAAATAAACACAACAATATTTATTCATGTATTTAAAATTATTGAATATGATATACTTAAAGTTACTACAAGAATAGCTGGATACAAGTCAGGCCTGTAATCTTACAGCGCTGGGAGGTAGAGGCAGGAGGATCAGAAATTGAAGGTCTAGGTGAATAGACAGTTCAAGGCAGAGCAGGCTACTTCAAAGCATAAATAAATAATAAATAAATAAATAAATAAAGATTATTTCAAAGAAAAGATAACTTCAAAGGTTTTATCATATGTTTGTGTATATAATCTGTGCAAATACCTTATCCTTGACACTCCATTATATATTAAAGTAAGATATGTGTATATTGGCTGGGATAGACAACAAAGCAGTTTTTATTTTTTTATTTCCAGACATTGTTCTATCTGTATTTATTCTTTCAGCCTTCACAACCCCAGGAAGTGAAAACTATTACTGCCATCCTTGGCCTATGAGGAATAAGGCAGAGGGAAAGCAACACTCCGGAAGTCATGCTACCCACACAATTTCTTCTTTTTTCTTTATGTAGAGTCACAGTTTTGTAACTGGTGCCCTGGTCATGTTTGTAACATTTATAAACAATTTATCTAAACTTTTGGCTCTCCTTCCACTACCTGTTCTTCCCCACTACAACGTTATGCACTGGTTTTCTTTCTCTGTGAAATGTCTGTTTTGATAATGTTGTTTAAATCATAACGTCTGCAAGCTATCACAAATCAGTTCTTTCATACAGAAGATGTGTTCAGCTTCCTCCCTGGCTGCAGCATCAGGTCCTCTTCGTAGACAAACGACATCCCACAATATTTGTCTTCATTAGGGTTCCTATACCCCTCTCGTTCCTGACTTTCTCCCTCATGTTCTTGCTCCTTCTGCTCCTCATCAGGACCTTGGGAGCTCAGTCCAGTGCTCCAATGAGGGGCTCAGTCACCTTCCCCATCTGTCGCCAGATGGTTGTTCCCTCACGGTCCTGACTTTCTTTCTCATGTTCTCTCTCCTTCTGCTCCTCATCAGGACCTTGGGAGCTCAGTCCGGTGCTCCAATGTGGGGCTCTGTCATTTTCTTCATCTATCGTCAGGTGGAGGTTCTATGGTGATATGCAAGAAATTCATCAGTATGGCTATAGGAACTGGCCTTTTCAGGCTCCCTCTCCTCAGCTGCCCAAGGAACTAACTGGGGGCATCTCCCTGGAAACCTGGGAACCCCTCTAGGGTCAAGTCTCTTGACAACCCTCAGGTAGCTTCTTAAATTAAGATATATGCTTCCCTGCTCCCATATCCACCCTTCCTATATCCCAAGCACCCCATTCCTCCGAGCTCCCACCGTTCTCCCCTTCACACTTTTCTCTCCCCATCTTCCCTTGGCCCAGTCTTGCCCAACCCTCAGTTCCCAATTTTGCCTGGCGATCGTGTCTACTTCCAATATCCAGGAGGATTACTATATCTTTTTTTGGGAGTTCACCTTCTTATTATCTTCTCAAGGATCCCAAATTTATAGGCTCGATGTCCTTAATTATGGCTAGAAACCGATTATGAGTGAGTACATCCCATGTTCATCTTTTGGGTCTGGGTTACCTCACTCAGAATAGTGTTTTCTATTTCCATCCATTTGCCTGCAAAATTCAAGATGTCATTGGTTTTTTACCGCTGAGTAGTATTCTAGCATGTATATATTCCACAGTTTCTTCATCCATTCTTCCACTGAAGGGCATCTAGGTTGTTTCCAGGATCTGGCTATTACAAATAATGCTGCTATGAACATAGATGAGCATATGCTTTTGTTGTATGATTGGGCATCTCTTGGGTAGATTCCCAATAGTGGAATTGCTGGGTCCTGGGGTAGGTTGATCCCGAATTTCCTGAGAAACCGCCACACTGCTTTCCAAAGTGGTTGCACAAGTTTGCATTCCCACCAGCAATGGATGAGTGTACCCCTTACCCCACAACCTCTCCAGCAAAGGTTATTATTGGTGTTTTGGATTTTAGCCAATCTGACAGGTGTAAGATGATATCTCAAAGTTGTTTTGATTTGCATTTCCCTGATAGCTAGGGAGGTTGAACATGACCTTAAGTGTCTTTTGGCCATTCGAACTTCTTCTGTTGAGAATTCTCTGTTCAGTTCAGCGCCCCATTTTTTAATTGGGTTAATTGGCATTTTACCGTCTAGTCTCTTGAGTTCCTTATATATTTTAGAGATCAGACCTTTGTCAGTTGCAGGGTTGGTGAAGATCTTTTCCCAGTCAGTAGGCTGCATTTGTGTCTTAGTGACAATGTCCTTTGCTTTACAGAAGCTGCTCAACTTCAGGAGGTCCCATTTATTCAATGTTGCCCTTAAAGTCTGTGCAGCTGGGGTTATGCGTAGGAAACAGTTCCCTGTGCCCATTTGTTGTAGAGTACTTCCCACTTTCTCCTCTATCAAGCTCAATGTGTTCAAATTAATATTGAGGTCTTTAATCCATTTGGACTTGAGTTTTGTGCATGGTGATAGATATGGATCTACTTTCATTCTTTTACAGGTTGACATCCAGTTATGCCAGCACCATTTGTTGAAGATGCCCTCTTTCTTCCATTGTGTACTTTTGGCTCCTTTATCAAAAATAAGGTGTTCATAGGTTTGTGGTTTAAGATCCGGGTCTTCTATACGATTCCATTGGTCAACTTCTCTGTTTTTATGCCAATACCAAGCTGTTTTCAATACTGTAGCTTTGTAATAGAGTTTGAAGTCAGGGATGGTAATGCCTCCAGAAGAACCTTTATTGTATAAGATTTTTTTGGCTATCCTGGGTTTCTTGTTTTTCCATATAAAGTTGATTATTGTCCTCTCAATCTCTGTGAAGAATTTTAATGGGACCTTGATTGGGATTGCATTGAATCTATAGATTGCTTTTGGTAGAATTGCCATTTTTACTATGTTGATCCTCCCAATCCACGAGCAGGGGAGATCCTTCCATTTTCTGGTATCCTCTTCAATTTCTTTCTTCAAAGACTTAAAGTTCTTGTCAAATAAATCCTTCACTTCCTTGGTTAGAGATACTCCCAGATATCTTATGCTATTGTGGCTATTGTGAAAGGTGATACTTCTCTGATTTCCCTCTCTGCTTCCTTATCCTTTGTGTATAGGAGGGCGACTGATTTTTTGGAGTTGATCTTGTAACCTGCCACGTACTGAAAGGCGTTTATCCGCTGTAGGAGTTCTTTGGTGGAGTTTTTGGGGTCGCTTATGTATACTATCATATCATCTGCAAATAATGAAAGTTTAACTTCTTCCTTTCCAAATTGAATCTCCTTGATTCCCTTATGTTGTCTTATTGCTATTGCTAGAACTTCAAGCACTATATTGAAGAGATAAGGAGAGAGTGGACAGCCTTGTTCGTGTTCCTGAATTTAGTGGATAGCCTTGAGTTTCTCTCCGTTTAATTTGATGTTAGCTGTCGGTTTGCTGTAAATAGCTTTTATTATATTTAGGAATGACCCTTGTATCCCTACTCTCTCCAAGACCTTTATCATAAAAGGGTGCTGAATTTTGTCAAATGCTTTTTCAGCATCTAATGAGATGACCATATGGTTTTTTTCCTTCAGTTTATTTATATGATGGATTACATTGATAGATTTTCGTATGTTGAACCAGCCCTGCATCTCTGGGATGAAGCCTACTTGATCATAATGGATAATTTTTCTAATGTGTTCTTGGATTCGGTTAGACAGTATTTTATTGAGAATTTTTGCGTCAATATTCATGAGTGAGATTGGCCTGTAATTCTCTTTCTTGGTTGAGTCTTTGTGTGGTTTAGGTATCAGGGTAACTGTAGCTTCATAGAAGGAATTTGGCAGTGACTCTTGTGTTTCTATATTATGAAATAACTTAAGGAGTATAGGTATTAGGTCTTCTTGGAAGTTCTGGTAGAATTCCGCATTGAAACCATCTGGTCCTGGGCTCTTTTTGGTAGGAAGGTTTCTGATAACAGTTTCTAATTCTTCGCGACTAACAGGACGATTTAGAGCATTTACCTGGTCCTGGTTTAACTTTGGTATATGGTATTTATCTAAAAAACTGTCCATTTCTTTTACATTTTCCAATTTTGTGGCATACAGGCTTTTGTAGTAAGATATAATGATTTTCTGAATTTCCTCTGTGTCTGTGGTTATGTCCCTCTTTTCATTTCTGATCTTATTAATATGTGTGTTCTCCCTCTGCCGTTTGATTAGTTTGGCTAAGGGTTTGTCAATCTTGTTGATTTTCTCCAAGAACCAGCTTCTTGTTTCATTGATTCTTTGGATTGTTTTCTCTGTTTCTATTTTGTTGATTTCTGCCCTCAGTTTGATTATTTCCAGTCTTCTACTTCTCCTAGGTGAGTCTGCTTCTTTTTTTTCCAGAGCTTTCAGGTGTGCTGTTAAGTCACCAATGAGCGCTTTCTCCGTTTTCTTTAAGTGGGCACTTAGTGCTATGAACTTTCCTCTTAGCACTGCTTTCATTGTGTCCCATAGGTTTGAGTATGTTGTGTCTTTGTTTTCATTAAATTCAAGAAAGACTTTAATTTCTTTCTTTATTTCTTCCTTGACCCAGGTGTGGGTCAGTAGTTGACTGTTCAGTTTCCATGAGTTTGTGGGCTTTCTGGGGGTAGCATTGTTGTTGAATTCTAATTTTAATCCATGGTGATCCGATAAGACACAGGTGGTTACTAATATTTTTTTGTAACTGTGGAAGTTTGCTTTGGTACCAAGTATATGGTCAATTTTCAAAAAGGTTCCATGAGCCGCAGAGAAGAAGGTATATTCTTTCCTATTTGGGTGGAAGGTTCTATAGGTGTCTGTTAAGTCCATTTGGTTCATTACCTCCATTAAGTCTTTCAATTCTCTGTTAGGTTTCTGTCTGATTGACCTGTCCATTGGTGAGAGAGGAGTGTTGAAGTCTCCAACTATTAGTGTGTGTGTTTTGATGGCTGCCTTGAGTTCTAGAAGTGTTTCTTTTACATAAGTGGGAGCTTTTATATTAGGGGCATAGATATTCAGGATTGAGACTTCATTCTGATGGATTTTTCCTGTTATGAGTATAAAGTGTCCCTTTCCATCTCTTCTGATTGATTTTAGTTTGAAGTCAACTTTGTTGGAAATTAGTATGGCCACACCCGCTTGTTTCTTAGGGCCATTTGCTTGATAAACCTTTTCCCAACCCTTTACTCTGAGTAGGTGTCTGTCTTTGTGGTTGAGGTGTGTTTCTTGTAACAGCAAAATGTTGGATTCTGTTTTCGTATCCAGTCTCTTAGCCTGTGCCTTTTTATAGGTGAATTGAGTCCATTGATATTAAGTGATATTAATGACCAGTGGTTGTTAACTTCAGTCATTTTTAGTAGTAGAGTTTGTGTGTTTCCCTTCTTCTAGTTGTGCTGGTGAAGGGTCGCTAGATGCCTGAGTTATTGTGGGCATTGTTGGACTCCTTGGTTTGTGATTTTCCTTCTATTACTTTCTGCAAGGCTGGATTTGTGGCTGCGTATTGTTTAAATCTGTTTTTGTCCTGGAATATCTTGTTTTCTCCATCAATGGTGAATGCAAGTTTTGCTGGGTATAATAGTCTAGGCTTGCATCCATGTTCCCTTAGTGTCTGTAGCACATCTATCCAAGCTCTTCTGGCTTTCATGGTTTCCATTGAGAAATCAGGTGTAATTCTGATAGGTTTCCCTTTATATGTTACTTGACCTTTTTCCTTTTCAGCTCTTAATATCTGTTCTTTATTCTGTATGTTTTGTGTTTTGATTATTATATGGCGTGGGGATGCTTTCTTTTGATCCAGTCTATTTGGTGTTCTGTAGGCTTCTTGTACCTTCATAGGAACATCCTTCTTTAGGTTGGGGAAGTTTTCTTCTATAATTTTGTTGAATATGTTTTCTGGGCCTTTGAGTTGTAATTCTTCTCCTTCTTCTACCTCAATTATTCTTAGGTTTGGTCTTTTCATGGTGTCCCAGATTTCCTGAATGTTTTGTGTTAAGAATTTGTTAGATTTGTTTAGTTCTTTAATCTGTGAGTTTATTTCCTCTATAGTATCTTCAGAGTCCGAGATTCTTTCTTCCATCTCTTGTATTCGGTTGGAAATACTTGTCTCTGAAGTTTCTGTTCGTTTACTCAGAGTTTCCATTTCCAGTCGTCCCTCAGATTGTGTTTTCTTCAATACCTCCATTTCATTTATCAGGTCTTGTACTGTTTCCCTTACCTGTTTGATTGCTTTTTCTTGTTTTTCTTGTTTTTCTTGGGTATCTTTGAGAGATTTATTTATTTCGTCTACCTTTTTGTTTGTCATCTCCATTTCTTTATGGCAGTTTTTTACCTCCTGTTTAAGGTCCTCTATTATTTTCATAAAGTACTGTTTAAGGTCGGTTTCTTCCATATCTTCTGGGGTAGGGTGTTCAATTCTTGTTGTTTCGGGATGTCTGGCTTGTGGTGATGTCATGTTGCCTTTCATGTTGTTGGAGGAGCTCCTGCATTAGCGCCTGCCCATCTCTTCCTTCAAAAGGAGCCCGGAGGCGTTTGGTGTCCTAGACCAATCTTTGCTGTGACTGAAACTGGTTGGATCTCCCCAGTGCCAGAGGAGGACCTATTCCTTGCATCACAATCTGAAGAAGCCCGCACTCCCTTGCAGGAATCCTCAGACCTGCCTGGAGGCCAGAGTCTGATTCCTCTGGGTGGATGGCCTTAGAACAGGAGCAGGACACCTGAGAACACTAGGGAAAGCTTGGAAGACACACAGGGAAGGGAGAAACCTACACAAGCCTGCAGAGGGAAGTGGGGGTAGGGGGTCTGTGCTCTCTTTCAGGGCAGGTTGCCCCAGGGTCTGCATTCACTCACCAGTTCAGATGGAATGTCAGGGCACAGGATCAGGGATTCCAGGCAGCCCAGGGTCGCAGCCCAGACAAAAGGGCCAAGGTGGGGGCAGGCCGGGATGGAATACCACACAGCGAACCTGGCAGCACAATCTGAAGGAGCCCGCACCCCTCCGCAGGAATCCTCAGACCTGCCTGGAGGCCAGAGACTGACCCCTTTGGGTGGATGGCCTTAGAACAGGAGCAGGACACCTGAGAACACTAGGGAAAACTTGAGAGACACGGGGACGGGAGAAACCGACACAAGCCTGCAGAGGGAAGTGGCGCCAGGCAGTGATTTAAAAGAATACAGTTTCCGTGTAATTATTTGGGGTAAAGTTAGCCGGGTGGCAGGACACAGCCCTTCTACAGTTCAGCTTGGCTGAGCCTCTCCGCTCATGCCTCTGAGCCTTGCTCACGGCACAGCTAACATGGTGGAGCTGCTTGTGCCTCTGAGCCATAGAACACAATGACCCCCTTTTAGGCACACAGTGGTTCTAGTTGCCATCAAACAAATTGTAGCACTTACTCCAAATGCTCCATTCAAATACTTTGTCTCTCACGGGAACCAAACAGAGATCACAATGGCAGTACAGCCCAGAAACTGGTATTTCAAAGCTGCCACTTTCTAGTAAACCTGATCCTGCATCCTACCCAGGAAGGAAGAGCTGAGCCACAGGCATGATCTCAGTTACTTTGTTATGGATCCCGAGTGGGCCCAGAAATGCTCCATAGCCGGAGTTTCCACCAGCAGTAGGGCCGAGGAAGTCACATTTTAAAATGAGCAGCTTTTTTACTGCCACTATTGCTGAAACAGGAAACCTCTCTAAGGCACGTCCTAGCAAACAGCAAAAGCTGTGTTAAACTCTCCCTGTTTTTAAAGCCCTCTCAGGTTTTTACGTGGATTTAGCCCATCACATTGGAACACCACTCTGTAGTAGTGAGGCAGCGGGTTGTGTCCCACCAGCCAGCTAGCTTTACACCCGAAATAATTACAAGGAAACTGTATTCTTTTAAACACTTCCTGGCCCATCAGTTTCAGTCTCTTATTGGCTACTTCTCAAATCTGGCTTTAACCCATATTTAGTAATCTGTTGCCACGGACCGCCTCTCGTGGAGACCACCGACCGCGGGAGAACAGGGCTGAAGGCTAGGAGAAATCAGGAATCGGCGAGGAAATGACAGACAGACACACTCAATAAGGTTGAATATGCTGCTGCAAATTTACTGAAGTTCAAGCATCAGTTTTATAGGATTACAGAAGGAAGTTGGCAAACAAAAAGCTTAACATGAGTAGAATGATTACAGGCAATAATCAAAAGCTTTACATGAGAAAAATTATTACGGACAATTGATTGTTTCCAGTATGTCTTGTGGTTAGGGCCAGGTGGGCAGAGCTCGTCTTTGAAATCCGTCTCACACCATTAACCAACTACTTTCTCATAGCCCTAAATTCTATCTGTTCTCATGGTAACCCAAAACACCATTCTTTAGGGTTTTACTCCCAAGGCTTGCTCCGATAGTGAATAATTGGTCAAGAATCCTGCCTTTCTCTCTTATCTAAAATGCACCTGGGGTTTCTCATTCTGGCTAGCCTCTCCTATCTTGAGCTCCTTTTGTTCTAGGGTATTGATAAGTTTTCCCAGAGAGCGAGCCAGAGTCCAATATGCCTCAGTAGTTTGATTATTATTGGTAATATCCTGGAACACCTTGATCTGCTGGCAAGATAAAAGAACTACACAGAATACAGAAACAAAGAACAGAAAGCTCAATACAGCGCCAGGGCTAGCGAGGGTGAGTTTGCTGATCCGGAATCATGATTGTGGCTAATTGCCAGGGAACCGCCTGGGGCTCAGCTCCTGGGATTGCAGACCCCAACCATTCAGGTTCTTTTCACCTTAGCGGCATTTTTCTGCTACACAGGCGTGACAGCCATGGGTGTAGCAATCTGTGTAGCACCATGAGGTGGTGTCTTACCAGGAGAGATCTTAACCTGCATCTGTCTCGGAGAGGAGAGTCATGGCAACTCCCTGAGGTGTCTGCCTCACTGCCTTCTACCCAACATCCTGTTCTGTTTACTCTGCCTACCTAATTTTCTGTCCTATCAAAGGGTCAAGGCAGTTTTTTATTAACCAATGAAAATAACACATAGACAGATGACCCTCCTCCATCACTTTACCACTTTTATACAGGTGAGAGATCAGGAGTGGCCACAGAAGTTCTAACCCAACAGATTGGGCCTTTACATCAGGCTGTCGCCTTTTTATCCATATAGCTGGATTTCACCATCTGTGAATGGCAACCATGCCTGAGAGCCCCGACAGCAATAGCTGAACTCACTTGGGAGGCCCTCAAGATCACCCTGTTCAGGCCAATCATGGTATATTCCACTCACCGTCTCTCAGACCTTCTGAATCATTCCCCCCTCTCTCCCCTAGGGCTTTCACAAGTCCAGGTTTTTAACTTACTGTTTCTAGAAAACCCCCAAATTACTTTGGCCTCCAGTCCTACCCTAAACCCTGAAACCCCTCCTTCCTGTCCCCTCCCCCTCTGGTACCTCCTGTCACTCTTGCCCAGAGGCTGTAGAGGCCTTAAGCTCACCTTGGCCTGCAGGCCGAGTCTTCTAGACCAGCCACTTACAGATCTCCAACTCACCCTGTTTGTTGATGGAAGTTCCCTTATAGATAAATCAGGAAACTGTCAGGCAGCATATGCAGTGGTCACTTCCACTAACACAGTTAAAGCAACCTGCCTGCCAATGGGAACCTCCTCACAAAAGGCTAAATGAATTGCCTTCACTAGAGCACTAGAGACTAGCCCAGATAGTCAAGGGCCAAAGGGGTAATATTTATACAGACTCTAAATACGCCTTCTTAATAACCCATACACATTCTACAATCTGGAAAGAAAGGGGCTTCCTTACTACCAATGGCACTCCCATAGTTAACAGACCCCATATAGCCAACCTCTTGGAGGCCCTCCAGGTCTCTGTGAAAGTAACCATAATTCACTGTTGGGTACACCAATCCTTCAAGGACCTAGTGACCTTAGGCAATGCCAAGGCTGGCTCAGTGGTCCCTTCCTCCTTAATCACCACCTCCAAGCCCAAACTCCTCCACTGGTGGGGTATCTACTCTACCTCTCCCTTCTGAAGTCCCTTCTCTGTTCACATGCTGACAGCTGCCTCCCTGCCCCCACACCAGCAGACCCGAATGCCCCTGAAACTGTCCCCATTCTCACCAGGGCACAGAGTACTCCTCAAACAGCTAGTTCCTAGGTTTGTTGAACCTTGATGGATAAGACCTCACACAGTAATCCTCACCATGCCCTTAGCTGCCAAGCTTCTGAGACACCCATGCTGGTCCCATCTCTACAGGTTTAAGTGGGCACCTATTCAGGATACTTGATCTGTCCAGCAGTTAGAACCTTCCTCCCTCCAGTTTTCCAAGATGCTACAATAAAAGGCCTATCTGCTCCTTGTCCTGTCATACTCATATTTCTTTGTATAAACAAGACAGGTAATAATAATAGTTTTTCTCCTAGATACCTGCCTTCTTATCTTCTTCAAGAAAAAGCTGCCTGAGTTCTATAGAATGGCAGTAAACTGGATGCCTTTCAAGTCACACATCTCTCTGAGTGTGAGCCCACCAACTCCCAACTCTCACTCTCCCACATCACCAATGCCCACAGGAAGTATCCAAACTTGAGCCAGCAATCCTTTATCCAAATCATCTGGAATGTTTAGTTGGGGGCTTCACCCCAGTCCCCTGGCATCTGTTTTGGAATGTTGAGCAGAAAACTCCATTTCAAGTCACCTCTCCTGGGAGTTGCCTCAATCCAAATTTCACCTCCAAGAAAACCCACCAAACAGTGACCCCTCCCCAGAGATGCTCGCGGCCATTCCCACAGGCTATTTAACCCCCCCCCAGAGAACAAACACATGGTCTTCCCTTTTCCTTCTCTGGTGGTTATTCCAGTTCTCTTTTCTCCCTCTCCACATTTCCCTGGGGTAGACCCAGGAACCCTGGTGTCCATTAAACCTGGTTATTTTTTTAAATTTAATCTGATTTGGTCTAATCTGAATTATTGTGTCGGTAGAGACTCTTATTATACTGTAGAAAAACTTAACAACTTCTACTTTCCAGGCTGCTTTCACACTGTGGACTTCCATATTCATCACTGCCCCTACAAAGTAAGTCTGCTGTAGAGATCAGTGGTATGGTTCTTGTCAAGCATTTAAGAAGGCTTAGGCTCCTGTCCTACCACTATCAAAAGTGTGGGCCATGTGCCTCATATGCAAATATGTTCTTAGTTTTAGATGTCCTGACTAATTAACTTTCCTGGAGTTTCATATTCTGATTCTACATGCTTGAAAAACAACTCAAAATTCCTTCCATAGCTCCTGTTCCTCATATTTCCAAAAGAAAAGCATACTCCTTACTCACTGTATAATATGTACCTTGAAGTACTTTATTGCATCAGTCCAGGACTTGAAAAACAAAAAGGCCTACCCACAATTGTAAGCAGAGGTTGTGCTTGTTTCCTGACTGCCAAGACCCAAATAATCACAGAGAAACTGCATTAATTACAACACTGTTTGGCCAATAGCTTAGGTGTATTCCTACCTATCTCTTATATCTTAAATTGACACATTTCTGTTATTTTATATTTTACCCATGGCTAGTGGTTTGTTACCTCTTGCTTCTTAGGCAGCTATATGGCATCTGTCTTCTTTAGCAGCTGCATGGTGTCTCTCAATATGCCTACTCTCTCTCTCTCTCTCTCTCTCTATATATATATATATATATATATATATATATATATATATATATCTTCCATTCAGGCTATATTCTGCCCTGTCATAGGCCAAAGCAGCTTTATTCATTAGCCAATAAAAGCAATATATCAAGGACATCCCACATCATCTCCCCTTTTCTGTCTAAACAAGAAAGAAATTTTTGATTTTAACACAGTAAAAACAAAGAGGTATCAAGCAAGAATTATAGTGGCAATAATTCTTTGTAAATCTAAAGTTTTATATCTAATTTATCTTTTATTATAATTAAGGAAAAGTATATTCCTATTTGTCTTCAATTCTAGCAAAGACCCCAGGAGGATATAATATTATCTAAGTAAATAGGAAGTGCATTGTAAGCAACTTCCAAAACTCTACAACTGACAAACATATCTTGTTGCCTGGACAGTTACCCAAAGTTCTTCTATCACATTGGGCATCCATCTTCACCCTACAGGCCATTAGTATAGACTTTTCCATGAAGCAGGAAATTTGAAGATCTGTTCTGTCTTGTAATGGTAAAGTGCATCAGTTTGTTTCCTCTGTGTCCTTTTGAATATCTGGTAGACTCTTTCATGAAGTAGAAACCCCGGAGGATTTTCTCACCTTCTTTAGTCAAGTTCAGCAGTCATTTTTCTGTGGGTTCTACATGTCCAGTTTATAGAGCATACCATCAAACAGTCTAGGCAAAAACAGTTTTTTGCCCAAATGGCTAGCCTTGTCACATTAAAGGCAAATTCCTTGACGAGTTTCTTCAATGCCTATCAACCTCTCTGAAGCAATTGGTCCTGCCAGAAGCAGACATGTCTCAGTATTGAGAAAAGTCTAAGTTCTTAAAACATTTTAAAGTGTTGAAGATTATCTATTAAACTGAACTATAACTCTGTATATCTAGAAAACCTGACTAACATGACTACAAGTTTGACTATTATAAATGGCTATTAATCTGTAATTTTTAATTATACATTACTTTTTTTAAATGAGATGCACAAACACAATACCTTTAACAAAAGCAAAAAAACATATATACAGTGTAACAAAGCTGACCTTAAATTTATATCTATAGACCAAGGTCCATGCCAATACAAAGTATTCATCTCTATATCATATTCTTCTTCAAATAAAAACAAACATTTATAAACAATTGTTTTGGGAATTTGGGAATTGTTTTCTCCAAACTGCTTCCTGCTGTTTGTTGGGCAAAGTAATTTTAGGGTTTATGGAGACCTATCAGGGGTCTATTATCCATCATACTACATTAGCCTGAAAGGAATTTAAGGTTCTCATCTCTGTGGGAAAAGTAGAATCTCTTTTCCAAAGTAACATATCCTTAGAATCAAATTTTTTTAAATTATTTTTATTTTTATTTATTTTTTTATTAAAGATTTCCATCTCCTTCCCTCCTCCTCTCCCTTCCCTCCCCTCCCTTCCACCCATACACCCACTCCACCCCTCTCCAAGACAAAGAGCCATCAGGGTTCCCTTCACTATGTTAAGTCCAAGGTCCTCCCAGCTCCCCCTAAGTCCAGGAAGGTGAGCAACCAAACTGACAAGGATCACAGTGAGCCCATCCATGCTGTAGAGTTCACATTCATTGCCGTTGTCCTTGGTTTCTCAGTCCTCCTCCACTGTTAGCCACATTCAGAGAGTCCGGTTTGGTCCCCTGTTCCATCAGTCCCATTCCAACTGGACTTGGTGGTCTCCCGTTAGATCTGTCCCACCGTCTCAATAGAATCAAATTTTGAGATCAAAATACCTTTAAAATATATATGTTGGTTTAGCTTAGTAGCCCATACAATGAAGTATCTCTCTGCTGTTAGTTTATTAACAGTCAATGTAAAAAAAAAAATCACTAGTATACATAATCCAGAGTCTGTGTATTTTCCAACTTTACGTGGCTTTTTTACTATTACTTTTTAATATTTATTTTATTGTCTTTTCTCCTTAAATCTATGACTGTCTGTACTATTTATATTATTTAACTATCTATATGCTTTTCCCTCTCTTTCCTAAGCCTATGTATGTTGTTAAACACACTGTGGCCCATTCAGGGGTTCATTT
The DNA here is from genome assembly GCF_903992535.2 of Arvicola amphibius. Lineage (NCBI taxonomy): Eukaryota > Metazoa > Chordata > Mammalia > Rodentia > Cricetidae > Arvicola > Arvicola amphibius. The sequence goes on along the minus strand of NC_052065.1, from coordinate 78,440,944 downwards.
TTGTCTGATTCTTCCTTTATTGCATAGCTCTAATTATTTTCTGACAAGGAGCACCTTTTTAAAAAATGTTAAATGAGCATGGCTAGGACCAACTCCATGGTTCTGCCCGTTGGCTCTACCCCATGCCACATGTTGGAGGTATGTTCACTGCCTCTGCATGCCATGCTCACTGTCCCAGATCCAGGGATGCAGATGGTCTATGTTGCCATTAAGCAACTTGTAGCACTCTGTTCACAAACCCCACTTAAGTGTTCCATAGCTGGACCTCTCAAAAGTTCCAGAGCCATTCATGCAACCAGCACAAACCAGGAAGCTGGCTCTTAAAGAAGCTGTGCCTCTGCTTGCAGTCAGCTAACACAGCCTATCTGAAAAAAAATGCAGCCACCCAAAAAGCTGCACTTGGCTCCGGTTTCTGTGTGTCTAGAAGCCCTCTTTTTTTTCTTAAGTGTTTAAATGTCTTATGTGAATCCATGTCCCAGAAGGTGGGTGCCATTTTGTAAGTGGAGACTGCTTGTTCATTTTCTGGCCACCCAGACCCTAATATTCACACAGAAGCTATATTAATTACAACAATGTTTGGTCAATGGTTCAAGTGTATTTCTAGATAGCTCATATATCTTAATGACCTATTTCTATTCATCTGTGTATCACCATGTAGCTGTGGCTTACTGGATAAGGTTCTGGGTATTCTGGCATCTTTATCCTTTGGCAGATACATGGTATCTCCTTGACCACACCTGTTCTCTCTATATATCTCTTCCAGCCTGGCTATATTCTGCCCTCACATAGGCCAAAGGAGCTTTCCTCATTAACCAATAATAGCAACACATAAACAGAAGGGCATAAATTACACACAGTGGGGTCTTGAGTCTTTCAAGATAAAACAAAACATTTTTTGAAAATATATGTGAGAGAAGAGAGACAAATGAATACACTGAGTTAAAATTTATATATGAAATTTCCAAAATAAGAGCTTAGTTCTATAGTCTAAAAATGAGAGTATCAATTTTCTTCTGTCTTTCTTTGTGTCTATTTCTGTCTCTTTCAAATGCACACACACACACACACACACACACACACACACACAGCCATTACATTACTCTTTATGGATACTTGGATTGATTCCATGGCCTGGTTATTGTGAATACTATGCAAGTGCACATGGAAACATGGTAATTTGAATATGGTGCTGATGTTATGTGGTTTGCACATAGACTCAAGAGAGGATTGCTGGGTCATATGATATATCTTGTTTTATTTGTCTGAAGGATGTTCATATTATTTATCTGTAACAGATAATATCCACAGAAGCAGTGAAAAATCCCTTGGTTTGCTCCAGAGCATCTCCAGAACTTGCTATTTGTGGTGATTTTTTTTAAATTTTACTTTAAAACTTTTTCATATATTTTTATCCTATTCTTCCCCTTCCCCAACTCTTTCTTCCCAGAGATGTTTTATGTCCTCCTTAAAAAGGAAAACAAAACCCAAACCGAAACAAAAAAAACCAAAAAACCCATAAACAAAAACCATGGAGTGTGTTGTTATAGAAGGAGTGGGCTGCATCCCGCCTGGCTCCTGACCATCTGGGTAGCTTACACCCAAAATAATCACTTAGAAACTGTAATAATTAAATTTCTGCCTGGCCCATTACTTCTAGCCTCTTATTGGCTAACTCTCACATCTTGATTTAACCCATTTCTAATAATCTGTGTTCACTACGAGGTTGTTGTTTACCAGAATAAATTTAGCTTGTCTGACTCTGGTGACTCCATGGCGGTTCTCTGTCTGCCCTTCTTCCTAGCATCTGTTCTGTCTCTCCGCCTACCTAAGTCTGCCCTATCAAAAGGCCAAGGCAGTTTCTTATTAACCAATGAAAGTACTACAAATACAGAAGGACCTCCTAAACCAGGTCTGTTTGTGTTGGCCATTTACTCTTGAGCATGGGGCTCTGCCCCTACAGTGTGATTGATAAACTCACTGTCCAACCATTAATGAAAAACTGATTTTCTTTTCCCAGCAGCTTTAAATTACAAACAGCTTTATAGTTAGGGGTGAGGAGTCTGTGCACCTCTTTACTGTCTCCATCCTAGGATTTTGTCTGGCTTGAATTTGTGCAGGTTTTTGTGCATGATGTCACAATCCCTATGAGTTCATACATACATCAGCTCTGCTCTATTGTGGTTTTAATAGTAACCATTCAACCCACCTGGGGAAGTCTCACATTGTGGTTTTGGTTTGTATTTCCTTATTGACTGGTGATGTTGAACACATTTTCATATTCTTGCTATCTATGGAGCTCTTTTATCCCCTTTTAAATCAGATTATCTGGGAGTTTTTGTTTGTTTGCTTGCTTTTTGCTATTGAGTTGTGGTAATTAATTGATATTGAGATATTAACCCCCATGAAGTTTATAATTCACAAATGTTTTCCCCCAGTCCAAAGATGGTGATTTTTGTTTGGTTGAATATTTCCTTTTGCTATGCATAACATTTATAGTTTGAGAAAATCTTTTATGATTTTGCTGTCTAAAGTTTTGATGTGATAACTAAAAGTGCTCCAAGAACAATGTGAGGGTCAAAATTCTTCCTTCTACACATAGATGCGTAGTTTCCTGAGTGCTATATGCTGAAAAGACCATACTTTCCCCAGTTTTTTTGTGGATGTGCGGACTGGTTTCTTATATGTTTTCCCCATCCCATTGATACACACCTTGATGCCAATGCCATACTTTTGTTTGTTTGAGACAGAGTCACTCTATGTAGTCCTGGCTGCCTTGGAATTCAACATGTAGACCAGCTATGCCTTTAACTCAGAGATCTCCTGCCTCTGCCTCCCAATGCTGTGATTAAAAGCATGCTCCACTATGTGCGGTACCCTTTTGATCATTATATCTGTGTATTATATTATAAAATCAGGAAGTATAATGCCTCCAATTTTGCTTTTCTGTTTCAGGGGAGGGTTTTTGGGCTATTTAGGGCCTTTTGTGGCTCCACAGATTTTTTTTTAGTTTTCTTTTTTTCTATATTTTAGTGAACAAAAATGGCATTTAAATTCTGTGAGAATGATTTCCTAACTGAAACACCTGTCAGTCATGAACATGTGGTCCAAGGGCCTTGCTTACTGATCCATAGCCTCACTTGAGCACATAACTGACTTATCCCTAACTCTTGTCATCCTGGAGTGCCTCCCCACTGAAACCAGATAGCCACTGCCCCCATACACATGGTCAGCCTGCTTTTATCAATCCAAACCCCCTGCAACCCTCATAGCCCTCATGTTCTTGCCTTGTACATAAATCAATCTTGCTCCAGTCCAGTCCAAGCCCAGAAAAAGCTGAATGCAACTGTAACGTCCATGAAATTTATTGAACAGATACATTTACTGAAGTCATTGAAGGCAAGGAGATGACAGCACAGAAATTCCCCAGCTGTTAGAGGCCACAGGTCCCATATTTTCCTACTCTGTGATTCATTAGAAAGGATCTCATCTACTGGCCACACTGAGGCCTACTTGCCTCAGGTTCTTCCTTTCCAGGGACCCCTGATACACATCTCTACAGAATGATGGCATCTCGAAGTGTTCTTTCTTTTGGGGGAACTTTCTAGAAGAATCACCAATTGTAGAGTGATCCTGAATTATTCTGAGCACTGGAAAGTACCGAAAGAAACATCTTGCCTAATTGAAGAACTGGTGTCACAACAGCAAAAGTAACAAGAGTAGAGCATTTAAATCCTGGTTCTCATAGCTCATCCATCCTTAGTCCAGGTCTTCATGCCCACCCCAGGTTGTAATCAGTCACATGATGAGCATCAGCCAGTAGCTTATTGCCATCACCAATACTTTTTGCTGATTCCAAGGGCTTGTCTTGGGATCTCTGTAGAGCACCTTCTCAGGTAAGAACACTCACATCTTCAGGGAACAAGCAGCAAGTTGCTGGTCTGTAAGTATATCAAGAAAGCTGACCAGGAATACACAACACGAGATAGGAGCAGAGCAAATAGGGCCTTGGCTGGCATGGAAGGTCACAACACAAGCTGGGCTATGGTGGTGGCTAGCAGGGTAAGTCAGTGACTAATATACTTTGTCTAGGGTGTGATGGATGGGAGAACTAATATTAAAGTATGTACTTACTGAATACCTAGGTCACGGTGAGTAGAACAGATAAGGATGAGATTCCCAAGTCAGTGTCATAAGCCTGCCTGGAGATGCTAACAGGGTAGAAGAGCCAGGCAGTCAGGATCCTTATAAGAGACTATTTCTCCCTAATATCTCCCAGGCCAGTGGGTATAGCAGATATATGCAGGCCTTCTCTACTTTGGGGCTGACCCTTTAGCAATACTTCTAGGCTGTTTCAGGATGGGGTCCTCTGCCTTATGTTCTCCTGCCTTGGCCAGGCTGCCCAGCACCCACACAGGCTCTCCTGGGAACTCTCTAAGATTACTGCCCATCTGTGCTGGTGTGGGAGCCCCAAGGGGCTCATAGGGTCCTGCCTGGCTTGGGTTTATAGGGCCGTGGTCTAGGTTATGGTCTTCTATCTCCTCCTCAACCTCGTCCTTTGCCTACTCCTCTACCTCATCTTCTGCCTTAGCACTGGCTCTGCCATCAGCCTAAACAGAAACCAGATCACCAGCTTCATCCTCCACATGGGCTTCCATGTTGCTGGCTAATCTTGCCTCCCATTCCTCAGATTCCTGTATGAGCCCCAACAACTCCAGGAAAGTTGGAGATCTGCCAATCATTCTTAGCCTCCTCAGAGCTTCCTCCAAAGGCTCATTCAGGTTAGCCCTGGTGAGCATCTGCCTCAGGCGCAAATCATCTGCGGAGGTTCTCTTGAGAGTACCTTTCTGGATGGCTTTCTGCAGCAGGACTTCTAGCTTCAACACAAAGGCAGAGAGCTGCTCATCCGACTGCTGTTTTGCAGTCAGACGCTTGATTCCAGTGGTGGCCTGAGACTCATTGTCTCCAAATACTCGGGTCATAGTATCTAGGCAGTTCTCTGCAGTCTTTGCTGAATTCTCTGCTAACAGCCCATGTACAAGGTACAAAGCAGTTCCCCACAAGCCCTCTAGCAATTGTCTTCTCTTCTCCTTTTCTGAGACCCTTTGCCACACCTGAAACATGTCAGTGGTGTGGTCTAGCCAGGCCTCAAAGGATTCCTCCCCAGGGGCTGGCTGAACGCTCCCAGAAAACATACCCAAGCACTGGTACCGCAAGGTATTCACGCATGGTTGGATTGCCTGACTGACTGGAGCCTGCACACTCTGTCTAGCTCCAGACCCAGGTCTCCAGGTACACTGTCCACTGTCTCCCCCTGTTGCTCCAGGAAGTGGAAAATACAACCAAGAAACTCCTCGCTGGAGCAACTAAGCACAAAGACAATGTTCCAGCCCCTGCGCCCCTCCCCCCATGCCTAGGATTTCCCTTGGGACCAAAGCATAGTTGACTTCCTGGTCGAGCTCAACCAGGGCTGCAGTGGCATTATCCTCCTCAGGAAACACTTTGCCAAGCACAGTGAAGTGGCCCATGGGCCACAGGGCAGCCTGCAAGGACCCTTGGAATTCATCTTCACTGCAGTCCTCCAGGATGCTCAGGATAAGCAAGCCCCTACGAATGCTGACACCCATCCACCTGCACCAGTTCTAGAGCATCTCCACCACCATAATCTGAAAATTTAGCAAAGTTCACACTAGGGGTCGGAAATAGTTTCCCCTGAAGCAGGTCAGGTTGGAATAGGAGCCTAGGCTAGGTCTCAGGAAGACCAGCCTAGCTCTCCACAGCCTGGAAACAAAAAAATGAAGAGAGGAGGTTAATGTCCTCCCCACCCCTGCCCCTGCTCATTCACTAGTCCTAGAGCAGAGGTTCTCAAACTGTGCTTCGCGACCCTTCAGGGTCAAGCTACCTTTTCATGGGGCTCTTCAAAGACCACTGGGAAATACAGGTTATTTACATTACGATTAGTAACAGTAGCAAAATTACAGGTATGAAGTAGCCATGAAAATAACTTTTATGGTTGTGTGATGGGGTCACCACAACACAAAGAACTGTATTAAAGGGTCGTAGCATTAGGAATGTTGAGAACCACTGCCTTACACAATTCTTCTGCATCCCACCCCGTACCTCACACACAGGCCTTCCCTAGCCCAGGACCTCCCTACAGTCTAACCCAGGGAGGCATGCAAGTTGAGACAGGGTTTGTCAGGGCCAGTAATACCCTCCCAGAATTTGGTACCTTCTAGTAGCAGAATCCTTTTTCCTTCAATCTCACAGCAAGGATTCCCTGGGCTGTTCTCCACTCCAGGTTCTCCCACCAGCCAGCTACCTTGCTCTCTCTAGCCTTATAGCTGCTCACTCACTCAGAACAGTGTACAGATGTGAGCATAACACTGCTCTCTGGAGTGAAGACTTAGTGCGGAGTCATTGGTGCAGGAGGGTCACGAGACAAGGCTGTCTCCTAGCCCTTGGCTGCCTGGGACCTCCAGTGACATCACCCATTCAGTCACTGATGACATCATCGGCTGCTGACCTCTCCCCCACCACACATCTGTGCCCCTGGCACAGGGGTCTCCACAGAAGGGCACCAGGAATCTGTGTTGCCCCCTCCAGCTATGTTTCCTGATCGAGGCCAGAGAGCAGGTGATGGAGGATTCCCATTGGCTAATAAAGAAACTGCCTGGCGCATTTGATTGGCCAAAATTTAGGTGGGCGGAGTAGACAGAACAGGAAAAAGGAAGTGAGGTAGACGGCTCAGAAAATTGCCCCGCCTCTCCTCTCTGAGGCAGACCACCATGCCTCTCCTCAGGGAGAGATGCGATGAAGCCACCCACCAGGTCATACATGCTGAATCTTTCCCTGTAAGACACCATTCGTGGTGTTACAAAGATTATTAGATATGGGTTAGTCAAGATGTGAGTAAGAGGCTGAAAATAATGGGCCAGGCAGTGTTTAAAAGAATACAGTTTCCGTGTAATTATTTCGAGTAAAGCTAGCCAGGCGGCCAGGAGCCGGGTGGCAGGAAGCCGGCCCACTGCTCCTCACTACAAGCAGGGGCTCTGGGGGTTTTTCCCCTGGTGAGTCCCTATCTGGACCTAGTCTAGTGACAGAGCTGGGCAAGCAACACCTAGACCTAGAGGCATGACCTTCTGTGAACCTGCTTTTCCTCTCCCTCACTGGCAGAAATGTTGTGCATGTGGCCCTCGACTCTTGGTGACCGCAGAGAGTCAGAGTGATAAGACTGGCAGGGTCTGAAACTGTTTTGAGCCAGGATAGCACACAGGATATACAGCCTGAAGGCAAGTGCTTTGGAAATAAAAAAAAAATTAAGCTTTCAGTTACAACCCAACTTTGTCAATTGGCCTAACGTACCTAATCACTCCCTTACTCAGCCTCCAGGGCCTGCACTGTCTGTCCTCATACAGGCCAGTTACTGCTGTTATTGTCTGATATGAGAATTTCCATCTAATGAAATTCCTTGTTTGACCTTTCATGGATCATACAATGAATACCTTGTCTTCTTTCTTGGTTTGGAGGTAATTTTCCTGGGTCTTTCCTCAGAGAAGGCTCTCCCTTGGGAACATAAATATGCAGGATGGTCTAGTGTTACCAGATGGCCCAGTGGGCTTACAAGCCGATAATCAACATATGTCCCTGTTTATAAGCTGGTCACTCCTTTCTCTCTTTCCTTCTCTCCGAGAGAGGACTTTGCTTCTTTATAGGGTTATTTTCTTCCCTCTGCTCTAGGACATTGGTAGTGACACCTCAATTGTTTTTCCTTTGTTTCTTCTTTGTACCCAATGTGTCTATATCTCAGCAGTTAGTTGCTTTTCCTTCTCTAACCTTACCTTTCTTGGTTTCTGGGACACCCCTTCTTGCCTTTGAACTGACCTTCTGCCTCTTTTCCTGTTTTTCAACTAAAGTTATTCTTCTACCTCTCCACCTCTTTTTATCTCTTCCTGTTCCTTTGTTGGAGCTCAGTATAGTGTGGGTGATTTCCTAACTGTAGTTCAGAGATGTTATATGCTGGTAGTGATCCCTCCTCCAGATCTGCCCATGTGCATCAGAATGTCTATTTGGATGCCTCTCAGGCATTTAACAATAGAGATGTTTCAACTAGGGTGCTTCAAGCACCTTTGCATACCTACTCTTTCCCTGTGCTTCACCCATCTATACAGATGCCTTCTATCAGGTTAATTCAACAAAGGTGGCAAGAATATTCCTTTTCTTTCCTTTTCACCTCCAAATACCACTCACTACCAAAGGGTATCAACTATGAACAGGGACAGCCCTTCTTTTCCATAGTTCCTAGCCTGGTGTCATACTATTTATGCCTATACTATGACCCTTCTACCTGCTCATCCTTATTAGTAGCACTTATTTACATGTCATCACCAGATAAATGATGGATAGGTCTCTGCTTTTGAGCATTTAGAACTCCCCCCTGGAAAGCAAGCAGATGCCCTTACTAAAAGGAGCATTTCATGTCAAAAATCAGATTCCAAAAACTTGTATGTTCCAGGGTAAAAGCATGAGGTTTAGAATTATTAAGCAAAAGGAACAGAGATATAGGAGAAATGAGAGACAGAAACAGAAAGGTATCAGAGGGACATTCAGGGAATATTGAATATACCTCACTTATTTACCATAGGCTTATAATTTACTCCAAAAGGGGAGGAGGGATATAAAAGACTATATTAGCACGACACAAGGAATAGATTTGAATTCTCTGACCTTTGGTGGAGGAATCTACTTCAATACTCAAAATACTAATTAACCATACCGTAGGTCAGCATGTCTAGTTTATAAACACACTTGCTGTCAACAACATTGAGAAAGCAAAAATAAGCTCAAACTCTTTGGCCTTCAAAAAAAATTCAATGGGCTGACATCTGTGTGTGCCATGACACTTTCAGGATCACATTGCCTTAATGGCAAGTAAGTCTGTCTTCTGGGTTGTAAGAGCCAGGGGTATACACACACACACACACACACACACACACACACACACACACATACACACAAACACACACACACACACAAAGATAGAAAGAGAGGGAGGAAAGAATGAGAAAGGAGACAGACAAAAATAGAAAGAAAGAGAGAGGAGAGAGATAGGAGAGAGAAAAAGAGAGAGAGAGAGATCTATAGGGGCTACAGACCCTCAGACCCTGAACTTTTTCTGAAATCTTCCTGCTATAGTAAACAACTTGTTTTCTTATGCTTGCAGCTTCTCTGAGCACAAACCCCTCATGAGTTCCTGAGAACAAGGAAGTGGTTTCTGGTGGGCTTGCAGTAGAAAATCCTGAGAGCTAGGGCCACTAATCAAGGACAGCCCTATATAAGCTTCCCTGGAACACAATAAAATTGGCATTCTTGCTTCAAGAGTGACCCACGTCTCTGTGTGTTCTTTACTCCCCAGACCCTTGCCTGACTGCAGTTCTAGGTGGTGCAGGTGCCACGATGGGGGAAGGGCGGAGAAACTGTGGGGAATGAAGACATGAGAGAGATAAAATGATGATACAATTTAGCTAGCTTCAAGCTCACTGAAAAATAGTGGGGGATTGATCTTGCCTTCAAGGCCATCTAAATAGTTTCTCAACCTAAACAGGGGTGAGTGACCCAACACCCAGAGCTGTGCGAGGTAAATTTATACTCTTCATGTAAGTTAGATCTGCCTTAAGTATTTTGTTGCAGCAGCACAGATGGACATGGCAGCCTGATTGTCCAGCCTGAAGTTGTGAACATGTAACCCAAGGGCACTTGTTCCTTCTAGCTCAGATTACCAGTCTACATGGTATGCCCGGCTTGCCCTTTTGTCTTGTGGGGTTCAGTGATAGCTACTTTAGGAGTCAACCAACATTCATGAACAAGTCAACATCTTGCATGAAAGAGATCTTTATTCAAATGCATGGGCTTCTGTGCTAGTCATCTGATGGAGACTCCATGGACCTGGATTGCTGGGTGATGTGGATTCAATTTTCCACACATCCACACTCCTTAGAGGAAGGCTCTGGCTTTTGTTACCTCAGGATATGACCTTATTGGGGGAGAGGGTTGCTGGACACTTAATTTAATTTAGATGTGGTCCTACTGGAAGAAGTTAGGTGCCAGAGCAGATATGAATGTTGGTCACAGGAGCAGAGGAAGTCCCCCATATGTGAGGGGAATGTACATCTTGTTGCTATCTCAAAGGAAGCTGCAGACCCAAAGTAGGGACCAGATTTGACCCAGGGAAAGACCCAAAGGAACATACATTCTAAAACCTACCGGGGGTTTAGAGAAAGTCTAGACATAGAGCCTCTGTTCTAAATCCCAGTGTCACAGAGGAAAACAAAACTTCAAATTTATTATGACTTAGTCCTCTTCTCAACGTTGTAATTATTTCCAGTGAAAGAAGAAAGGCAATGAGAATTTAAAAAAAGAAAAAAAGAGAAACTCAGGCAATAAACCAACTCCAGATGCACAAGCCTAGCACCAAACCAAATCAACAACAACAACAAGATAATATACTTTCTCCAAAAAATTGCTGATCTCACAGTGAAGTTTCTCATTAAGAACAGTTTGCAAGAACTTATAGGCAAAGAATTCAAAACTATATTCAAATAACGGAAACAAATTATTAATGTACTCCTAGGGAAAGACATAAAGGTTAATGCAATGAGGAAGTCAATCCAAGATATGAAAACAGGTTTCAGCAAAGGGATATAACTGGTGAAGACAAACCAAACTGAAATGATACCGAAAACGAAAACTCATTTAGACAGGTTAATAGCTTGGTGGAAACCTCATCAATGAATGAGGCATGAGGGAAAAAAAAAGCATCAAGCTGGAAGACAGGATAGAGGAATTAGATCATTCCTTAACAACATGGGAGAATTCTGAAACACCACGAAAACTGTAAATCTTCAAATTAAGGGCATTCTGCACCAAAGTCGTAGAAAATATTTTCAATAAAATTATAAAAGAAAATTCCCAAATCTAGAAAAAGGAAAACACACCTATGTGAAAGAAGCATACAGAGCATCAAATAAATAAGAAAATAAAAGAAACCCTTGTTATATAATATGGCAAAAACACTAAAATCACACAAAAGAATATGACAGAGAATAATAATAAAGTCACTAGTATGAGCAGGCCCATCAAAATAACATGAATAACATCTGATTATTTAATAGAAACTTTTAAAACCAGAAGATTCTGCACAGATGTATTACAAGCTCTACAAAACCACAACTGACAAACCAATTATAGTCAGCAAATGATCTATTAAAATGAAGGGGAAATTAAAATCTTTCATGATAAAAATAAAATACAGAAAGTTTTGGACACGAAGCCACCTCTAGAGAAAATACTGAAATTTTCATCAGAAATAAAGGACAAATACATCAAAGAGGCCACTGTTTGAGCATAAACAATAACAGCAATCAATCAAAAGATGTCAAAGAAAATAACACAAATAAACAAAATGAAAGGAACTAATACAAATCTTTCAAAAACAACTCTCTATATTACTTGTCCCCTTGGGAGGTGGAGAGATGTCTCAGAGGTTAAGAGCACTGCCTGCTCTTCCAAAGGTCCTGTGTTCAATTCCAAGTAACCACATGGTGGGTCACAGCCATCTGTAATGGGGCCTGGTGCCCTCTTCTGGCATGCAGGCATACACACAGACAGAATATTGTATACATAATAAATAAATAAATAAATAAATAAATAAATAAATAAATAAACAAACATTGTCCCAACTCTCCATGAAAAAGACACAGGTTAATATATTGAATTGGAAAATAAGAGTCATCATTTTGTTGCCTCTAAAAATTAGAGGTCTGGCTATGTCAGTACAACACAAAATAAAATTCAAACCCAAAAGACAAGACATAAAGAAGATTTCCTTATACTCATCAGTGGAACAATCAATCAAAAGGAGAAAGCAAAACCAAAGATATATGTACAAAAACCAGGTACACAAATCAAATCTGATAGAAAAATGTAAACTCACAGCTAAAAGTAAACATTACACCAAGAGTAGGTGAATTCAATACCCATCACCACCAATAGTGAGGTCACCTGGATTAAAACTAAACAAGAAAAACTGAAAATAAATCATAATACTAATTAGAAAGACATGAAAGACTGCTCCAACTGAAGGACAAGAATATACATGGTATCTGAGGGACATTTGGAAAAAATAAAAAAACATTAAGACAGAAAGTAAAGCTAAAGAAACCACAAACATTGATAAAATATCCTATAATCTAAGTGACTATAACAGAATAAAGCAAAGTATCAATATCTAAAAACAATCTATCTTTGACAGAACTCTACAAAAAAGGAAAATATTGAAGAGTAGACTCAAGAATTTATTGTTAAGAGGAACTATGCAGACGACAGGGACACAAATACAGTCCCGTGGCACAAAATAAAGAGAGAAAACAGATCAAAAGAGCAAGAGAACATGGGCTCTGAAAGGCAAAGGAGGTCTGCCCCTCATCAGTAAACCACAGGTGTCAGTGACTCCAAGGGATGACAGGTCCCCTCCCTTGCTGCAAACAGCAGAAGTCTCTGATGTCTGAAATGTGAGAAAAGCTGGGATACTGATGTTTACTGTAGAGCATCAGCCCACAAGGTTGGCAAATCTGTGTCATTTAGAGTATGAAGACTCAGGGGAGTGGAGGATGGCCGAGAATGGAAAGTGCTTTCTGTATGAGGTGAAAACCTGACTTCATCATCCAGTACTCATTAAAAAAAATATGTGGACAGGTATGTTTAATCCCAGCAACCAGGGAGACAGACAGGAGGATCAAAAGGAGAACACACATACACTCACTCCACATGCACGAGTGCAAGCATGCTCTCTCTCTCTCTGTGTCTCTATGTATCTCTCTCTCACACACACGGGGGAGGGTGGGGGAGAAGGAGAGAAAGAGAGTTCTTTGAAATCAGGCTATCCCTAGGGTCACAACATTTCCAACCCCATCTTTGGCTTCAAAGCACAGCCTCAAAGCACACATCTGTACCTGTCCTTCAACGTGAGTGAGCAAAGAAGGAGGTAATGGAGAAGGCAATGGGACTGGCCCATCCATGGCACCCTAGAGTGGACAGGGAGTATGGGGAAGAGTCAGAGACCCAGAGAGAGATACAGTGTCATCAGGAACCTGGTGTGCTGTCTGGGTGTGTGGGGGTCCGTGCAGAGAGGGCAAGTCTGTGCATAGCTAGCTAATACACTACCCATAGCTGGGGACATTCCAGAGAGGCGTCCCCAAGGGATTTCTCCATGCTTGGGCACAGGCCAGAGAGGGCTAGGCCCGGCCTGAAGCTAACAGGTATTACCGAACCAATGTAGACAATCTGCAACGTCAAGCATGTACGTGAATGTTTATTTGGGGGTGGGGGTAGGTGAAGAACATGTATGCAATGAGGAGCGGTCATAGCAAGCTCCACAGTCTCCCAGATGGTTCTCTTTTGGAGGTGGAGCTGCAAGGGGGTGAAGGCTGAAAGGAGACGCTCCCTTTTAAGGAGTGGGCGCAGGGGGATCCCTGCCAGCCCCAATCCTGCATGCTGACCTCTTCCTAGCCGCCTTTAGAATGGTCTTCTCAAAGAGCTCTTTTTCACGATAGTGCACAGGTGGGCCACGCAGGTACTTCTGTTCTGCCTCCTTGTAGCTGAGCTCATCCAGGGTAGCGATGGAGAAGATGATTGCCTCTGGAAGAAGAACCTCCATGGTGAGCCGGACTTGGTCTCCTCTTGCCAGCGAGAGCAGGGCCTGGTGTGCTTCTTTGGATATTTCTTGCAAATGTGTGGCCACGAGATGCAACTGGTCCTCATCCTCCAGGTAGGTCTCAATGCAGAAGACTTCCTTCTTTGATTTCCAGAGGTCGTTCAGCCACCTGGATGGTTTCTTGCCCTTCACGATGTCCAGCAGGTGCTGGTCGGCCCCCTTTTTCTTCACTATGAAGTCTACGAGCTTCTGGTTGGCTCTGTCCCAAGCGGCTCTCATGCGGTCAGGCAGGAGTTTCTTGTGGGGCCCCTTGCCACCCAAGGCGGTCTCCTCCTCCCAGTCTTCCAAGTCGGCGTAGCTCACCTTGGGGAAATCAATGCGCAGGTCGCCCTCTTGGATGGCTCTCCTCAGTGGGTAACTGGCTCGGGCGGTGTAGTAGTCCATAAAGGAGCCCCGGAAGGAGCCACAGGCGAGGTCCTCTCTGTAGCGGTCGATCACCGAGAGGCACCAGTTGATGCCCTGGCTGTACACTTTGCTGGCTCTCTGCAGGAATGATAATTTCTCCCCACAGTCTAGGAGCTTCAGCTTGCGGAGAGGGACTTGGACACCCCTGCGCTCGAACTGCATGTTGCCCTCGATCAGCAGCACCCTGGCCGTCTTGTCATTCTTGCTGACATTCTTGACCACTGCCGGCCAGAAAGGGTGGTCCTGGAATTTGAACCAGACCAGCATCCCTCGTTGGATGGTATTAGTCTCCTGGGCAGAAGCCACACTGGTGGTTTGGCAGTCTTCCTGAACTCCAGCCGCTCTCCTCTTGACCCTGGCATTACTCACCTTGGAGTGTACTCGAGTTTCCAGTCCTGAGAGCCCACAGTGTGCACACAGCACATGGATCTTCCTTTTCCTGCCAGCAATGCGGACTGATCTTCGTAGTCTCGGGACTGGAGGCATGCAGGCTGTCCATGCCCCCTCTGAGTCTGGCCTCGGGGTCTGCGGGCTGGGGTCCTCCTTGTTCTCTGGGAGGGTGGTCTTCCTTTGGGCTCCAATGGCCCGGATCTCTAGGCCGCCACACTGTACTTGCTGCCTGAGAGCTCTGGGAGTGGAAGAGGCATGCCTCGGTGGCCCAGAGACAGGCTGATGCTCATTGTTAGCCCGGGCACCCTCCCTAGAGGCCCGGGCGCTCAAAGACCTGAACTTGGGTATATTCAACTCTCTCGTGCCAGGATTATCACCAGCATTTCCTGTTGGCATCTTGCAGGAACTTGGACACACTCTGGTGCCCTTTAACATGTTCCCCTGCAGCTCAAAGTGAGGGGGCTCTACAGCAGTGTGGGCCCGGGCTTCCCCCCCTTGCATTGCAGGCTCATTCCGTGAGCCCATCAACACAGGTCCTGGGCGGCCTCGCTTCCCAGGACTCCTGTGGGAGAGCCCTTGGCCTTTCTGGTTGCCCCCTTGGGAGTGATGGCACTGGTGTGGGCTAGAGCTGGTCTCCTCTTTCAGAACCTTGGGAGCCGCTGTGCTGGTTCTTCGGCCACCTGCCCTTTCTCCTTGATACAAGCGGGTTCCCTCGCCCAGAACATCCAGTGCCACCTTGAGGGCTCTTTTGTATGACCTGGTCTGCCCTGGCGAGCCATTGTCCTGTGACTCCTTTCCAGCCAAGGAGGCTATGGTTGCGATTTCAGACTTCGTTAGGGGCCTCACCTCTGTTCTCCTCATTCTGGTCTTCTCACCCACAGGAAGGATTTCAACCTCCAGGAAAGGAGCCCCTCTCCTCTTAATATGGGCTGAGGTCCTGGGTCTGGACAACACCCTTGCAGGCCACAGCTGGCCGTTCCAGCCACAGAGCACATACTCTGCAGAGTCCATGGTGTTGGAACTCTGGGGCTGTTCTGATCAGGACAGGGTGACTCCCTGGGTTGTGGTGGGAACTCTTCCCTGCTGGTGGTCTCTTGGCCTGGCTCCCCAGCCTGTGGTGATGTCCTCCCTCCAGAATCTGGTAGACAAGCTTAACCTGATGGCCTCTCTCAGGGTGACATGGGTATGTCCTGGAAGTGTGGGAGAGGGAAGCAGAACTGCATTAGGACAGAATTAGCCTTTAGTAGGTACTGAAGCAACAGCTCAGTGAGGTGAGGAGAGAGAAAGCAAGGGAGTGCCCAAAGCCTGTCATTCTACATGGATGAGGGTGCGAGCGGGAGAAGATATGGAAGGATCCAGAGCCGATGTGTAACACATGGTTGCCCACCCTGAGGCTGGGGTGGTGAACTTCCTCCCGGAGAGGTGAGTGTCTTTACGTGGCTTTTGTATTTTCCTGCCCTTGGAATACCTTGGGGGCTCTCTGGGATTCTCTCCAGGTGGGGGGAGCCTCATTGCTTTCTTTCCTAGAGAATTAATCCCACGGTGCCCAGCCCCAGGACGCTTGTGGACACCTAGTGCACTTTGCCTTCTGCACCAGTATGATACCAAGTTGAGGAACAAGGTGGGTGTGGAAATCTTCATGGCGATTTGCATAACATAGCAAGTAAGGATGGTTGCTGTCATGGTCATAGCTTCTGGCCTCCCTCCCCTTCCCATGCCCCCCCCCATATTTTGGTTCCTGTCTCTTGCTCCCAACTCTGTGCTGGACCTTGCTATGGGATCAAGTGTACACATGGCACAATGGAGAGCCTCCCCGCCCCCTAAGGAAAGCACTTCACCATGGAGAAATGCTTTCTAATTGGCAGACTCGGTAGTGTCAGATGAGAGCAACAGGGTAAGTGTTTCTGTTGGTATTGCCCACTCTCTGCTGCAACCTCAAGCCCATAGACCCTGCACACCCATATCTGCTGGTGATGGACACTGTTCTACCAACAGATCCCAGGCTGCAGAAATCTCCTACCCACAACCTCTGAGCCATAATGCTAATTCACAAGGTCTTCTTAGACAGACAGGAAATCAAAGATGCTGTTTGATGACCCGGATGATCACTTGCCCATCCCTAAGTCCAGAAGGCTTGCTTTGAATCTTATGTGGTATCCAATCTTATTTGTAGCGTAGCTCTCCCGTTCATGTCCCTCCATTCTCTGCCTTTCCATACAGTTCCTCCCCAGCCCCATGCTTCTCAGTGGAGTCTCATCCCTTTCTTCTCACTGTGAGTGGGTGTGTGTCAGGGTCTACTCCTTTCCTGACTGCTCTTTCCTTGGGCCCGTGGTTTCCTATCAGTAGTGAGCATGCCGTGCATGTCATGCATGCACGCTGGAAACAAAGCCCACATCTGTCTGATCCTCAGGAGAGGCCCACTGAGGTTGCTGATGATCACACACTTTGAGGACCACAGCATGGAATAACCATGAAGGGCTCACACGCCACAGTTGCTCACTGTTCCTGCCAAGATGCAGGTGGTTTCTGTCATTACCGGGCCAGCACAGAGTGAGGCAGAACACTGTGGTCTCAGGGCTCCTGACACAGTTTCCTGAGGACCCTGGTCATTTTGGAGGCTCCTGCTACCCCATGACCCCTTAAGTGAGTGTGGGCACACCTACCTCTCCTTTAGGGACTCCAGGTCTTACCCATGGGAATTCCTGGCTATACAGAAATATGGGAGGCAAATTATATTTGCTTCATTCCCCCAGCCCTCCCCTTCCCACCCTCTGTATCCATAAACACCTGTTGGTACATTCTAGCTCCAGATCCCTATTCACTGTGCAAATGTGCAGTGTCCCCTCTTCCGTATTCCCTTTCAAGTCTTACTGACATCCAATCTGATCTCACAGTGCATAAAGTGGCTCTCAACATGCAGGAGTCTAGGTCTGTCCCAGCCTACACCTGCTGGGTGATGCAATAGTAAAAAACGTGGACTGTGCAAGTCTGGGGCCCAATTTAGGGATCACCTGTAGTACTTCTTCCTCCGAGGAATCTGTGTGATCTCACAGGGTGGGCCTCCTCTGATCCAGCCTCGGTGGAGTCCCCGGCCACAGGTATCTGCTGAGGACACAGAGGAAAACATGGGCACCTCAGTTACTTCTGGCTGCCCTCTGCTGGACCTTCCTAGCACATGCTCACCAGCAAGGCTGACTGAGCACCACCTAGCTCAACCATGCTCCCTCAAATATGCAGGTACTACACCCCGGGCACAAGAGAGCCCACCGCTCACTCGGTGCCCTTAGCAATCACGGATGCCTGAGTTATACTTATAGTATTCGAGCTTTCCACCCCAGGCAGGGGTGCCTGCAGGAGCTTCTGCTTCCCTCAGGCATCATGTTCTCAGCCTCACACACTTCCTGAGTTAGGAAACATACCCCGGAATACCACGTTTGTGTTCAAGCCCACATGCCAGGACATCCACGCAGCATCTGTATCTCAGTCACAGAGAAAAGCATCTGCACCCATATAGGGCCACGCTCTTCCAGGCATGTGTATTCCATCTGTGCATGCCTACCGTGCCATGCCATAGAAAAGCCCTTCCGTCTTCTACAACCTGCTTAAATATTGTCAGTTTTGCCAGCTGCCTCCATCGTTTCAGGCGTCAACTCTAGTGCACTACCTTCAACAGTTACCTTTCCGATGAAAGCAGCAAAGTCTTCCCCAGAGGTGCACGGAGAAGGGTGCAAGATGGAATCCTGAAGCCTCTGTCTCAACACATGCTTTGGCCCTCTGCCCGAGGCCTTCTGTCAAGAACTCGCACACAATCCCTGTGTGCTTCACGTTTTGTCCAGATGGGAACTTCCAGATGGCTTCCCTCCCTGTGGTGAGACAAACAGATGGGGGCCAGTCTGACGAGAGGGTGTGAGAAGGGCACAAAGCGTATTATTCACACGCAGTGGCCGTGATACATGGAGAGATCCCGATGATGGGCTGGTGGGTCAGAGGGAAACCCCAGCTGCACATCCTGTAACACAGCCCAGCTGATGCTTAACCCAACTGTGAGCGGAGCAAAGACTCCGACCCGGGCACAAACTAACACCCATTGAGAGAACAAACAAATGCTGCCCCTTCTTCAGGTGCTCATACCGCACTGATTTTTTTTTTTTTTTTTTGCCTCAGTCTGCCTAGCTGTGATTAGTGACCAGTTTAGAGGTGGCTGTCTTTTGGAGGCATTTCTTCACTTCTTATGTCAGGTCTCCAGGCCAAGAGATTCGCAGACCTCGGCTTCAAACCTCCAAGGGAACTGCCAGTCCTCGTCCACGTTTACCTCCCCCTTAAGTGCCTTCCAGCTTCTCTCTCTCAGGCAACACAAGCTACAACTATCTCAGGTAAGGTGCCGTTGCACGAACACAGCCATTCTGTCAAGAGCAAGTGTGACAATCATTGCCAAACAGCGACAAGGCATCCATTTACATAGGTTGGTGATCTATGCTTTCAGGGCCTGAAAGGATAAAGCTGGCACCAACGCAGTGTCACCCGAGGACAAAGAGACAGGGTTGGCTGAGCAGCCAGTCCTTGGGGCTTTGCTTCAAACAGTAGGAGCCATAACCTTTTCTGTCCCATGAAAGAGCCAGCACGTACCCACCGCACACTCACAGGCCCAGCTCACTTTCACTCAGGATGGCTGTAGGCACCTACCTATGCGCCTTGCCTGTCTGTCTAGTGATCCCACCTCTACTCTGCCAGTATCCTTCGCCAATGTATCTGTAACCAGGAAAGAATGGCTTGTCCCCGTTGTCAGGGCAACCACAGGGTCAATGGAAAACTGTTCTCTTCTAGTAGCCAGTTCTCTGTGGAAATCAGGAAGGAGGCTGACTGACTGTTCACTTACATCTCTATCACCTAGTTCTCCCACCATCCCCTGCAGATGCTCACATGAAACAAAGTAAGCATGCACACACACTATAGAAGGCAATGCTGCCTGCCATTCCAGGGTGCAGGGGGCCTTGGAGTAGGGTTTTGACAAGGGGCTGGGGCAAGGCAAGACAAGAGCTGACAGGCTCCGTTTTGCCTTCGTATATAATAAGATCAGGCAGGGGCCAGGTCTGAGAAGGACACTTTTTCACCTGCCAGAATTTGGAAGGGAGGCACTTTGTATCTCCACCTGTTATTACGTATTCTATGTCACTTTGCAAAAATATAGAGGACCCTGGACCCTCAGGAAATCAGGTGGCAGCATCATTCTCCCCACACCAGTCCACACACACACACACACACACACACACAGAGAGAGAGAGAGAGAGAGAGAGAGAGAGAGAGAGAGAGAGAGAGAGAGAGAGAGAGAGAGAGAGAGAGAGAGAGACACAGACACACACATACAGACACACACACACAAATTACATGGTGACTCTCAAGCAGGAAGGAGAGAGAGCAAACTTCAAATGGCAGGAAGCTTTGGAAACCTCAAACCCCTCCTGCAGTGACATACTCCCTGCAGCAGTGCCCCAAACAAACCCAAACAGCAGCCATCTAGGAGGAAAGTATTCAAAATCCCTAGGCTGTGTAGACTATCTCATTTAAATCACCACACCACACACACTCACACACACACCACACACACCACAACCACCCCCACACCACACAGACACAGATACACACACACACCACACAGACACACACACCACACATACCATACCCACACTCACACACACGCACGCACACACCCAGACACACACACACACACACACACACACACACACACACACACAAATTACATGGTGACTCTAAAGCAGGAAGGAGAGAGAGCAAACTTCAAATGTCAGGAAGCTTTGGAAACCTCAAATACCACCAGCAGTTACATATTTCCTGAAGCAGTTCCACACCCCCAAAGAAAGTTTCACATTTATCTGTAAGCATTTTTTACTTGATTATTTTATTTTCCATTGTTTTTAAATACATAGTCTTTATTTTACTCTCCAAAAATACGTATTGTCAGAAGTTTTTTCTGGAAGAAGTTTAATTATGCTCTCTTGAATGCCTTCAATATCAGCTAATTTTTATCTATTCCATTTTTAATTATATTTTTATATACAGCATATTTGTTTTACTTCTTTTTTTCTATTATTGATTGAACGGAGAACTTGTAATTGAGCATATAGTTAGTCTTCATATACAAAATGATTCTTTGATATTTGTTTTAACTTCAACCAACTCTATTCGTAACATCATGTTCTCTTTTCTTCTGAATTTTGAAGTACATAATTTTTTATTACTTTAAAATAATACCAATCAAAATTCCCACTTCCTTCTATCCTCCCACTTCCCTCCCACTCTCCCGCATACCCTTACCCCTCACCTCCCTCCACTCCTAAGAGCCTGCAAGACATTATGCTCTGTGGAAAGTCCAAGGCCCTCCCCACTATATCCAGGCTGAGCAATGTATGCATCCAAAGATAGTAGGATCCCAAAAGGCCAGTTTATGCAATAGAGACAAATCCCAATGCCATTGTCTTTGGCCCCTTAGTGTGCCCCATTTTTAACCACATTCAGAGGAGCCAGTTTGATCCCATGAGCCTTCATTCCCAGTCCAGCTGGATTTGGTGAGCTCCCATTAGCTCAGGCACACTGTCTCAGTGGGTGAACCTCTCATGGTCCTAACTTCCTGCCTCATATTCTCCCTTCTTCCACTCTTCAACTCTACCTTGTGAGCTCAGTCCAGTGTTCCGATTTGGGTAAGTGTCTCCATTGCGGGATGAAGGTTCTATGGTGATATTCAAGATAGTCATCAGTCTAACTACAGGACAAGGCCAGTTCAGGCACCCTCTCCTCCACTGCCCAGGGTCCTAGCTGGGGTCATCTTTGTGGACTCCTTGGAACCCCTCAAGAGCCAAACCTCTTAGAAACCCTAAAATGGCTCCCTCAATTAAGATATCTCCTTATATCCATCCTTCCTCCATCTCAAACAACCCATTCCCCCAAGCTCTCCTCAACTCTCCACTACTCCACTCTCCCTCCCCCTCCACCCTTCCCTCTACCCTCTGCCCCAATGTTCCCAACTTTTGCAAGGCGATCTTGTCTGCTTCCAATTTCCAGGTGGATCTATAAATGTTTTTCTTTGGGTTCATCTTATTACTTAGATTCTCTAGGATCATGAACTATAAGCTCAATGTCCTTTGTTTATGGCTAGAATCCACTAATGAGTGAGGACATACCATATTCATATTTTTGGGTCTGGGTTATCTCACTCAAGATATTGTTTTCTGCTTCATTTGTATGTAAAATTCAAGATGTCCTTGTTAATGTCTAGTTTCTTGAGTTCTTTATATATTTTGGATATCAGTCTTTTTTTTTTTTTCTGATGTGGGGTTGGCCAAGAACTTTTCCCATTTAGTAGTCTGCCTTTTGTTCTTATTGACTATATACTTTGCATTACAGAAGCTTCTCAGTTTTGGGAGATACCATTTATTCATTATTGCTCTCATTGCCTGTGCTACTGGGGTTATACATAGGAAGTGGTCTCCTGTGCTCATGTGTTGGAGAATGCTTCCCACTTTCTCTTCTGTCAGGTTCAGTGTGGTTGGATTTATATTGAGGTCTTTAATCCATTCGGACTTGAGTATTGTGCATGGTTAAAGATATGGATCTATTTTCTTTTTTCTACATGTTGACATCCAGTTATGCAAGGACCATTTGTTGAAGATACTTTCTTTTTTACATTGTATAATTTTAGCTTCCTCATCAAAAATCATGTATTCATATGTGTGTGGATTAATATCTGGGTCTTCAGTTTGATTCTATTGGTCAACATCTCTGTATTTATGCCACTACCAAGCTGTTTTCATTTCTGAAGCTCTGTAATAGAGTTTGATGTCAGGAATGGTAATGCCAACAGAAGTTCCTTTATTGTATAGGATTGTTTTTGATATCCTGTTTTTTTGTTTTGTTTTTCCATATAAAGTTCATTATTGTTTTCTCAAGTTCTGTGAAGAACTTTTTTTGGATTTTGATGGGGATTGCATTGAATCGATAAATTGCCTTTGATAGCATTGCCATTTTTACTATGTTGATCCTACCTATCCAAGAGCATGGGAGATCTTTCCATTTTTTGTTTTCCTCTTCAAGATCTTTCTTTAAAGACTTAAAGTTCTTGTCAAGTAGACCTTTCACTTCCTTGGTTATTGTTACCCCCAAGATACTTTATGTTATTTGTGGCTATTGTGAAAGGTAATTGTTAAGTTGGGAGCCTAGGTCCCACCCACCCAGGCCTGGTCTGGACTCCAAATTCCAGCAGGCCAGTTCCTGACCCCTCCCTGGGGGTAGGGTCAAGAATACTCCCCAGAGTAATTAAGTGATCTCCCAAAGAGGAACACATGGTCCCTTTTCCTTCCTCCCAGTGGTGGTCGCATTCCCACGGCTTCCGAATTTCACCCTGGGGCCACCTGAGAGTGCAGAACTCCCATTAAACCTGGATATTTCTTATTTTGGCTTGTTTTGATTCAGCTTGATTGGGAATTTTGCATTGGCAGGGAGCTTGCTTCAAGAAATATTCCTAATATTTTGGAGGTCCCACCGAGATAGGGCAGGCCCATTCTACACAGCAGGCCATGTGTTGAAAGGCCCCTAGTCTACAATCTCTAGCTCTCCAAGTCATACGTAAACCAGCTTCTGGGCTACAGTGGCTGTGTCTTGGTGAGTCCCTTTTCTATGCTATAGAGTTTTGGGGGACCCATTCGTACTTATTTTTGTCATTTTCATATTCTTGTTGAAGTCATGAGCTCACACCAGGAATTCAAGTCCCAGGTGACCGTCAATCCAGTGTGACCAGGCTTGGTTGAGGCTGAGATCTGTTTGTATGGGTACACTGGGCATTCAATCTCTGCGGCCCCTTTTGGACCTAAGAGCCATTTTGGTGTTGAAGTGGACTTAGGTCACATAGGTGGGCATAGACTCTAAAATGGGCACTTACAGTTCAAAGCCAGGTCTGCTATTGCCCCTGTAAGCATCTTACAAAAATCTTTTTAAATTGAGCCCGTCTGATACAAATAAACAGAGCTTACCTATATATGTACATGGTTTTTGTTCTCTGTGCTCTTGCGCAGCCCACCCCCCTTAGTAGCCAGTGTCTCACAGCACCACCCTGCCAGAGGCACTGGCCCCTCCCCCACTCCCTCAAGCCCACACTTCCCAACCCCATCCTATGGAACATTCTTTCTCCTCCCTTTCCAAATTTGGAGGTTCAAGGTCAACTTCCACCTCCCCTTCCCCTCCTATCTCACTCCTGGACTACCTCTGAGCACTGGGGTAGGCCCCGCCATGCTCCCCTTTTCTCTTCCAAATCTCTCTCAGATAGAAAGTGGCTAGGTTCCTTTTCTACTAATCATTCTGATTACCCATTTTTTCTTCAGTCAATACCAGATATTAAGAAAGAGTTTTTAAAAAAAGGTAAGGAGGGTTCACACAAACTCCCATACACAAATTTTGTTTGAAAATGGCCTCTTTAAAGTTTTTAATGACCAAGAGAATCAGCGAGTCTTTCAGACAGACCAAGCTACAAACTATCTACAGGGCCCAGGCCTTAGCAGCTGCACCTAAGGTCACAGGAAGGGGGACAAGGGAAGGCCAACCACAGGGCTCTATCAAGTGTGGCCCTAAATGGTTACATGGCACAATACTGCACTTACACCTGATCCGAGGCTGTGTCCTATATGCCAACAACCTGGACATGAAAATCACAATGCACCCCATGCGGGCTTGTCCTTTATGCCAAGCCACGGAGGTCCAGCTTCATCACCATCGGCAAGTGAAACTGTGCAGCCTTCACAGCGTCTCAGCCTTGCAGAGGATTGATGCTGGCCCAGACTTGGTATATCCCGTAACCCTCTCTGAACCTAGGGTGTTAAGCTACAAATGGTGGGTAAGTCCATTACTTTTACTCTCACTCGGGCCTTAAGTTTCCCTCACCAATTTCAGCTATAGGGGTAGACGGGACCCATTCCTCCCCACTTAAAGCTTTGCCACTGCCCTGACTTCTTACAGGACATTTTTTCTCTCATTCTTTCTTAGTGATACCAGATTGCCCAGCACATTACTGGGTGGAGATATCTTTAGCCGCTTCTTGGAGTCCCTTTTAACCCCACACATCTCCAGATTCTATTTTACAGGTTCACTCCTCATGCCAGACGTGTGCCCAGGCCAACCCTCAAGGAGCTCTCTACATACACCCAGCTTTGGGGACACCCAACCAGACAAAGATTGGTAAGTTAATTTCACCGATATGCCTACTCAAAAACAAACAAACAAACAAAACAAAACAAACAAAAAAAAGAAAACCTCTGTAATCTCTTAACCCTTGTGGACACTTTTACAGGATGGAAGAAGCATTTTCTGGTCTCAGGGAGGAGGAAACAGCAGGTATGATGACTCAGGGTCATGGAGCTGGTGTCAGAAGCTCTCCTGGAAATTCCATACCCCCTAACCATCCATAATCCCTTGTGAAAGCTCGAGAGGCCAATGAACTCATCAAGCAACAGCTAACCAAGCTCTCCATGAACTCAGGTTATCTTGGCCCTCCCTTTCTCCCATTGCCCTGACTCATCTCAGGGCCAACCCATGTTCTCCTATGGGCCTGAAACTTTTTGAGTTTCTTTATGTCAGGCCCTGTTTCCCTTAACCATCACCTCCCAGTTCAAACTCCTCTACTGGTGGGGTATCTACCCTATCTCTATCCCTTTTAAGGTCCTTTATCCATTCACGCGCTGACAGTTGTCTTGCTGCCATCACACAGTGGACCCTAATGCCCCTAAACTTGCCCCGGTCTCCCCAGGGACAGAGTATTCCTCAAAACAGTTAACTCCTAGGTCTCCGAACCTGATGGACAGAACTTTACACGGTAATCCTCACCACCCCCTCGGCTGCCTAGCTCTTGGGACACCCATGCTGGTACCATCTCTCTAGGCTCAAGCAGGTACCTACTCAAGACACTTGGTCTGTCCAGCAGACAGGACCTTTCCACCCTCATGGTTTTCCAGGATGAACAATGAAAGGCCCTACCTGCTCCTCACTCTGGCACATCATCTTTAGTAACAACAGATTTTTTTTCCTAGCCACCTGCCTTCTCATCTCCCCCAAGAAACAGACGCCTGCCTTCTCCGGGATGACAGTACATGGATGCCTTTCCAGCCACACCTCTTTGCTGAAAGTGGACACCTAAGCTCTCCCCCTTCCCATGCCACCCCATTCCCACAGGAAGTAAGCCAGATTTGAGTCTACACCCTTTTCCCAAAGAGAGACTCTTTGTCAATTACCATTCCAATTTTTCCTGTCACCCCATATCCAAAGAGTCTTGAATGTCAAGTTGGGAGCCTAGGCTCCACTCCCAGGCTGGTCTGGACTCCAAATCCCAACAGGCCAGGTCCACTCCCCAGGGTATTTAATGATTCCCCAACAAGAGGAACACGTGGTCTCCTTTCCTTCTTCCCTTTGGTGGTCGCATTCCCGACAACTTCCCCGGTTCCCCTGAGCCACCCGAGAGTGAAGAACTCCCATTAAAACCTGTTATATTTCTTATTTGCCCTGTTTGGTTTGGCTGACTTGGGAATTTGCATCAGCAGGAGCTCGTGTTTAAAAATATTCCTAACAGTAATGTTTTTCTGATTTCTCTCTCAGAATTTTTATCATTTGTATAAAGGAGGGCTACTGAATTATTTTTTTAGTTGATCTTGTATCCTGCCACATCACTGATGGTATTTATCAAGCTGTAGCAGTTTTCTGGTAGAATTTTTTGGGGTCCCTTCCATCCTATCATCTGCAAATAACAAAGTTTGATTTCTTCCTCTTCCATTTGAATCCCATTCATCCCTTAATGTTCTCTATTGCTATTGCTAGAACTTCAGACACCTAGGTTAAAATGATATAGAGAGAGTGGACAGCCTTGTCGTGTTCCTGATTTTATTGGAATCTGTAGAATGAAGCGGCGGGGCTGCATCCCGCCACCCGGCTAGCTTACCCAAAATAATTACACGGAAACTGTATTCTTTTAAAACCTGCCTGGCCCATAGTTTCAGCATCTTATTGGTAATTCTCACATCTTTCCTTTTAACCCCTATTTAGTAATCTGTGTAGCACCACAAGGGTGGCTTACCAGGAGAGATCTAAACCTGCGTCCATCGCGGAGAGGAGAAGCATGGAGACTCACTATGGTGACTACCTGAAGCGCCTCCCCACTCCTACTACCCCAGCATCTGTTCTGTCTACTCCGCCTACCTAATTTTTTGTTCTCTAAAAGGCCAAGGCAGTTCTTTATTAATTAACCAATGAAAGTAACAAGACAGATAACCTCCTCCATCAGGAATCGCTTTGATTTTCTCTCATTTAATTTGGATGTTTGTTGTCGGGTTGCTATATATTGATTGCTTTTATTTTGTTTTAGATATGATCCTTGTATCCTTACTCTCTCAAGACCTTTATCATAAAGGGGTGTTGGATTTTGTCAATGCTTTTTTGGCATCTAATGAAATGATTCATATGTTTTTTTTTTCTTTTCACTTTATTATATGATGAACCGACCCCCTGTATCTCTGGGATGAGCCTATTTGATCAATAATGGATAATTTTTGATGAGTTCTTGGATTGGTTGCTGGTATTTATTGAGAATTTTTGTCACTCAATGGTCATGAGTGAGACTTGTCTGTAATTCTCTTTCTGGTTGAGTCTTTGTGCAGTTTTGGTACCAGTATCAGGGTAACTAAAGCTTTGCTTGATATCTCCACCCAGTAAATGTGTGGGCAATCTTGGTATCATAATATAAAGGAAAAAAATAAAACAAAGCCTCAAATATATGCTCTGAAGTTCGTGTAGCACTTTCTGGTGCATAGTTTTCTTGTAGGCATTTCTGTTTTAGAAATAAAACAAGTGATGCCAAGCTCCAGCTTCTGTGAATTGGGAATACGATGGTAAAATCACTGAGCTTTTTAGGCTTCCTAACTCCTATTTTCAACATGTTGAAAATACCCTAAAATTAGAGAGCATATCTGATCTGATAATACCCCTCACTGTATTTTTTCTTCTCATCTAATCATTGGCTCATGTAAACTCTTACTCAGCACCTGAAAAATAGTTATTTCCACTTTCTCTCAGCTGTATAATTTACTTTGGTTATAAAGCATATTACAAAACTAGTACTGTGTCATATCCAGAAACTAAAGTTTGAGAATGTCCCAAAGTAAATGTTTCAAGTGGTGTATTAATGTGCGGTAATTTTAAAACACTAAGTAGAACTATGGTTTCTAAAAAAATGGTGTTGAGATAAATGGTGTTACCATCTGATATAATAGAATTGTATCATCACCACAGCTCTTATAACAAAAATGCATTCCAGATGGGTTGAAATTAAATAAACTGAACCAAAAATACAAATAACAAACAAATACACGAGTAAAATCGTTTATATTGGGAGATATCTTTCTTTTAAAAGTATTTTTCACATTGAAAATTTAAATATAAACAGAATAAATCATTAAAAATAAAGTTCATGTCCCAGCTTTACTAAATTACAATCCATAGTCAACATTATTTCATCATTTATCTATCAATGTTCAAGCTATAAAGTTTGTTCGGTCACAGAAAATGCTGTCAAATCAGAAAACATGAAGTTCTGTCTGAATATATCACTATACATATGTAAAAGAGGTTACAAAATATATGAATTTTCAGTCTTCACATATAAAACCAGTAAATGTATCATTACATTTTCCTCATTGTGCCTTTTTTATTATTTTTATATTGAAATAATTTATTTATTTTGTTTCATTGTGTGGTGTTGGTCCCTACATACATGTCTGTGTAACAACATATATGCTTGGGGTCTTCAGAACTCAGAAGAGATTAGAATTCTGAAAACTGGAGTTTGTAGTTGGTTGTAAACTGCCATGTGGCTTCTGTTGATTCAATCTGGGTTCTCTCTCTCTCTCTCTCTCTCTCTCTCTCTCTCTCTCTCTCTCTCTCTCTCTGTGTGTGTGTGTGTGTGTGTGTATGTGTGTGTATGTGTGTGTGTTTGTGTGATGATATTAGTGGTCATATAGAGTAGTAACTAATTACAGAAAAGGCTTCATTTAGCTTTTTGTGCATTATTTTGGGTTTGAGCCTCTATCAGGTAGCTAGGTATAAAGTTTTATTTTATTCTATATGTATATTACAAATACTGATCCTTTAACATATTGAGATATTCTGTATATGACATTTAAAATGTTTAAGTTTTCTGCAATGAACCATGACCTTACCTAAGAGTGACCTTTGAGCTCTCAAATAATAGTGGGGCCCGACAACCACGATTTTACCAGAATGGTGATAATACCACTAAACTGATAAACAGAACCTGCAGATTGACATTGTACTACAAACTGCTCAGATTAATTTTGAGATTATCTAGCCTCATAGACTATTGCAATCAGGATTTGAAACAAAGCCCTACAATTTCTTATTATGCAGAGACTAGACAGCAAATGATACAGCTACCTCTCCTTGGACTTGGAAATAAAACCACATTTTTCTTTTCAGGATCCCTCAGAAATAAAGTCACTAGCAAGATGCAGAGGAAGAAAGGTGAGAATGCCTTATGGAGAAAAGTTACCTAGCCACACGGCTAAATATAGATAAGAATTATGTATTAATTTGGCTTGTCTGAGCTAGTCAGTAATAATCCCAGACAATAACACAAGGAGTTTATAATTAATATAAGTCTTTGTGTGTTTAATTGGGACTGAATGCCTGCAGGACTGGATGGGAATAAAACTTCTGTCCATACCACTCTAATGACAATTGGGCTAGGCAACAATCTATGAGTATTACAGAATACCATTGGTACTCATTTCATTTAATTTTTTCACAGTCATATTTGGTTCTATCCTAGGTCTTTGAGCTATTCAGTCTTTCCCTAGATGAGGAGATAGTGGCAATTGCTAATATAAAAGAAAGAATTAATTTTCTTAGAGAATATTGCCATTGTAGCTTGATTGTGTGATGTGGGATTCCACTATGTATGCTATGAATATATTTTATTACCATTGGTTAATAAAGAATCTCTTTGGCCTATGGCAGGTCAGAATATATGTAGGCAGGAAAACAAAACTGAATGCAGGAAGAAGGCAGAGTCAGGCAGATGCCATCTGGCTGCAAAAGGAGAAAGCTTTCAAAATTACCAGTAAGGAACAACCTCATGGAGATAGACAGATTAATAGTAATTGATTAATTTAAGATGTTAAAGCTAGTGAGAAAGACACCTAAGCCATTGGTCAAATAGTGTTGAAATTCATATAGTTTCTATGTGATTATTTGGGTCTGGGAGGCTGTAAAACAAAAATACAGTCTTTGTTTACAATTGTGCTCTACATATCATATTTGCTTCTATTTTAATAATTTAAAGTTGTACATATGTCAAGGCATAAGCATTCTCTTTTGTGGAAAATTTTGAAATCAGAGAAAAAGTTGAAAATAAAAATCATTTTTTATTTTCATTTTTTATTTATTTTTTTTATCATTTTTATTTATTACAGTTTTTAGATCAGATGTCTGCATTATTCAATTTTTATCACCAGTTTTCCCTTTACATGGAAAATGGTATTTAATATCGTATCATACAAGATGATTAATATTGGACAGATTGATGTTTCTACATTTGTTTCAGTGGGTAGCACTAAAAAATATAAAATGCTTGTTGACATATATTCTGAACAACAAATAAACAATTTGAGAATATATTCAACTTTAGAACAAAATAATTTGTTTTCTACCTCTCTTTTTCTAAACAATACTTGTATATATTTTCTTAAGCCAAAACTCATACTAATATTAAACAATAATGGTTCCAATTATTATTATGTAATTGATAAGTTTCAGGCAATTTTAGTTTATTTTGCTCTTTAGGTTTTCCTAAAAGTTAAATAAAATGCAAACAGTATATTTTCAATTTACTAAATGATTATTGCTTATATTTCTAAGCCAAAAACTTAAAACTGATTTGGTTCACATTTCATTAGTATTTGTTGTTTATAATTTTTAAAATTTAACTTTATTTTATAATCAAGAAGAATTGAGTCCACATTTTTTTTTGGTTTACAGGATTTAATTTATTCTTTCATAAATTTTAACAAAATTTTAAAGAGAAATAAAACCAGATTTATAAATTATTTCATAAAACAGAGAAGTAAAATATACATGAAAATTCTCTTGTCTGGAGCCGGCATTTTCCAGAGATAAACTAAAGACACACACAGAGAGAAAATTATACAGCGATATCTATTATCCAGATACAATCAAAAGGTATTAATAAAATTTTTGCAAAATGAATTCAAGAATATATGCAAAAAAGTATTATCCACCACCCCTCTACTGACTGAAGAGATACATTTTTATTGTGTAGCTTTCAAATTGCATTTTTTACATTAGTATATTTCTACAAAATGATTTTCTTGTTGCAATTTAACTTCTTTGGGTAATAAAAGAAAATATTTATGTTTTCCACTTAGAAGAAAACAAAATTTCAAAACGCTAAATGAAGAATTAAACCATTTACCGTTCCTAGGTCCGCATATGACAGTCAGAGATTGTCTAGATTTTATCTCAATTTAAAATGAAAACAGAATCCCACAACAGCACTTCTATTTGCATTTATTTTTTACTTTCTATAAGGGATATAATTTGGGTAGAAAATGGTTTGTTACTAACTTACATATAAACCCATACTGATCTTACTAGATCCAAAGCCTATTACTGTAATCTAGAAGACAAAGGAAAATATAAAATGTTGCCAATCTTAGTAAAGGAAAAATTTGTCAAAGTAATTGGTTTCATTTTATAGAAAACTAAATTTCTTTGGAATTTTGAAGGTCATAACAAAATTAACTTGCTATTATAGCATATAATATTTAATAAATCTAGATTTGTGGATAGAAATAACTGGGCTATTGAATTAATAAAAATCATAAAATCTATGACCCATGACATTTAAATTTTATTCCTATATTTTGTTTCTAAATAAATTTTGATTATATTTTATCCCTTTCTACAAATTCTTCCAGATTTTCCCCATCTTCCTACCCATCCAACTTTATGTTCTTTTTCTCTTAGAACAAACAGAAAAAAATGAAAAGCAAAACAAATTTTAAAAACAATACGAAAATTACATGAGTGAAAAATTAAAACAAAAGCTCCTCGCCTTCTTCATGTACACAAATGGTGTCTGTTTTGTGTTGGCCAACTATTACAGGGCATGACGCCTAACCTGGGGTATGGTTGATAGAACCAGTTGACATTCCATTGGAGAAAACAGATTTTCCCATTCCAAGCAGTTATCAATAGCAAACAGTTTCTGGGATGGGAATTTTGTATCTACTACTCAGTCCTTGGTTTGTATGGTTTGTAGCTATACAAGTTTTTATAATATTTTAAAAATTTCCATTTCTTCCCCTCCTCTTCCCCCTTCCCTCACCTCCCTTCCACCCATACCCCCACTCTCTCCCTCTCCAGGCCAAAGAGCCATCAGGGTTCCCTACACTATGTTAATTCCAAGGTCCTCCCAACTCCCCCCAGGTCCAGGAAGGTGATCAACCAAACTGACAAGGCTCACACAGAGCCCTTCCATTCCAGAGAGTCCAAGCCCATCGCCATTGTCCTTGATTTCTCAGTCAGCCTCCACCTTCAGCCACATTCAGAGAGTCCGGTTTGGTTGCATGTTCCATCAGTCCCATTCCAACTGGTCTTGGTGATCTCCCGTTAGTTCTGTCCCACCATCTCAGTGGGTGAATGCACCCCTCATGGTACTGACTTTCTTTCTCATGTTCTCCCTCTTTCTGCTCCTCATCAGGACCTTGGGAGCTAAGTCCTGTGCTCCAATGTGGGGCTCTGTCTCTATCTCCATCCATTGCCAGGTGAAGGTTCTTTGTCAATTGCAGGGTTGGTGAAGATCTTTTCCCAGTCGGTAGGCTGCCTTTGTGTCTTAGTGACAGTGGGCTTTGTTTTACAGAAGCTGCTCAGCTTCAGAAGGTCCCATTTATTCAATGTTGCCCTTAATGTCTGTGCTGCTGTGACTATATACGTAGGAAACAGTCTCCTGTGCCCATATGTTGTAGAGTACTTCCCACTTTCTCCTCTATTTGGCTCAGTGTGTTCTGATTAATATTGAGGTCTTTAATCCATTTGGACTTGAGTTTTCTTCATGGTGATAGATATGGATCTACATTCATTCTTCTACAGGTTGACATCCAGTTATGCCAGCACCATTTGTTGAAGATGCCCTCTTTCTTCCATTGTATACTTTTGGCTCTTTTAACAAAAATCAGGTGTTCATAGGTTTGTGGGTTAAAATCTGGGACTTCTATTTGATTCCATTGGTCGACTTCTCTGTTTTTATGCCAATACCAAGCTGTTTTCAATATTGTAGCTCTGTAATAGAGTTTGAAGTCAGGAATGGTAATGCCTCCAGAAATTCCTGTTTTGTATAAGATTGTTTTGGCTATCCTGGGTTTCTTGTTTTTCCATATAAAGTTGATTATTGTCCTCTCAGGATCTGTGAAGAATTTTGTTGGGACCTTGATGGGGATTGCATTGAATCTATAGATTGCTTTTAGTAGAATTGCCATTTTTACTATGTTGATCCTCCCAATCCATGAGCAAGGGAGATTCTTCCATTATCTGGTATCCTCTTCAATTTTTTTCTTCAAAGACTTAAAGTTCTTGTCAAATAAATCCTTCACTTCCTTGGTTAGAGTTACCCCAAGATATTTTGTGCTATTTGTGGCTATCGTGAAAGATAATACTTCTCTGATTTCCCTGTCTGCTTCCTTATCCTTTGTGTATAGGAGGGAAACTGATTTTTTGGAGTTGATCTTGTATCCTGCCACGTTACTGAAGGAGTTTATCAGCTGTAGGAATTCTTTGGTGGAGTTTTTGAGGTTGCTTATGTAACACTATCATGTAATCTGCAAATAACAAAAGTTTAACTTCTTCCTTTCTAATTTGAATCCTCTTGATCCCCTTATGTTGTCTTATTGCTATTCCTAGAACTTCAAGCACTATATTGAAGAGGTATGGAGAGAGTGGACAGCCTTGGCATGTTCCTGAATTTAGTGGGATGGCCTTGAGTTTCTCCATTTAATTTGATGTTACCTGTCGGCTTGCTGTAGATAGTCTTTATAATATTTAGGAATGACCCTTGTATCCCTAATCTCTCCAAGACCTTTATCTAAAGGGGTGTTGAATTTTGTCAAATGCTTTTTCAGCATCTAATGAGATGATCATATGGTTTTGTTCCTACAGTTTATTTATATGATGAATTACATTGATAGATTTTCGTGTGTTGAACCAGCCCTGCATCCCTGGGATGAAGCCTAATTGATGGTAGTGGATAATTTTTCTAATGTGTTATTGGATTCGGTTTGCCAGTATTTTATTGGGAATATTTGCGTCAATGTTCATGAGTGAGATTGGTTTGTAATTCTCTTTCTTGGTTGAGTCTTTGTGTGGTTTTGCTATCAGGGTCACTGTAGCTTCATAAAAGGAATTTGGCAATGACTCTTCTGTTTCTATATTATGAAATACCTTAAGGAGTGTAGGTGTTAGCTCTTCTTGGAAGTTCTGGTAGAATTCTGCATTGAAACTATCTGGTCCTTGGCTCTTTTTGGTAGGGAGGTTTTTGATAACAGTTTCTAATTCTTTGCAACTAACAGGACTATGTTGATTGTTCACCTGGTCCTGGTTTAACTTTGGTATATGGCACTTATCTTAAAAAATGTCCATTTCTTTTACATTTTCCAATTTTGTGGCATACAGGCTTTTGTAGTAAGATCTAGTGATTCTCTGAATTTCCTCTGTGTCTGCGGTTATGTCCCCCTTTTCATTTCTGATCTTATTAATTTGTGTGTTCTCTCTCTGCCATTTGATTAGTTTCGATAGGGGTTTGTCAATCTTGTTGATTTTTTCCAAGAACCAGCTTTCTGTTTCAGTGATTCTTTCGATTGTCTTCTGTGTTTCTCTTTTGTTGATTTCTGCCCTCAGTTTGATTATTTCCAGTCTCCTACTCATCCTAGGTGAGTCTGCTTCTTTTTTTTTCTAGAGCTTTCGGGTGAGCTGTTAAGTCTCCAATGAGAGCTGTCTCTGTTTTCTTTAAGTGGGCACTTAGTGTTATCAACTTTCTGCTTAGCACTGCTTTCATTGTGTCCCAAAAGTTTGAGTGTGTTGTGTCTTTGTTTTCATTAAATTCAAGAAAAGCTTTAATTTCTTTATTTCTTTCTTGACCCAGGTGTGGTTCAGTAGTTGACTATTCAGTTTCCATGAGTTTGTAGGCTTTCTGGGGGTAGCATTGTTAAATTCTAATTTTAATCCATGGTGATCTGACAGGACATAGGTGGTTACTAATTTTTTTTTGTAACTGTAGAAGTTGTTTTGTTACCGAGTATATGGTCAATTTTCGAAAAGGTTCCTTGGGCCACAGAGAAGAAAGTATATTCTTTCCTATTGGGTGGAATGTTCTATAGATGTCTGTTAAATCCATTTGGTTCATTACCTCCATTAAGTCTTTTAATTCTCTGTTAGGTTTCTGTCTGATTAACCTGCTCATTGGTGAGACAGGAGTGTTGAAATCTCCTCCTATTAGTGTGTGTGGTTTGATGGCTACTTTGAGTTCTAGAAGTGTTTCTTTTACATAAGTGGGTATTTTTATATTAGGAACATAGATATTCAGGATTGAGACTTCATTCTGAAGGATTTTTCCTGTTATGAGTATAAAGTGTCCCTTTCCATCTCTTCTGATTCATTTTAGTTTGAAGCCAACTTTGTTAGGAATTAGTATAGCCACACCCACTTGTTTCTTACGTCCATTTGCTTGATAAACCTTTTCCCAACCCTTTACTCTGAGTAGATGTCTGTCTTTGTGGTTGAAGTGTGTTTCTTGTAAACAGCAGAATGTTGGATCCTGTTTTCGTATCCAACCTCTTAACCTGTGCCTTTTTACAGGTGAATTGATTCCGCTGATATTAATGACCAGTGGTTGTTAACTCCGGTCATTTTTTAGTAGTAGAGTTTGTGTGTTTCCCTTCTTCTAGTTGTGCTGGTGAAGGTTCACTAGATGTCTGAATTATTGTGGTCATTGTTGGACTCCTTGGTTTGTGATTTTCCTTCTATTACTTTCTGCAAGGCTGTATTTGTGGCTATGTATTGTTTAAATCTGTTTTTGTCCTGGAATATCTTGTTTTCTCCATCTATGGTGAATGCAAGCTTTGCTGGGTATAGTAGTCTGGGCTTGCATCC
Organism: Arvicola amphibius; assembly: GCF_903992535.2. NCBI lineage: Eukaryota > Metazoa > Chordata > Mammalia > Rodentia > Cricetidae > Arvicola > Arvicola amphibius. The sequence continues at coordinate 78,405,099 of NC_052065.1, read as the reverse complement.
ATGTTCTCTTAGTGTCTGCAGCACATCTATCTAAGACCTTCTGGCTTTTATGGTTTCCATTGAGAAGTCAGGTGTAATTCTGATAGGTTTCCCTTTATATGTTACTTGACCTTTTTCCTTTGCAGCTCTTAATATCTGTTTTTTTATTCTGTATGTTTTGTGTTTTGATTATTATATGACGTGGGGATGCATTCTTTTGATCCAGTGTATTTGGTGTTCTGTGGGCTTCTTGTACCTTCATAGGAATATCTTTCTTTAGGTTGGGGAAATTTTCTTCTATAATTTTGTTGAATATATTTTCTGGGCCTTTGAGTTGTAATTCTTCTCCTTCTTCTACCCCAATTATTCTTAGGTTTGGTCTTTTCATGGTGTCCCAGATTTCCTGGATGTTTTGTGTTAAAAATTTGTTGGATTTGTTTTGTTCTTTAATCTGTGAGTTTATTTCTTCTATAGTATCTTCAGAATCCGAGATTCTTTCTTCCATCTCTTATATTCTGTTGGTAATACTTGTCTCTGTAGTTTCTGTTCATTTATTCAGAATTTCCATTTCCAGTCTTCCTTCAGATTGTGTTTTCTTCATTACCTCCATTTCATTTTTCAGATCTTTTACTGTTTCCCTTACCTGTTTGATTGCTTTTTCTTGTTTTTCTTGGGTATCTTTGAAAGATTTATTTATTTCGACTACTTTTTTTGTTTGTCATCTCCATTTCTTTATGGCAGTATTTTACCTCCTGTTTAAGGTCCTCTATTATTTTCATAAAGTACTGTTTAAAGTCGATTTCTTCTATTTCTTCTCGAGTAGGGTGTTCAGTTCTTGTTGTTTCGGGATACCTGGATTCTGATGATGTCATGTTGCCTTTTGGGATGTTGGAGGAGTTCTTGCATTGGCACCTGCCCATCTCTTCCTTCAAATGGAGCTAGGAGAGACTTGGTGACTTGGTCCAATCTTTGCTCTGACTGAATCTGGGTGGATCTCCTCAGTGCCCGAGCAGGAGCTATTCCTTGCAGCACAATCTGAAGGAGCCCGCACTCCCTTGCTGGGATATTCAGACCTGCCTGGAAGGCAGCCTCTCACCCCTCTGTGTAGGTGGCCTTGGTACAGGGTCAGGACACTTGAATACACTAGGGAAGGCCATCCAGATGGGACTCCACAGCACTGAATCAGGGATTCCTGGTAGCCGAGAGACACCTCCTAGTTGTGTCTTCTGATATTAAGGTCTGGTGTCTTTGGTCCCAGATATGTCTTCTGGTACTAATATCCAGTGTCTTTGCTCCCAGATGTGTCTTCTGGTCCTAATTTCCTGTGTCTTTGCTCCCAGATGTATCTTCTGGTCCTAATTTTTGGTGTTTTTGCTGGCCAGGTAGTTCAGAGAGGGCCTACCTTGCTGCAGGCAGGCTATTGAAACAAAGAAACTCCCACCCACCGCTTGTACTCCCTAAGCAGTTCCAGCGCCCTGATTGGGCTGAGCTGAAGATATTGTGGACCCGAAGAAGGGAGGAAGAAGGGACAGTTTTTCTGGGTATAGCCTGGGTGGGGTAGGAAGAGAGAGTCAGTAACCAGGGAGACTAGACCCAGCCGGAAGACTAGGAAGTATAGGGGGTCAGGGAATGGCTGTGCTTCGTCTCCCAGGTTGCTGCCAAGGGGTCAGGAAGTCACTCACCTCCCAGATGTGTCTTCTGGTCCTAATATCCAGTGTCTTTGCTGGCCAGGTCGTTCGGAGAGGGCCTACCTTGCTGCAGGCAAGCTATTGAAATAAGAAACTCCCACCCGCCAGTTGCACTCCCTACACAGTCCCAGTGCATGGATCGGGCTGAGCTGGAGATGTTATGAACCTGAAGAGGGGAGGAACAAGGGACGGTTTTTCTGGGTGCAGGCTGGGTGGGGTAGGAAGAGAGAGGCAGTATCCAGGGAGAGTAGCCCCAGCCAGAAGACTAGGAAGTATAGGGGGTCAGGAAGTGGCCGTGCTCCGTCTCCCAGGCTGCTGCTTGAGTCCACATTTCTAAACTCAAATTATAGCATTTGGTATATTGAGAGACTTCCATTATACAGACTTTTCCACATCTCACTTATAATTCCCCCTTCTTTTCTTATATAATTACAGCCACAGTTTGTTACTCTGATTTAAGTTAATAAAATATTTTCTTTGGTTCAGAGACTTTTCTGCACAAGCAAAATGCTTGATTTGGAATCTTAAGCACCCATGTAAGCCACAGCTGGCAGAATGGGAGTACACTTTGGCTTGGTGACTGCTAGTCTTTCATTTCCTGTGTGTTAGAGATCCCATTTTAAGTAATAAGACAGAAAGTGATAAAGACTTCCAAAATTTTCCTCTGACCTCTGCATGTGTAGACATGTGTACACATATGGAACAACAAAAAGAAAAATATGTAGTTATTTAAAGTAATATTTTAAATTACTTATTTAATTATATATATGTGTGTGTCTGTATGTGTGTCTGTGTGTTTGTGTGTCTGTGTGTATATGTTTTACTTGCATATGTATATAAGTACCCAGTTAATGCCTAGTGCCCATGAAATGAAAAGGAGCACATTATTTCTTATGAAACTGGAATTAAAAAAAAATCATTAAATTTTACATTCATGTGATTAGTGGCATAAAATGTTTCATTAAATTTCAATATTTTCATTAAAGTTCCTATAAAACTCTACCTTGTACTTACTGTACTTTATCATTGGCATAGTCCTTCAGTGCTTGGAAATTTCTGAGAAAAGATTTTACTATTGGCTCATAGTAATATTGAAATGGACATGTAGACAAGATATTTATTTACTTTTTTCATTTTATCATACTTTATTTTACATCTACTGAAGCACTGCTATTAATATTATATAGGTAAGGATTTCCTATGCTAACATGTAGAACTGACCTTGCATTACTTTGGTATCACCTATTTCAGTCTTATAAAAGTACTTTGTTACAAAAATTTTATATCTTGTAAATAACCTATATTACTGACATTTTTAATAATATTGGAATTTTGAATTGTATGGTTATTTTTAATTTGTTTGTGCCTTAGTATATAATTTCTTATCTGAAACAGAGTTGGGTTCTGTGTTTTTAATTCAACTTGATAATTTTTAACTTTGGATTGTGTTTATACTAATTTTATTTAATATAATTATTTATGTAGGTTATTTTATTTTTTTAAATTAAAAATTTCTGCCTCCTCGCTGCCTCCAATTTTCCTCCCTCTCCCCCCACTCTCCCCCCTCTCTCTCCAGCACGAAGAGCAGTAAGGGTTCCCTGCCCTGCGGGAAGTCCACTGTCCTCCCCCCTCCATCCAGGTCTAGGAAGGTGAGCATCCACACAGGCTAGGACCCTCCAAAGCCAGTACATGCAGTAGCATCAAAACCCAGTGATGGAGGAGAGTTATCTGTCTATGTTACTTTCATTGGTTAATTAATAAAGAAAACTGCCTTGGCCCTTTAAGAGACAGAAAATTAGGTAGGTGGAGTAGACAGAACAGAATTCTGGGAAAGAGAGGGGAGACGCTTCAGGCAGTCGCCGTAGTGAGTCACCATGATTCTCCTCTCTGAGATGGACGCAGGTTAAGATCTCTCCTGGTAAGCCACACCTTGTGGTGCTACACAGATTACTAAATATGGGTTAAAGGAAGATGTGAGAATTAACCAATAAGAGGCTACAGATAATGGGCCAGGCAGTGTTTAAAAGAATACAGTTTCCATGTAATTATTTCAGGTGTAAAGCTAGCCGGCGGCCGGGTGGCAGGATGCAGCCCCACCGCTTCCTTCTACAGATTGGCGCTCCAACGTGGTGACTAAATCCACTTAAAAACCTGAGAGGGCTTTAAATAAAGGAGAGAGAGAGAGTTTAACACAGCTTTTTGCTGTTTGCTAGGACGTGCCCGTAGAGAGATTTCCTGTTTCGGCAATAGTGGCAGAGAAAACGCTGAGTCATTTTAAAACGCAGCTTCCTGCGCTGTGCCGCCAGCACAAACTCTGGCTTTAAAGCATTTCAATGGCTTTTATGGGCCTGGATATTTGTGTTCCCGCTTGGGATTGGAAGGAGAGTGCTCTGAGACCCTGAGACCGTGCCAATGGCTCAGAGCTCCCCGCCTGCACCTGGGCAGATAGCAGAATCAGGCTTATGCAGGCAGAAGAGCATGGCGGATTCCTGCCGCCATACAGAGAGATGTTTTCAGACTGCGCAGTGCTCTGTGTGTCAGATTTGGCTGTAACTTGGATGAAAAGAGTTTCTGTGCTGCACGCTCAGTCTCAGAGTTAAAGTGCTGAGTGCGGCTCCTACCTGGCAGCCCCAGAGCTAGTAGAAAATGGTACATCCTCCATTTTGAAATTGGAGAGAGGTGGAGCAAACATCAGAACAGCCTGGCGGCTCTGCAGCTCAGAGGTGCAACTGATTTAGAGTCACAAGTGGCTCCGCCATGTTGGACTGGGCGGGGCAAGCACACAGTACCTGTTTTTTACCTAGGAATGTCACAGCTCAGAGTCTTAAGGGTTTAGCAATGTAAAGGCTCAAATTAAACATGTTTCTTGACAGTAAAAAATTACAGATTCACAATAGGACAGATTCAGACATAGAAGACCCCCCATATGGGTCACAATGTTGGATGACTGTACTTAGGCTTGAGAGAGAGAGAAAATAAATATATAGAAAATAAAGTTAATGCCTTTAAAAAAGGGTAAAGTCTTTAAAGACACAGAATAAAGTAAAGTGATAGAGTAAAAATAAGCCACGTAAAAATGGAAAATTCACAGAGAGTCTGGATTGTGTATTTTATTGTGTTTTCTTTGAAATTTTTGACTGTAAAGGAGCTAAGTACAGAAAGACATTTCATTATATGGGCTGCCAGGCTAGACCAGAATGGACATCTTAATGGTATGACTTCAGAATTTGGATCGAAGAACATGATGCTTTGGAAAAGAGGGTCTTCTTTTGTTTTCACAGAGGATGACACCCTGTGGATTGCTTCTATTCCAATATGGTATGATAGACCATGCCCTCCTGAAAGGTTGCTGTGAATACCCTCAAAAAATTACTTCGCTCAACTGCCAACTGAGATGTACCTAGCACACAGGTTATATCATGAAAGACCTAAATAACAGCGCCCCTATTCAGCAGGAAGCAGTTTGGAGAGAAATAACTGTGCCCATTTTCCCAAATATTGTTTATAAATGTTCTTTTACATTTAAAGGGGGATATGATATAGAGATGAATAATTTGCAATGGTATGGATTTTAAGGTCAATTTGTTATATGTATATGTATTTCTGATCTTGATTAAGCTATTTTGATTATGTAGTTCATTTTAAAAACTGTAATGTATAATTAGGAAATATAGGTTGTTAATGGATAATCATCGATAAAAGTCAAGCTTGTAGTCATGTTAGTTAGATTTTCTAGATATATAGAGATATACATTAGTTAAATAGGCATTCTTCATATCTTTCAATACTCAAACTTGTAGTCATGTTAGTTAGATTTTCTAGATGTGCATAGATATATTTCAGATAGGCATTGTTCATATCTTTCAAAGACTGCAGAATATGGCATTTAAAGTTTTAATAACTTAGGGTTTTTCATGACAATGAGACACGTCTGCTCCTGGCAGCACCAATCTACTTCGAGGGGAAGATGGGCATCGAAGAGGCTACTTATGGAGTTTGTTAGCCATTTGGGCAAGAAACTGCTCTTGCCTGGACTGTTGCATAAACTGGACACAAGGAACCCACAGAAAGAGGACTGCTGAACTTGCCTAAAGGTGAGATGGCCTTTTGGGGTTCCTGATTCATTAAAGAGTCTGCGAGACGTTCTGCAGGACCCACCAGAAAGTGACTGAACTGTCTTTGGAATTTCCTGCTTCATGGAAATGTCTGCTGGATACTTATGGGCCTGTAGGCTGAAGATGGATGCCCCAACGGTACAGAGGAACTTTGGGTGACTGTCCAGGCAGCGAGTTGTCTCTGTCATTTCTAGAGTTTGAAAGTTGCATATGACTTGTTTACTTAGGTAATATTATATCCTTCTGGAGTCCTTGATGGAATTGAAGAATAAATAGATAGTTATAGATTTCCTTAGTTATGATAAAAGATAAAATAGATTTAAATATTGTAACTGTAATTTTTGCTTGATAACTGTTTTGTTATATGTAATTTTGCTATGTTAAAGTTGAAGCCTTTCTTTTTTGTTTAAACAGAAAAAGGGGAAATGATGGAGGAGAGTTATCTGTCTATGTTACTTTCATTGGTTAATTAATAAAGAAAACTGCCTTGTCCCTTTAAGAGAACAGAAAATTAGGTAGGCGGAGTAGACAGAACAGAATGCTGGGTAGTAGGAGTGGGGAGGTGCTTCAGGCAGTCACCATAGTGAGTTTCCATGCTTCTCCTCTCCGCGATGGACGCAGGTTAAGATCTCTCCTGGTAAGCCACACCTTGTGGTGCTACACAGATTACTAAATATGGGTTAAAGGAAGATGTGAGAATTAACCAATAAGATGCTGAAACTATGGGCCAGGCAGTGTTTAAAAGAATACAGTTTCTGTGTAATTATTTCGGGTGTAAAGCTAGCTGGCAGCCGGGTGGTGGGACGCAGCCCCACCGCTTCCTTCTACAACCCAGTGCCATTGTCCTTGGATTCTTAGCAGCCCCCATTGTCCTTCACATTCTGGGAGTCTGGTTTATCCCATGCTTTTTTAGTCCCAGTCCAGCTAGCCTTGGTGAGCACCCACCATCTCAGTGGGTGGATGCATCCCTCATTGTCCTGACTTCCTTGCTCATGTTCTCCCTCTTTCTGGTCCTCCTTTGGACCTTGGGAGCTCAGTCCGGTGCTCCAATGTGTGGCTCTGTCTCTATCTCCATCCATCACCAGATGAAGGCTCTATAGTGATATGCAAGATATTCATCAGTATGGCTATAGGATCAGGCCATTTCAGTCTCCCTCTCCTCAGCTGCCCAAGGACTTAGTTGGGGATATCTCCCTGATCACCTGGGAATGCCTCTAGAGTCAAGAATGTTGCCAACCCTAAAATGGCTCCCTTAATTAAGATATATACTTCCTTGCTCCCATGTCCACCCTTCCTTTATCCCAACCATTCCATTTCCCCACGCTCTCCAAATACTCCCCTTTCTCATTTTTCTCTCCCCATTTCCCCTTAGCCCCATCTCACCCCACCCCCAAGTTCCCAATTTTTGTCCAGCAATCTTGTCTCCTTCCAATATCGAGGAGGATAACTATATGTTTTTCTTTGGGTTCACCTTCTTATTTACCTTCTCTAGGATCACGAATAATAGGCTCAATGTCCTTTAGTTATGGCTAGAAACCAATTATGAGTGAGTACATCCCATGTTCATCTTTTTGGGCCTGGGTTGCCTCACTCAGAATACTGTTTTCTATTTACATCCATTTCCATGCAAAATTCAAGATGTCATTGTTTTTTTTACCGCAGAGTAGTACTCTAATAAGTTTATGTTCCACACTTTCTTCATTCATTCTTCAATTGAAGGGCATCTAGGTTGTTTCCAGGTTCTGGCTATTATGAATAATGCTGGTATGAACATAGTTGAACAAATGCTTTTGTAATATGGTAGGGCATCTCTTGGATATATTCCCAAGAGTGGTATTGCTGGGTCCTGGGATAGGTTGATCCTGAATTTCCTGAGAAACCGCCACACTGCTTTCCAAAGTGGTTGCACAAGTTTGCATTCCCACCAGCAATGGATGAGTGTACTCCTTACTCTACAACTTCTCCAGCAAAGGCTATAATTAGTGATTTTTTATTTTAGCCAATCTGACAGGTATAAGAAGGTATCTCAAAGTTGTTTTGATTTGCACTTCCCTGATAGCTAACGATGTTGAGCATGACCTTAATTGTCTTTTGGCCATTTGAACTTCTTCTGTTGAGAATTCTCTGTTCAGTTCAGTGCCCCATGTTTTTATTGGGTTAATTAGTATTTTAAAGTCTAGTTTCTTGAGTTCTTTATATATTTGTAGATCAGAGCCTTTGTCTATTGCGGGGTTTGTTGAAGATCTTCTCCAGTCACTAGGTTGCCTTTTGTCTTACTGACAGTGGTCCTTTGCTTTATAGAAGCTTCTTCAGTTTCAGGAGGTCCCATTTATTCAACGTTGCCCTGGATGTCTGTGCTGCTGGGGTTTATCTGGTATGGAAACAGTTTCCTGTGCCTCATATGTTGCAGAGTACTTCCCACTTTCTCCTCTATCAGGTCTCAGTGTGTACCGATTAATACTAATGTCTTTAATCCATTTGGACTTGAGTTTTGTGTCATGGTGAGGGATATGAATCTAGTTTTCATTCTTGTACAGGGTTGAACAATCCAGTTATGCCACATCCATTTGTTGAAGATGCTTTCTTTCATCCACTGTGGTAGTTTTAGCTCCTTTGTCGAAAATCAGGTGTTCATAGGTTTGTGGGTTAAAATCTGGGACTTCTATTTTGATTCCACATGGTCGACTTCTCTGTTTTATGCCAATACCAAGCTGTTTTCAATACTGTAGCTCTGTAATAGAGTCTGAAGTCAGGGATGGTAATGCCTCCAGAAGTTCCTGTATTGTATAAGATTGTTTTGACTATCCTGGGTTTCTTGTTTTTCCATATAAAGTTGACTATTGTCCTCTCAAGATCTGTGAAGAATTTTGTTGGGACCTTAATGGGGATTGCATTGAATCTATAGATTGCTTTTTGTAGAATTGCCATTTTTACTATGTTGATCCTCCAAATCCATGAGCAAGGGAGTTCCTTCCATTATCTGGTATCCTCTTCAATTTTTTTTTCAGGGAATTAAAGTTCTTGTCAAATAGATCTTTCACTTCCTTGGTTAGAGTTACCTAAAGTTATATTATGCTATTTGTGGCTATCGTGAAAGGTGATACTTCGCTGCTTTCTGGCTCTGCTTCCTTATCCTTTGTGTATAGGAGGGAAACTGATTTTTTGGAGTTGATCTTGTATCCTGCCACATTACTGAAGGAGTTTATCAGCTGTAGGAGTTCTTTGGTGGAGTATTTTGGGTCGATTATGTACACAATCATATCATGTGCGAATAATGAAAGTTTAACTTCTTCCTTTCCAATTTGAATCCCCTTGATCCCCTTATATTGTCTTATTGCTATTGCTAGAACGTCCAGCACCATATTGAAGAGATAAGGAGAGAGTGGACAGCTTTGTCATGTTCCTGAATTTAGTGGGAAGACCTTGAGTTTCTCTCCATTTAATTTGATGTTAGCTGTCGCCTTGCTGTAAATAGCCTTTATATTTAGGAATGACCCTTGTATCCCTAATCTCTCCAAGACCTTTATCATAAAGGGGTGTTGAATTCTGTCAAATGCTTTTTCAGCATCTAATGAGATGATCATATGTTTTTATTTCCTTCAGTTTATTTATATGATGGATTATATAGGTAGATTCTCATATGTTGAACCAGCCCTGCATCTCTGGGATGAAGCCTACTTGATCGTAGTGGATAATTTTTCTAATGTGTTTCTGGAGTTGATCTTCTATCCTGCCACATTACTAAAGGTGCTCATCAGCTTTAGGACTTGAGTTTTGTAGGAGTTCTTCGGTTGAGGTTTTTTTTCTTAAAAAAATGTTTTATTTGTTCTTTAAGTAACCAAATTCTATTACCTGCAATAAGTAACCCAAATGGTGTTTATTTATTTTTTTTTCATTTTTTATTTTTTCCGTTTATTTTTTTATTAAAAATTGCCATCTCCTCCCCTCCTCTTCCCCCTTCCCTCACCTCCCCTCCACCCATACCCCCACTCCCTCCCTCTCCAGTCCAAAGAGCCATCGGTGTTCTCTACACTATGTTGAGTCCAAGGTCCTCCCAACTCCCTCCAGGTCCAGGCAGGTGAGCAACCAAACTGACAAGGCTCACACAGAGCCTGTCCTTGTCATAGAGACCAAGCCCATCGTCATTGTCCTTGGCTTCTCGGTCAGCCTCCACCATCAGTCACTTTCAGAAAAGTCCCGTTTGGCGGATGTTCCATCGTCCATTTCAAACTAAAATCAATCAGAAGAGATGGAAAGGGACACTTTATACTCATAACAGGAAAAATCCTTCAGAATGAAGTCTCAATCCTGAATATCTATGCCCCTAAATAACAGCACCCACTATGGGTAAAAGAAACACTTCTAGAACTCAGGCAGCCATCAAACCACACACACTAATAGTAGGAGACTTCAACACTCCTCTCTCACCAATGGGACAGGTCCATCAGACAGAAACCAACAGAGAATTGAAAGACTTAATGGAGGTAATGAACCAAATGGACTAACAGACATCTATAGAACATTCCACCCAATAGGAAGAATATATCTTCTTCTCGGTGGCTCATGGAACCATTTCGAAAATTGACCACATACTTGGTAACAAAGCAAACTTCCAACAGTTACAAAAAAATATTAGTAACCACCTATGTCCTGTCAGATCACCATGGATTAAAATAGAATTTAACAATGCTACCCCCAGAAAGGCCTACAAACTATGGAAAAATCGAACAGTCAACTACTGACCACACCTGGGTCAAAAAAGAAATAAAGAAAGAAATTAAAGTCTTTCTTGAATTTAATGAAATAAAGACACAACATACTCAAACCTATGGGACACAATGAAAGCAGTGCTAAGAGGAAAGTCATAGCACTAAGTGCCCACTTAAAGAAATGGAGAAGCACTCATTGGTGACTTAACAGCCACACCTGAAAGCTCTAGAAAAAAAATAAGCAGATTCACCTAGGAGTAGAAGACTAGAAATAAACAAACTGAGGGCAGAATTCAACAAAACGACAACAACAGGAAAGCCATCGAAAGAATCACTGAAACAAAAAAGCTGGTTCTTGGAGAAAATCAACAGATTGACAAACCCCTATGGCAACCTAACAAACGGCAGAGAGAGAACATGCAAATTAATAAGATCAGAAATGATAAGGGGGAAATAACCACAGACACAGAGGAAATTCAGAGAATCATTAGATCTTACTACAAAAGCCTGTATGCCACAAAATTGGAAAATGTAAAAGAAATGGACATTTTTTTAAGATAAGTACCATACACCAAAGTTAAACCAGGACCAGGTGAACATTCTAAACAGTCCTGTTAGTCAGAAGAATTAGAAACTGTGATCCTGCCACAAACCCAGCCTTACAGAAAATACTAGAAGGAAACCACAAACCAAGGAAGCCAATAACACCCATAATAACACAAGATTCTGGCAACCCTCCACCAGCACACACTCAAAGAATGGAAACACACAAACACTACCACCAGAAAAAATAAGCAGATTTAGGCAACCACTGGTCAATTACTATTACTTAATATCAATGGACTCAATTCACCTATAAAAAGGCAGAAGTTAAGTAGGAATTGGATATGAAAACAGGATCCAACTTTCTGTTGTTTACAAGAAACACACCTCAACCCCAAAGACAGACACTACCTCAGAGCAAAGGGTTAGGAAAAGTTTTTTTCCATCAAATGGCCCAAAGAAAAAAAGTGGGTGTGGCTACCCTAAATTCTAATAAATTTATTTCAAACTAAAATTAATCAGAAGAGATTGAGAAGGACACTTTATTCTCATAACAGGAGAAATTCATCAGCAGGAAGTCTTCAATTCCTGAATATCTACACCCCTCATAACAAAGCAACACCAATATGTAACAGAAACATTTACTAGAAACTCAAAGCACACATCAAAACCCTACACTCTAATAGTAAGAGATTTCGACACTCCTGTCTCCCCAATGCGACAGGTGCAAGCAAGACAGAAACTTGTAGTGATGAGCTGTGGGCAGGCCTGCTTTTTCATCATGCCTGGATTTCATATGGCTAGCTCTTATACCAGAAATAACACAAATTGTATTATTTTAAATACTGCCTGGCCCATTATCTCTAGCCTCTTACTGGCTAACTCTCCACATCTTCATTAACCCATTTCTATTAATGTGTGCTCACCACTTGACGTGGCTTAATCGCATGAGTCTAACCACTGTCCATCCTGGGTATGAGGTGTCTGCCTGCTTCTGCTGTCTTTCTACCAGCATTCTGTTTGGTCTACTCTACCCACCTAAGGGATGGCCTATCAAAAGGCCAAGGCAGTTTCTTTATTAACCAATGAACGTAACATATAGACAGATGACCCTCTTACATTTCCCCTTTTTCTGTTTAAACAAAAAAGAAAGGCTTTAACTTTAACATAATAAAATTACATATAACAAAACATTTATCAAGCAAGAATTACAGTTACAATATTTAGATCTATTTTATCTTTTACCATAACAAAGGAAAACTATAACTATAACTATTCTGTCGTCAACTCCATCAAAGACTCTAGAAGAGCTGGGCGGTGATGGTGCACACCTTTAATCCTAGCACTGGGGAGGCAGAGGCAGGCGGATCTGTGAGTTTGAGGCCAGCCTGGTCTACAAGAGCTAGTTCCAGGAAAGGCTCTAGAAACTACAAGGAAACCGTGTCTTAAAATCCAAAATAAATAAATAAAACAGTGCTGGCATAACTAGATGTCAACATGTAGAATAAAAATAGATCCATATCTATCACCATGCACAAAACTCAAGTCCAAATGGATTAAAGTCCTCAATAAAAGTTTGAACACACTGAACCTGAGAGAAGATAAACTGGGAATTAGTCTGCAACACATGAGCATAGGAGACAACTTCCTACATATAACACCAATACCACAGACAATAAGGGCAACATTGAATAAATGGGACCTCCTGAAACTGAGAAGCTTCTGTTATGCAAAGGACACTGTTGTTAAGACAAAAAGGCAACCTACTCATGAAAAGAAAATCTTCACCAACCCTGCATCAGACAAAGGTCTGATCTCCAAAATATATAAAGAACAACAAAAAAACTAGACATTAAAACTCTAATTAACCCAATTAAAAATGGAGTACTGAACTGAACAGAGAATTCTCAACAGAAGAAGTTCAAATGGCCAAAAGACATTTAAGGTCATGCTCAACCTCCATAGCAATCAGGGAAATACAAATCAAAACAATTTTGAGATACCATCTTACACCTGTCAGAATGGCTAAAATCAAAAACACCAATGATAGCCTTTGCTGGAGAGGTTGTGGAGTAAGGGGTACACTCATCCATTGTTGGTGGCAATGCAAACTTGTGCAACCACTTTGGAATCAGTGTTGCGGTTTCTCAGGAAACTGGGAGTCAACATACCTCAGGGTCTACCAATTCCACTCTTGGAAATATACCCAAGAGATGCCCAATCATACTACAAAAGTGTTTGTTCATCTATGTTCATAGCAGCACTATTTGTAATAGCCAGAACTTGGAAACAACCTAGGTGCCCCTCAATAGAAGAATGGATAAAGAAGCAGTATCAACATACACATTAGAGTTCAACTCAATGGTAAAAAAACAATGACATCTTGAATTTTACATGCAAATGGATGGAAATAGAAAACACTTTACTGAGTGAGGTAACCCAAACCCCAAAAGATGAATATGGTATGTACTCACTCATAAGTGGATTCTAGCCATAAATAAAGGACATAGAGCCTATAATTCATGATCCTAGAGAAGCTAAATAAAAAGGTGAACCCAAAGAAAAACATGTTGTTATCTTCCTGGATATTGGAAATTGACAAAATTGCCAGACAGGGGTTGGGGGTATGGGGCTCGTGTGTGGTGGTGATAAGGGGAGATGGGGGAGAGAAGGGAGAAGGAGAGGATGGGGAGAGCTTGAGGGAATGGGATGGTTGTGATGGAGGAGGGGTGGATGTGGGAGCAGAGAATCATATATCTTAATTACGGGAGCCATTTTAGGGTTGGCAAGAGACTTGACTCTAGAGGGGTTCTCAGATGTCCAAGAAGATGTCCCCAGCTTGTTCCTTGGGCAGCAGAGGAAAGGGTGTCTGAACTGGCCTTGTCCTATAGCCACACTGATGATTATCTTGCATATTACCATAGAACCTTCATCTGGTGATGGAAGATAGAGACAAAGGACCCACCATGGGAACACGGGATCTGAGCTCCCAAGGGTCCTACTGATGAGCAGAAGGAGGGAGAAGAACATGAGGCAAGGAAGTCAGGACCGCGAGGGGTGCCGTACACCCACTGAGAACGTGGGACAGATCTAAATGGGAGATCCCCAGGCGAGTTGGAAGGGGACTGATGGAGCAATTTGACCAAACTGGACTCTTTGAATGTGGCTGATGGTGGATGCTGACTGAGAAGCCTAAGGACAATGGTTGCTAGGCTTTGATTCTGCTGCATGGATGGGCTCTGCGGGAGCCTTGTCAGTTTTGGATGCCTACCTTCCTGGAACCCGGGGGGAGTTGGGAGACCTTTGGACTTGCCATAATGTAGGGGAACCCTTGACTACTCCTTGGCCGGGAGAGGGAGGGAGTGGGGGTGTGGGTGGAGGGGAGGAGAGGGAAGTGTGAGGAGGGGAGGAAATGGGAATTTTTAATAAAGAAAAATAAACAAACACCCACATGATCTAGGAAAAAAAATGACATCTTGAATTTTGCATGCAAATGGATGGAAATAGAAAACACTATCCTGAGTGAGGTGGTAACCCACGACCCCCAAATAGTGAATATGGTATGTTCTCACTCATATGTCAATACTCATCGTAAACAAAGGATATCGAGTCTATAGTTCATGATCCTAAGTACTAAAGTAAACCCAAAGGAAAACATATATAGACCCATCTGGAAATTGGATACAGACAAAAACTTGGGAGCATGAAGGCAGGAGGTAGAAGGAATGGCAGAAGGGGGGATGAGGAGAACATGAGAGAATGGGATAGTCAAGATGGAGGAAGGACAGATATGATAGCACAGAAAGAGATATCTTGATTAAGGGAGCCATTATGGGTTTAGGAAGAAATCTGGCTCTAGAAAAATCCCCAGGAATCCACAAGGATGACCCCCAATTGGGACCCTACACAATAGAGCAGATGGTGTCGGAATTGGCCTTACCCTGTAGTCAGACTGACGATTATCATCCAACAACAGATGGAAACAGAGGTAATTACCCACATCAGAGCACTGAACTGAGCTCCCAAGTTCTAATTGAAACGTGGAAGAAGTGAGAATATAAGCAAGGAATTCAAGACCATGAGGGGTTCATCCAATGACACAGTTTACCTGAACTAATGGTAGCTCACCACCTCTAACTGAACTGGGAGTGAACAAGCATGGGGAAACACAAGTCCCTCTGAATGTGGTTGACAGTTGAGATAGACTGAGGGGCCACTGATAGTGACACTGGGATTTGTCTCTACTGCATGTACTGGCTTCTTTGGATCCTATTCTTTTTGGAATTATACCTTGCCCAACCTAGATGTAGTAGGGAGGGCCTTGGACTTTTCCCAGGGTGGGGTGCATTTCACTCTCTTAGCATTGGAGGGGTGGGGTGGGAGGGTCTGTGGAGAGAGTGGGATGTGAGTGGAAGGAGGGGAGGGAATGGGAATTTGGATTGGTATTTTTAAGTAATAATTAAAAAGTAAAAAATCTAAAAATATTAATATCATAGTATCTGTCTTCTAATATATATAGTGTATGCATGTGGGAATGTGTACATATATCTGTGTATGTGGTTGGTGCATGCATGTATGAATACAAGTTATTTCATTTCCATAGGAAAGAACAGAGTATACAGAGCATTTCTGCATGTTCAAATAATTAAGATATCAGTTGGCTTCAGAGGATGGGAGAAACACTGATTATTAATTATTAATTTTTCTCTTGCTTTCCAAATGATGTCGCTGCCTAGCTACCAGTAGAAAATATGATCAAAAACATCTTGTGCTGTTTGCAGAAGCTGTTGTTCAAGGACAAGCAAGATGGTTTGGCTGTCCAAAGGCACTTGTTTTTCATCCTAGTAAACTGAACTTGATTACTGGAGTCCATGTAAAGAAGGAAGGGAGAATATATTCCATAAAGCTGTTCTCTTACCTCTACATATCTGCTGTGGTATTTGTCTTCTTCCCCACATCATATACACATGTACACAATAAAATAAATAAAAATGCTCTGGTTCAAAAAAATATTTAATATTTATCCATCTAAGAAGAATTAGTGTTCATTGGCTAAATAAATTTTAAAACATTTGATTTTAAGATAGTTAATGAATGTTTTAATTTGTTATTTTCTGTTTTGACAAAATGCAATTGCAAGCTACTGTTTTTATTGCTGACTGGTCGGTGGTTGCATCATGCCCTTTTATTTTTGTTTTGTTTTGTTTTGTTTTGTTTGAAATCTCATCGAAATGTAGACTCTCTCCTTTCCCAGTAAATTTTCCTCTTCTTTACCTGCCCTTAACTAGAGAATATCTCAAGGCTCAGAGGTCTGACTTTATCTGAAAACTGTATCTATGCCAGGTAAACTTTGTATCTTTAGCTTAACCCTTAGCAGAGATTTCTGCTAGAAGCCTCCCTTGCTGCACATATTATAACTAACACTTTTGCTAGGAGTCCTATGTTAAGTCTGTGCCCCTTAATGAAAATTAGGGTTTGTCTCCTGGCTACCCCAACCCAACATATTCCTTATATTGTAGAATAAAATTGAACTTACTTACCAATGTCTGTCTCCTGGAGGGATGTTTCCATTGTACCCATAGCTGTCCTATTCCTGTTATCCACTTCTGCTCCTTCCCCTTTATGGACCAATATAGCCAAGAATCCTAAGGAAGAGAGTTAAAAAGTACAATACAAATTAATATATCCTCTCCACACCATTTTATTAATCTTTTTAAAGTATTTGCATTTTTAGAAATCTCCATTGCAATATCAATTAGAAGTATTACCATTTATACATATAATATACTATAGGTTATTTTACTTAAAAACCTTTTTTGCTAGATATTTATTCCAACATATTTTGTCACTACCTATTCTCTTCCTATCCCTGATCCCTGAAAATCACCAATTTCTTCTGCCTTGCTATAGTTTGATTTTTCTTTTCAAGAATGTTGTATAAGTATAATCCTAAAACGTGACATTTCAAGATGTATTTCATTTCTCACTTAGCATAATTGCCTTCTGATCTATTTAAATTATTTTATGCATACTTAAAATATTTTCTGCCACACACCGCGCCCCCCTGTCTGAGCTCTATGCACTAGAATCCAGTTTGCAAGCCTCGGGCAAGGGGATGGAGGTTAAGGAAACACACACAGAGACAGACCAACACAAGGACCTCCAATCGCTGGTACAAAAGCCCCTCTTTAATAGTGCCATGGAAGCTTAAATACCCTGTAGTCAATTGCCAACAGGTGAAAATCCCATCCTCTGATCCTCTAGGTAAAGTACAGCTTTTAGTAATTTCAATTAGAAGACGCTAACAGGGAAGAGCAGCTGAAGGCCAAGACTCAATTAGTCCCAATATCTTCCCCCCTAAATTTTATAAAACAGAAGACCCTCCTGTCTTAGGTCATCTCAGAAGATTAAACCCTTACCCATATTTGGGAGGCCCTTTCCCTGTGTTAGGTGGACCCTCTTCTGTAGAAGTTGCCCGTCTTCGGAGGAGTCTTCACTGTTGGTGCAGTATTTGCAACCTAACCTGGAGTACGTTCAAGTTACTGTCCAACAGGCTCAGAAGGACTTGCTAACTGACCATATGCTGCATTCTGATGGGTTGTTTGATCTTACACATGATTCAGAGATGAATACCCATGGCAACAGGCATTAAGGTTGCCAGCAATAGGATTCCCGGTTACTACTGGACCCAGCCTCCCATTTGGGCTATGGTATTCTACCAACCCTTTGGCTAAAACAGTTTCAATATGGTGTGCTATTTGTAACATTTCAAGGGCTAGTCAAGTAACTATTGAGTTGTTTCACCACATAAGAGGCATTAGCAATATTAACAGATTGTCCACACAAATGGATGATAAAAGTGTGAACAAGATATTTGTTGTACTAGCCATATGTCCACCTGCTCCTACAATAGGTCAGTCTCTTGATTTATATTCGAAAGTCCATATTTAATGTGGACATTCAGGACATTCTGAGTCTGGAGAGCATTGTTGACTTGTCTCACCAGTTTATCCACAGTGTCTGACACCAATGATGTTTGTGCCATTGCCAGTCTTGTGGCCATGCCTGCAGCAGCAGACACCACGATGACAGCAACCACTGCATCTGTCTCTCCAAAATCTCATTTCTCTCGATACAGGGTCATCTCAGTCTGCTTAGTATTTTTGGTAATAGGCAGTGGTATGATGGCTGACGCCCGAACCAACAATGCAGCAATGGAGTGGTCATCCCAGCAGTCGCTCAGGCCACAGTTTCTGAAAGAACAACCAAGAATATCTTTTCCCCAAAAGGTGCTATTCCATACTACAAAAAGGAAAAGAAAAAAGAACTAAACAAACACGGGATTTAATAGTGCCTAGGCTCTCAGAGAAATATTCCATAAAGAAAGATAGGAACTACACTCACTTGTATAGGATTCCTTTACAGTAATATTCATAGCCCAAAAAATGTAACAAAGCATAAAGCATTCACAAAAGAAAAGATTTGATTAATAGAAGCCTGTTCTATCACCATATTGCTTAAAGCAGTTCCAGCAGTATAGTTTGAAGATTAAAAAGATGAATACAAAGAACTAGCTTGGCTCACTGAAAAATACAAGAGGGTTCCTTACCAGGCTTCACACAGTGCTTTCTGCTTGATTGGGACTCACCAGAAGGCTGATCAAGAGAATGACAGGTGTCATTCTCAGGCTCATCACAGCATCCTTTCTCATCATTTTCCACAGCCTGAACATATCGCTCTGGTACCCAAATGGGCTTGTCTGCTCCTGGAGGAAAAAACACAAACAGCTCCTCTTACCCTAGCCAACAGGGGCATGGCCTCCTTCCCTTGTCCTGTAATAAGGTCTTTCAATCGTACCTAACCTAAAGACTGAGAACTTTGGGAATCAACACTAATTGTGCTATCCACTTACCTTGAAGAATTGCCACCACCCCCTGTTGGACAGACATCATAACCTTAATCTCCTCTTGATAGTTTGCATCTACTATCCCTAGATGTATTTGGATCCCCTTTAAAAGGGTACTATTTCTGCCTAATATAAATCCCATGGTACCTGTAGGGAGTGTTTGCACTCCCATTTGTGGAGTTAAAAACTGCTCTGGCTGAGGCCAGAGAGGTCCAATTCCTGAACTCCCTGGTGTGGCTTGACAAGGCTGCAACGCGAAAGGATTGCTCTGCAGAAGGAACTGGACATGGCCTCTGCTGGGGTACTGTCCCTGCAGTCCTGTGGTCATTGCTCCATACACTGAGGTTTTGGAGCCCTGGAGCAGGGCCCTCTGCCAGTTTCCCTGCTGTTGATTAATGGTACGTGGCAGAGGTTTTCCATCTATATCTGTTTTGGAGAATCCATATTTATCCTAATGTTCTCCCCTTCTGCATCTAGGGCACAGGCCTGGTATCCTCCTTCCCTTCATTATCAGCTGTGGGCATTCCTTTAAAAAATGACCAGGAGTTCTGCAGTTAAAACAATTACGCCCTCCGGCCCTCAGTCCCTGTCCTCGTATGTTTCTCCAATTTTGAATAGTTGCCACTATAATCTGGCCTTGAATGAAATTCCAATCTATGTCTTTGCATATCCTGATATATTCATTTAAACTCTGTTTTGTGAGGGCATAATGGTTCTTTACAATATCTATTGGCATTTTCAAATATAAGTTGTCTCATCTCCAAACAATCTACCTGCCTATTGTAACAGTCTATCTACATAATCTTGGAATGGTTCAGATGGTCCTTGTAAAACTTTTGATAATTGATTCCCAGCTGCTTTGTTAGGTAGGGCCTTCCAAGCTTTAGAGGCAGCTGCAGCTGTTTGGGCAAATACTCCTGGATCATACAGAATTTGTTTCTGCAAATCAGCATAAGTCCCAGCCCCAGTTAGAATATCTAAATTACATTGAGTTTGACCTGCTAGAGCATTTAACTGGGCCATTTGCTTACAATTTTCCTGATATTCCCCTCGACATAGGAGATAATCTCCCCCAGATAAGACAGCATGACATAATTGCTGTCAATCACTTGGTATTAAATTCAGAGCGGAGAAAGGCTCTACCATGGCCAATGTGAAGGGTGCTTGAGCCCCATATGCAGCTACAGCTTCCTTTAATTGCTTCATTTCTTTAAATTGTATTGCAAAATGTTGGCAAATTATTTGCCCTGGGTTGTTGATGTCTGGCACCTCCATCACCTGGGCAACCATGTGTATAGGATGGAAACAACCTCCTTTGTTTTGTTCAGTGCCAGAGCCCCCACCTAACTGAGACCACCAACCTTCATCATTATAAACCAGTGGGTCCGAGGGAGTTGGGTGTAAATCTTTTTTTTTTTTTTACTTTACGTTTTCTCAGTTTTCTAAAGAGATTTATTTCCTTACATATGATTTCCTCCTCTTCTTCTGATGAATCCGCACTGTCCTCTACAAACTCTAAATCATCAAGGTCCTTTCTATCGACTGACTCTTTTGTGAACAAGGCAGAAAAGATACTGCCAACAGCTCCCATCTTAATTCCTCAACATGTCCCTGTCAACTGGGAACGATGCTGTTTGCTCACCTCTCTATCTCGGCGGGGACTGAAATTGTCTTGCCTCCATGGCCTGGAACCAAAACCTGAGAGAAGGACATCAGGATTAACACATACCCCAATCCACCCTCACCTTCTGAGGGTGACCTCTCATTGTCCCCTAGTTCCTGATATCTGGGTGGGACCTCCAATTGTTGCATGCCGCACCCACTTTCTATGCTCTATGTGCTAGAATCCAGTTCGCAAGCCTTGAGCAAGGGTCTGGAGGTTGAGGAAACACAGGTAGAGACAGACCAACACACTGACCTCCAATCGCTAGTACAAAAGCCCCTCTTTAATAGCACCATGGAGGCTTAAATACCCTGCAGTCAATGGCCAACAGGTGAAAATCCCATCCTCTGATCCTCTAGGTAAAGCACTGCTTTTAGTAATTTCAATTAGAAGGCTCTAGCAGGGAAGAGCAGCTGCAGGCCAGGACTCAATTAGTTCCAACAATTTTCTTTAAATTCTGCTATTATATTTGATTCCAAGGTTGGAAATACTAGATTTCTGTAATAAGTTCCCATTGAAAGACATCTGGATTATTTCTAGTTTTGGAGCATTATGAACAAAGCAGTAAGAATATTCATCTCTAGATTTTATGTGATTATAATTCTTAATATGTCTGGGATCATTTCCCAAAAGTAAAGTTTTTGAGACATATAATACTATAATATTTATACTATAATACTATAATACTAAAATATTTAGTATTGTTAGAATAACTTGTAAATTGCTGAACCTGTGGATTAATTGGACCTGTGGTTCCATGATCAAGGATTTGATTCTCAGTACCCATATAACTTAGCACAACTCCCTGTGACTCTATTTCCAGTGGAATCCAAAGCCTTGTTCTGTCCTTGGATGAAAATGCATATATCATGTAGGCAAAATTGCCATGTATATAACATAAAAATAAATAAATACTTAAAAAGATGAGTTACCAAATTATTATATTATAGTAAAACAACTATTATAGTATGCCATATTATCATACACACACACACACACACACACTATGGTTTCTCAATATTTTGTAAGTCATGTGACACTGCTATGTTTTTACTTTAGGTAGTTTACTCGGATTTTAATGATGTCCTACTGTGGTTTAAATGTGCTTCTCATTAATAAACACAAAGGAAACCTCTTTTTATGTGTGCCTCTTCTTTCTGACATTTTTTTGTAAAATGCTTATAAATTCATTTTGTTAATTTTCTCTTTTCTTTTGAAATCAACTAATGAATTTACTCTGGGTCATTTACAAGAAGATTAATGACTTAAAGGGATCTACGTTACTGAAGTAAATATCAAAAAAGCAACATAAGCGGCCCAGAGGACTCAGGAAAAGTTGCATCAAAGAAAAATTTCTCATTAAGCATGGATGGCTTAAAAAAATCTACACATATGAAAAATACTTATATTCTACATACAGTGAACTGCACTAAGAGGAGTTCACTGAGTCACTTTTTCCCCTGGAAGTAAAGCAGGACTACTTGGGAAATCTCATTAATCCCTGTTAATGCCATGAGCCCTGTGAAAACACAGAGCCTTTTTTCCTCAGTGAGAAAAGGTTGACAATGAAGGATAAATGTAACTAAGGATAATGTTAGATTATGGTGTTATAATAATGATAGGACATTTATGTGTTTAATTAAATAAAATAAATACTGTCTCCATGTTTACCCAAATAGCTGTGTTATTTGTTGTCATTTTTTGCTAGTAATATTTCTCTAATTCAAGCACTGCAACCTACTATGATAGAAAACTATGAGATTATAAACAAAGACTATGGTTTGAATGTTTTCAACCCGCAATGGTTCATGTTACAAAGGCTAAATCCATACAGTAATAATAGCTGGGGACTTGAATTTATAGAAGAATTATAGAATTTTGGAGAGTGATGAGCAAGCCGTTTAAATTATGGAACCCTATTTTGCTACTAGACTTGAAATCATAGAGGGTTCTCCAATAACCTAGATTTGTCCACTTGTCCTCCATAAGCAAATTAAAACAGCCAATTTAATAGTGAAGAACACCAACCCCTGCTTAACCACAAATCATGCCTGACAGAAAACCAGTTAACTTCCCACAAATCTTCTCCTCTCTCTTTATTCCTCAAGACATAATACACCCCTGTTTCATTGTTAAACACTGCAAAAGAACACTGGTTGCAGCATCTCTCCCCCAGTACATATACCTGCAATGGATCCCAACACATCATCCTCTCCAAATGTACCCTCACACATCACACAGCTGCCAAGTCCAGCAGGCCACTCATGCTCAATCACAGGCGAAGCACATAAGAAAACCAGCTAGATTGACAACAAAACTTTTGCTATAGCTCTCTGTTTTCCTAAACCTAAACCTTAGTCTAGTCTCTAGCATGGATGCAGATAATGAGTTGGAGTCACCCTTGTCCCAAGCCCCCTGTGGATTCCACAGATAACACCTTCATAAGTGACCTCAACCCCCTCCTTTCTCTACCCCAGCTTGCAACACCAGTAAATGTTCCCTGTGAACATACCAGATGTGTGGGTCATGAAACAGATTATACAAAGCTATCACAAACTCCAAAAATCCAGAAAGGAAACAGCATCCAATGAACAAAATGACAGCCAGGGATATACCCAACCCAGATGCCTAGAAACATAAAAATATAATCAATGACAAACAGAGATATGTCTCCACTAGAACTCAGGAATCATAACTGAGCAGTTTCTAGATATTCCAACATATCTAAAGCACAAGAAAAATGCCTTAATGCCTTAAAAGCAATCATATTAAAAATATAGAGTTTATTAAAGATGAAATGAATAAATCTTTTAAAGAAATCCAGGAAAAATCCCAACCAATTGGAGGAAATATATCCAATAAAGAAAGTCAAGAAAATACCAACAAACAATTGAAGGAAATGAATAAAACTGTTCATCACCTGAAAAATAAAATAGAAGCAATAAAGAAAACACTAATTGAGAAATTCTGGAAAATAAATCTTAAGAATTCAAACAATAGTGACAGAGCCAAACTTCATCAACAAAAAGATATAGAAGAAAGACTCTTAGGCATTGCAGATACAATAGAAGAAATGGATACAAAAATCAAAAGGATGTTATATCTAAAAAAGTAACAGAAAAGATCCAGAAAATCTTGGAATCTATGAAAAGACCAAAATTAAGGATAACAGCAGTAGACAGAGTAGATAAGTCCCAGCTCAAGTCCCCCAAAACATTTCCAATAAAGTCATATAAAAATTTTTCCCCACTTAAAAATTGACATGCTTGTAAAGTTTCAGGAAGCATACAAAAGCATGAATATATTGGATCAGAAAAGAAAGTCATCTTGCCTCTTAATAATTAAAACAGTAAACATACAGAGTTAAGACAAAATATTCAGAGCTATAAATGAAAAATATCAAGTAATGAACAAAGGCAGACCTTTGAGAATTACACCTGAATTCTTATTGGAGAGTCTGCATGCCAGAAAGACCTGGACAGAAGTCCTGCAGATGCTAAAAGGCCAAAGATATCAGCCCACACTTCAATATCCTACAAAACTGTCAATTACCATATATGGAGAAAGTAAGATATTCCCTAAAAGAGTCAAATTTAAATAATATTTATCTACAAATCTAGCCCTACAGAAAGTGATAAGAAGAAATTTTCAGACAAAGCAGGTTAACTGTATGTATGAAAAGAAAGGAAATAATCTCACATAAGCATAACAAAAAGACACAAACACAGACACACACACAAAGAAAGAGAGAGAGAGAGACAGAGACAGAGAGACAGAGAGAGAGATGCACACTGATGGAGGAGGGTCTTCTATCAATCTGTTGATTTCATTGGTTAATTAATAAAGAAAACTGCTTGGCCTGATAGGTTAGAACATAGGTGGGTGGAGTAGACAGAACAGAATGCTGGGAAGAAGGGAAGTGAGTCAGATGCAATGAAGCTCCGACCCAAGATGGACATAGGCTAGAATCTTCCAGGTAAGCTACCCCTTGTGTTGCTACACACATTACTAAATATGGGTTAATCAAAATGTGAGAGTTAGCCAGTAAGAGGCTGAAGCTAATGGGCCAAGCAGTGTTTAAAAGAATACAATATGTGTGTTGTTACTTCGGGTATAAAGCTAGCCATGTGGGACCCGGGTGGGATAAAAACAGGCCTGCCTGCTCCTCATCACTACAGCACATACCACCAACAAAAACAGCAACAAAGGAAAATAACAGGAATCAATAATAATTGGTCATTCATATCCCTTGATATCAATTCCCCAAGAAAAAGATATAGACTAATAGAAATCATGTGAAAAAATACAATTTCTCCTTTTGCTGCATCAGAGAAACCCATCTCAGCATCAAGGAAAGAGACACTAACTCAATTTAAAGGATTGAAAATGATATACCAATCAAATAGTCCTAAGTAGGATGGTGGTGTAGATATTTTAATATCTAACAAAATAGATTTCAAACCAAAACTCATCAAAAGAGAAGGGGAAGAATACAATATACTTTCCCAAGTAATATCTACCAAGATGACACGTCAATTCTATCCTACATCAATACCCTAAATCTAAGAATGTATACTTTTGTAAAAGAAATATTACTACAACTTAATTCAAATACTGATGATCATACAATGTTAATAGAAGATATCAATATTCTATTCTCACCATGGACATGTCATCCAGACAAAAACCAAACAGAAAAATACTGAAGTTAATGGAGAATATAAAACAACTGGACCTAACATATATTTATATTACATTTCTCACAGCCACAAAAGAATATACATTCTTTCTACATCTCATGGAATTTTCCAAAATTGATTTTACACTCTGACACAAAAACTGAGCAGATAAAAGAATATGGAAAAAATTATCAATCTTGTCCAATCACCATGGATTAAAGTTGGATATCAACAACATAAACAACAAAAATATTATAAGCTCCTGGAAGCTGAGCAACACCCTCATGAATGAAAATTTGGTTATGATATAAATAAAACAGAAATTAAAGACTTTCTAGATTTAAAAGAAAATTAATGCTTAGCATACACAAACTTAACAGAAACAATGAAAGCAGTGCTAAGATGAAATTTCATAACACTAAATGCCTATGTAGAAGACTAGATTGATCTCATAATAACAAATTAATATGTAAAAGTTCAAGAACAACAAAAACAGAAAACTAAGCACCACCAAGCAAACTGGAAAGAAATAATCAAATTGAGGGCTGTAATCAAGAAAATAGAAATGAAGAAAGCAATACAATGAATCAAACAACCAAAGAGTTAGCTCCTAGAGAATACCAACAAGCTAGAAGATCTGTTTCCCAAACTAACAAAGATGAAGATAGAGTATCCAGATTAACAATATCATAGATAAAATGATGAATAACAGCATGCATCAAGGAAATCCAGTGAACAACAAGTACCTGCTTTAAAAATTTACTCCTCCAAATTGGAAAATCTAAAATAAATAGATAATTTAGGCAATAGGTGCCACTTACCAAATTAAAACTATATCATAAACAATTTAAATAGATTTATATCCACAAAAGAAATAGAAGTAGTCATTGAAAGTACTCAAATTATTCAAATTATTCCACAAAATAGAAACAGATGGAACAATGCCCAATTCAACTTAAGAGGTCACAGTTACCATGATATTCAAACTACATAAAGACTCAACAAATAAAGAGGATTACAGACCAACTTCCCCTATGAAAACAAATGCAAAAATACTCAGTAAAATATTTACAAAACGACAATAAGAACATTACAAATAAAGATCATCAACCATGATCAAGTGTGATTAATCCTAGTGATGCAGGGATGGTTCAATATATGAAAGACAAAAACAGACCTTTGTGGGAATAGGCCCAAGATAGGGACACCTGTGGGAGCAGGCCTGAGGCAGTGACCTCCTCTGGAACAGGCCAGATCCAATGACCTCTGCAGGAGCAGATATCAGGAGTGACTTCCAAGATAGCAGGCCTGAATCAGTAAACTCTGTGAGTCCAAGCCTGAGCAGGGAGAAGGTCCAAGACAGCAACCTCCACATGAGCAGGCTAAACCTGTAACCTCCACAGGACCTTTCCTAAGTGAGTGACCTCCACAGGACCAGGCTTGAGTGAGTGACCTCTGCCAGAGCAGGCCTGTGTCAGTGAGCTGGAATTAAGCAAGGCTAAGCCACCAACCTCCTCTGAAGTAGTCCCAAGCCAGTGACCTCAAAAGGAGCAGACCCAAACCAAACACCTCCTCAGGACCAGGTCTGACATAGCAACAACCATAGAAGCAGAACTGAGCCAGCAACCACTATAGGATCAGTCCCAAGCAAGCTACCTCCATGGGAACAGGTCTAAACGACCTCTAGCAGCACTGAGCAACCTCCGGGAATTCTGACTGACCTCTGGGAAAACTGGAACCATGGCCCTGACTCCAACATGTGATGCAACCATCTGAGCCTTGAATCTATTAACACCTGAAAAAGTGATCACCAAAGACATTGCCCCAACTACACCAATCAGAAGAAAAGATGGGTAGACAAGGTAAGAACAATCTCAACATAACAAAGAATAAAAAGACACCAAAAAAACCTCATGACTAAAAACTGCATCATTTAAAAAAAAACAAAAACTAGTGACTCTAAAGCAGCATGATTTGAACATAATACAGATGAAACAGGAAAAACGTGAACTAAGAAATAAGCTTAGGAAAATATTTGAGACCCTTAAACAGTAAGTGAAAAATTATCTCAAAGAAATGGAAGAAAAGACAAACAAAAAAAATGGAAGACACCAAAAAATCCCTTAAAGAACTAAGGAAAAGCAATGAAACAATTGGAAGAAATGATTAAAGACATGAAAACTGAAATAGAGAGAACAAAAAAACACAAACCATGGGAATTCTGGAAATGAAAAATGTTAGAAAATGATCAGAAACCACAATTTCAACCATAAACAGCAGAATAAAAGTGGTGGAAGAGAAAATTTCAAGCATTAGAGAGATAATAGAGGAAGTAGATTCATCAAGTCAAATAAAACCTTAAATCTAACAAAAGCTTAACAAAATTTATCTAGGAAATATGTAACACCATGAAAAGACTAAACCTAAGAATGATAGGGATACAAGAAAGAAGTCCAACTCAAAAGCAAATAAAATATATTCTACAAATTCATACAAGAAAACTCTAGAGGGGTTCCCAGGTGTCCAGGGAGATGCCCCCAGCTAGTTCCTTGGGCAGCTGAGGAGAGGGTGCCAGAAATGTCCAGATCCTATTGCCATACTCATGAATATCTTGCATATCACCATAGAAACTTCACCTGGCGTTGGATGGAAAAAATGACAGAGCCCCACATAGAAGCACCAGATTGAGCTCCCAAGGTCCTGATGAGGAGCAAAAGGAGGGAGATCATGAGCAAGGAAGTCAGGACCGTGAGGAGTGCGTTTACGCATTGAGACGGTGGGACAGATATAACGGGAGACCACCAAGTCCAGGTGGAATGGGACTGATGGAACAGGGGACCAAACTGGACTCTCTGAATGTTGCTGACGGTGGAGGAGGACTGAGAAACCAAGGACAACGGCGATGAGCATGAACTCTACAGCATGGACGGGCTCACTGTGAGCCTTGTCAGTTTGGTTGCTCACCTTCCTGGACTTAGGGGGAGCTGGGAGGACCTTGGACTTAACATAGTGAAGGGAACCCTGATGGCTCTTTGGCTTGGAGAGGGGCAGAGTGGGGGTATGGGTGGAAGGGAGGGGAGGGAAGTGGGAGGAGGAGGGGAGAAGATGGAAAATTTTAATAAAAAATAAGAAAAAAATAAAAATAAAGGAGATGCAGAACAAAAAAAGAGAAAACTTTCCCAACATAAAGAAAAATATAAATATGAAGATACAAGAACCTTAGAGAACACCACATAGACTGAACCAAAAAAATTCCTTCACCACATAATAATCAAAACATTAGGCATACAGAATAATAAAAGAATATTAAAGGCTATAAAGGAAAATGGTTAAGTAACCTATAAAGGCAGACATTCAATAATTGCATGTGACTTCTCAATGAAAACAATGAAAGTCAGAAGGTCCTGTTCAAGCATTATGTAGACACTGAGAGACCATGGATGCCAGCAACACTTTCAGTGACCATAGATGGACAAAACAAAATATTCCATGACAGAACCAGATATAACCAAAACCTATCAATAAACCCAGCCCAACAGAAATTACTAGAAGGAAACTTCAACCCAAGGACATTAGTTACATCCACAAAAAGCCAGACAATATATTATCTCAGAGCAGCAAATCAAAAAGAAGGGAAGAACATACAGAATAACATTATTGACAAAACAGACATTCCTACACATAAGAAAGGCATATTACAGAAAGCCTATAGCCAACATCAAATTAAATGGAAACTCAAAGCAATTCCACTAAAATCAGGAACAAGAAAAGTGTGACTACTTGCTCAGTATTTATTCAGCATATGTGCATTTAGATAGAACAATAAGACATCTGAACATCAAGGGGATACAAGTTGAACAGTTAGAAATAAAAATATCCTTATTCAGATGATATGATAGTTGCACAAGTGATCCCCAAATTCTACCAGGGAACCCTACAGCTGATAAACACTTTCAGCAAAGTATCTAATACAAAATTGATTCACAAGTAGTTCTCCTATGCCCAAATGACAAATGGGCTGAGCAAAAAATAAAAGAAACACCTTTCACAAAAATCTCAAATAATATAAAATGTCTTTGTGTAACTCTATCCAAGCAAATGAAAGACTTATATAATCTTCTGGTCTTTGAAGAAAAAAAATAGAAGAATGTATCAGAAGATGGAAAGGTATTGATTATCTTGTATTAGTAAGATTACAATAGTAAAAATGACCATACCCTCAGAAGCAGATTACATATTTATTGCAATCACCATCAAAATTCAAGTTATTTTTTTTTCAAGAAAATTGAAAGGGTTATTCTTAATTTCTTATGAGAAAAATAAAACACAGGATAGTTGAAGTGATTTTGAATAATAATGCTAAAGCTGTCAGAGTTATTACCACTCCTGATTTCAAGGTGTTCTACGGAGGTATAATAATAAAAACCACATGATACTGGAATAAAAATAGACTTGCTGTTTAATTGAATTGAATTAAAGCTAAAGTCCTAAATATGAAAACATATGGATACATGATTTTTGATAAAAAAAAGCCAGAAATACAAACTTGAAAAAAGTTAGCAACTTTACCAAATAGTGCCATTCAAATAGATTGTCTGCACTTAGAAGAATGATAGATCCATATTTACCTTTTTGCGCAAAACTCATGGCCAAGAGTATCAAGTACTTCAACATAAAAACAGATATACTGAACCTGATGAAAGAGATAGTAGGGTATAGCCTACAACAAATTGTGATAGGAGAAGGTTTTCTGAAGAGAACATTTTTAGCAAAGCATTAAAATCTATAATTAATATATGGAACCTCAGTGAACTGAAATGATTTTGTAATCATATATCTCAGTAGCCTACAGAATGGGAATTGTTTTACTATCTCCATTTCTAAATGACTAATATCCAATATATATAAAGAACTCAAGAAAATAGAGATGAAAAATAAAAATGATCTAATTAGAAAAGTTGGCAGAGTTCTAAACTGAGAATTCTCAATAAAGGAATATCACATGGAAATATTTCAGAAATATTCAACATCTTTAGACATCAGGGAAATGCAAATCAAAACTACTTTGAGTTACAACCATAAGAACAACAAAAAAGAAAAACACAAGTGACAGCTCAAACTAGTAAGAATGCAAAGCAAGGAGAGCACTTCTTTATTGCTGGCAGTAGTTCTATCTTTCACAGCCACTATGGAAATCAATATAGGATCCCACAGATAACTGGTAATTAATTAATCTACCTCCAATCCCAGCTATACTACTCTTTGGCAGATAGTCAAAAGACACTCCATTCTACCACAATGGCTCATGTTCAACCATGTTCATTGTGGCATAATCAAAGCAGTCACAAACTGAAAGCAAGCTATATCTATATATCTATACCTATATCTATATCTTATCTATCTATCTATCTATCATCTATCATCTATCTATCTATCTATCTATCTATCTATCTATCTATCTATCTACCTATCTATCTATAGAGAGGATTGGATAAAAGTATGCTTTATTTGAAAAATGGGTTTTATTCAGATGTCTTTAAAAAATAACCTAACGTAATCTGAAAAAAAAAATGATTTAACTAGAGAAAATCATCCAGGGTAAGGTAACTCAGAACAAGAATGACAAACATGGCATAGATTCACTTATTAGAAGATAGTACTCATTAGTAAATGATAACCAAGCTATAATCCATAGATTCAGACAGGTTAGATAAAGAGGAGTTATTGGAGGGATAAATGATTTCCCTGGGAAATGTAATAGATTTTATGGATGGACTAGGATTTAGTGGGAATTGGAGTGGGAAAGATCATGTAACAGTGTTGGGATGGGGGAGTGAATTGCACTGCATTTCTCTGTGTTTGTGTGTGTGTGTGTGTGTGTGTGTGTGAGTGTGCGCACATGCGCATGTGTGTAACCTTTATCAAAGAAGAAACTTTTGTGAATCTTTGAAGGTGATCATAATGAGATCTCTGAATAATGTGGGATACAGAGTCACAACTGGCAGTCTCTTGTTGCCAGGCAAGCCTTAACTGGCTGTATTGAGTTAAAATCAATTTATTTATTGATCAATGGGGTTCACATGTAAATCTCCAAACAACCCCAGTTGATGCTATCACAGAGGATTGCTTTCCATAAACTGACAATGGGCGTTATGGTCAAGAACATCCATATAACAAATTGAACAAAGAGAAGTTGAGCTTGTTCCAACCTGGAGCTCTCAGCCCTACCTTCTATTCTCTTTGGTACTGGAAGGCACATTGCAGGCAACCTAAATTTGGACAGCAAATGCCTCCAAAGCGTTGACTTATAATACATTTTGACTGAATAAAATACTAGGGTAATTTTGATATATAACTTGTGGGAGTATACAACCAACAACTAAATTTTATCAAGGCCAACTCTGTGAGAAGGAACCCATACCCAATACTGCCTGGAAAACCAAGCAAAAAGTACTAGATATCCCAGAGATCAAGGGTAAAACCAAATACAACTAATGTAAAAAACTTCAAAAATTATTCCTAATGATATTCTGCTATACTCATAGACCATGACCTTAAGTGGTCATCATCTGAAGGATTCCTCATGCAGCAGATGGAAACAGATTTCAAAACCCACAGCTAGAGATTATGCCAAAAAAAAGGTCTAAATTTTGATTCTCAAGTAAACCATTCCACTAAGAACTCTGGAAATCCTGTTGAAGAGGAGGCAGAAATGTTAGAAGACTCAGAGGTGATGAAGGATAGGAGAACATAGCCAACTGAATCAATTAAGCAGGGAGTTTATGAGCTCACGGAGACTGAAGCAATAAGCACAGGACCTACATGGGTCCTTACCAGGCAATCTACATATGTATTACAGCTATTAGCTTAGTATTTTTATGGGACTCCTGCCTATGAGAAAGAGTTGGTCTCCGACTTTACTGACTACACTTGGTAGTCTTTTCCTACTCTTTGGTTTCCCTGTCTAAATTTGGTATGGAATTTTCTGCTTCATCTTATTATGTTTTATTTTGTCATATTTGTTTGATATCCCTTAAATGCCTGTTATTTTCTATGAGAGATAGAAAAGGAGTGGATCCAGAGTGTAGAGGAAGTAGGGAGGAGCTGGGAGAATAGACAGAGAAAGGTAAAACTATAATCAGTATATATTGTTTTTTTCTGATAATTTTTTATTACCTTATAAATAATAGGGATCAAAATTTCTACTTCCTCCCCTCCTCCGATTTCCTTCCTGTTCCCCCATCCCCATCTCCCTCCAGTCCTAAAAGAGGGCAGGGTACCCTGCACTGTGGGAAGTCCAAGGCCCTCCCCCTCCATCCAGGCTTAGGAAGGTAAGCATCCAAATAGAATAGATTCCCAAAAAAGCTAGTACATGCAGTAGAGACAAATCCTAGTGCCATTATCATTTGCTTCTCAGTCTGCCTCAATTGTGAGCCACATTCAGAGGGCCCAGTTTGATCCGATGATCATTCAGTCCCAGTCCAGCTGCATTTGGTGAGGTCCCATTAGTTCAGGCACACTGTCTCAGTGCGTGGATCAATCCCTCATGGTCCTGACTTCCTTGGTCATATTCTCCCTTCTGATCTTCTCCCAACTGGACCTTGGGAGCTCAGTCCAGTTCCCCCATGCGTGTCTCTGTCTCTATCTCCATCTGTCACTGGATGAAGCTTCTGTCTTGATCCTCTCAGTCAATCAGGATATATTGTATATGAAAACTATTTTCAACAACAAAAAAAAAACCAGTGACATACATATATCACTCTGGGGAGAAAAATAAAGAAATGCATTGACATTTTTGTATGACCCCCAGTAGCCATTTCTGCCCCAAGTCTATGTTCAGGGTTCTGAAGTGAGGTTAATATTTAAATAGAGGTTCGTATGGATGTATGTTAAATATTCTCTAATCAAGATGTGATTCAATCCTATCGTTGTCTTTTCTTTAATCTTTTAAACAAGGGTTTCGTGCAAAATTTCTTTGTGAGAAAGAAGTTTCAACTGTGGCTGGCTAGGTTTTTTCTTCTTTGAGCATAAGATTCCTGAGGAAATTCTAATTTCTTGGGCCCCAAATTATTAATAGTGTCAAAGACACATGAAAGGATACAGATGTCTTTTTAATATATCTTCATTTCTGTTAGTTTGGTATCAATCCTAATGTGTCTTTTGGTATGCTGTCTGTCTTCAGTTATAAACACCTCACTGTGTGGCCCAGTCCTCTATGGATGTTTGCCCTTCACTAGATCTGAGCAGTCATGGAAGCTGTATAAATATCTTGAGAAAATGTCTGTTGTGGATAGAATGAGATTCCCTAAATTGTCTTGAGCATCTGAGTACTTTATTATTGTCTGGGTATGTTTAAAGGTGTTGACTTGCTGGAGGAAGTAAGTGGCACACTTTAAGGTTTCAGTACCCATTTGACATTCCCTTTTCTTAAAAAAAAATCTGTTTTAAGCTTATGGTTCAAGTTGTGAGCCATCAGCTACCTGATTATGCCACAATTCCTAGCAAGGACAGATACTAACTCTTTGGAATCATGATAAAAAATTAAAATTTCCTCCTATAATATGCCTTGGTTTTATTGTTTATCATAACAACAGAAAAAACAACTAATATACCATCTCAATTATTTCATAGTAATATGAAACTAGTTATTAAATGTAAATGACCTAAATTTATCGTCTTAATAATTAACCTGAATCAAGTTCTATAAAAGTGAATTACATGGTGAATTAAATTAAATGAAAGCCATCAATAAGCCATCAGAGTCCATCTGATTCACTCCAAATATCTCACTTTCTGTCTTGAGCTCCAAGTATACAGGCTTACATAGGAAACAACAAAATATTTCAATGAAGTCTTTGTATACTTTTTTAAACAACATAATGGATCAAACCTAAATTTATATGTTGGTCATTTCTAAGGAGTCTTAAAAGTATAAATGAGCCAATAATGTGTACTTCAAACATTTGGTACATTTCTTAAGAATACAATAAAAATAAAAGTTCTAGATTTTCTTTTTAAAAGCAAATGACCAACAGAGCAAAGAATCCCATATAAAGATATAGAAACCCAAGATACTTTGAGTTTTGAGTATAGTTCTCAAATATAATGAAAGATGAATACTATAAATGAGATGACTAGAAAACATATTCTATTAAAACTTCTGCTGTGTTTTGGGGGACCTTCCCTGGTGGTTAATATGTTCTAGAGAGGATACAGGAAATTAGTGAGGGAGGAAGTGAGTCAGGTCATAAAGGTAGCAATAAGTTTGCAGCCTAACTGGCAGTCAGAGTACATCTTCATTCATACAAAATTTAGTAAGCAGGGCAAGATTCATATTGTTCCAAACAAAGTTCTTATTGTGATTCTCATGGGGAACTGCAGGCACAGAGGCGAGAACTACGTCTCCCAGAAGGCCTCTGTGCGCAGGCGCAGATCACAGGTTCACCCTGCCGAACTGGAAAACTACATTTCCCAGGAACACTGCAACATACAATAGCGCCTGCACAAGCCCCCTTTAAAAGTAAAACCCCCCGCCATGTTCGCTCTCTTTTCCCTTTTCCTTCTGCCCCTTCACCCCCACTGTCAAACACTCCCCTCCCTAATAAGCAGTCTTTCCACGCACGTGGTTTGTGTCCCGGGTGTCCTCCCGCTCTGCAGTAAACAGCAACTGCACAAAAATCATGACATTGGTGCCAGACCCATGTAGCTGCTTGTCCCAGACTCCAGGGCTGGAGCACCTGGCTAAGGTGCTGGCCTGGAGCTTCCAGCCTCTGCTGGGACACAGTTAAGGACCAGGGGCCCTATGGACAATGATCACGTGTGCTCCATCTTCCTGGACGTGGCTCCGCGACCACCACTGACTTCTAATCGTGAGTTCTCCCCTTCCAGCTGGCCGAATGAACCCTGGCTAACACACTAATTGCCGCTGAGCTCCTGGCAATTTGCCCAGTGTTACTAGGGTTGGGGGACTTCTCTAGTCCCCTTCGCCAGCATTCAATCTGGTTTGCATTCTTGACTTAGCCCATGCCTGAGACGGCAGAAACTTCTCAGGCTGCCCGCGTCTGGGGGCCCGGGGTCCTCAGCTCTCCTTTCCTCCTTTCCTTCCTTTACATCACCGCAACGGGTGCGGCTGTGTTGTCACGGGATGACAATAACATCCCATTCATAATAGAAAGACATTTCTTTATGAATCCTGGATATTCATGTCATCTGCATGCATTTCGCCTAACAGGGTACGGTCCTTGTGAGGCTTGAAGTGCCACGGTTTTTGCGAGTATGTTCACGGCCTTAGCTATGGGAAGCAAGCCATCCAAGACAATTCTTCTATCATCCCCTCTGGGACAGCTCTTAGAAACTCTCAAGCCCCACGCTTTAATGCTTAACGTCCAGTTAGTCACACTCATCCATCTCT
Organism: Arvicola amphibius; assembly: GCF_903992535.2. Lineage (NCBI taxonomy): Eukaryota > Metazoa > Chordata > Mammalia > Rodentia > Cricetidae > Arvicola > Arvicola amphibius. Next base: position 78,369,406 of record NC_052065.1, on the reverse strand, counting down.
GCTCAAAGAAATGGCCCAAGTACTCCTTAGAGGGAAATTGCAAATGGCCGCCTAGTGGCCCCTGTGACCCTGATATTCTGTGGGAATTAGCCAACTATTGCCACCATACAGGCAAATGGGAAGAACTAATGTACACCTGCACATTCTTCTATTTAGCTCTCAAGACTGACCCCTCTATTCTTTCCTGTTGTTCACCTGCTCACATGTTTCTAGCTATGCCATCTGCTACTCTGGAACCCTCTACTCCTGCTATGGACTGAGCTGACAAAACTCCACCTTCCCAGTCCAGGAGAGCCATTTCCTCCCGCTCTGCACAGTCAGGCGACACCTCATCTAAACTTTCTCCCAAAGTTTTTTTCAGGTATACAAAGTCCTCACCTGAGCCTTCACATCATAAAACCTTGTATGGATCGTCTAGTCCAAAACTCCCACGTCAATCTTCCTCTAAGCTCAAGCATAAGGAAGCTTCACCTGACCTTTCTCCTTCCAGGTCCTGACATAACAAAACCTCACCTAAACACTTTTCTCCCTTCTCTGCCAGCAGGTTCTCATCAGGCTCCACCCGCTCCACCTCCTCCTCCTCCCCTCCCCCTTCTCGCCACAGGTCTCCGTCACAGCACAGGTCATCAGAAGCCTCTTTGGATTCATCCTCCCTATCACCCACCTGCCCTATTCCACCTCCTCAGTCTTCCAGGGCCCCGTGGCACCTTCTTTCACTTCTCCGCTCACACGTTCGCGGGCTGTCACAGGGCCTAATCCTGACCAAAACAAGCCTGTGGCCATCCTGCCATTGCGAGAAATAGCTGGTGCAGACGGATTGATTAGGGTCCACGTTTCGTTTTCATTGTCTGAACTTTCTCATATAGCCAAACTGCTTGGATCCTATACGTCTAATCTTACCACTTTCATAAAAGAATTTCCTTATATCACTCAATCGTATAATCTAACTTTTCATGACATTTTTATGATTCTGTCTAACAATTTACTTCCCGAGGCCCGCAGACGGGTCTGGGAACAAGCCAGACAACATGCTGATGAGGTTCATCAAACTCTAGCCTCCCACCCCCTTGGGACAGAGGCGGTCCCAGAACAGGACCCCCATTGGGATTATAACAGCCCAGGGGGCATCCTAGCCAGATACCAATTTCTAACTTGTCTCCTAGCAGGCCTGCATAAGGCTGCCCTCGAGCCCGTAAATTATTCTAAACTCTCAGAGATAGATTATCCAGGATACAAAGAAGAATCCTTCTGCGTTTTTGGAACGTCTCACAAAGGCCCTGTTGCAGTTCACAAACCTGGACACAGAATCTACTGAGGGCAGGCAGATATTAATGACTCACTTTTTTAACCAGTGCTACCCAGATATCAAGGCCAAACTCAAGCGTTTGGAGAAAGGCCTTTTAACCCCACAGGCAGAAGTCCTGGAGATAGCCTTTAAGGTATACCACTCAAGGAATGACAAGGCCCGCAATCACTGCCATGTGGTAGCTGCAACTGCTCAACCTACCGAGATGATGGGCTATTCATCCCGCCCCAAAAGGGCACCTCCCCCACCTCCTGGGGGGCGTGAACCACCGGGTCTGTGCTTCAAATGTGGTAAGATGGGTCACTGGGGTCCAGCATGCCCCAATCCCCATTGCCCCAGGGGACCTTGCCCAAGATGTCACAGGGAAGGTCACTGGTGTGTAGATTGTCTTCATGTGCTTGGTAACACAGAGGCATTGAACCCAGAGAATGCCCAAGCTGACGTACTGGGCTTGTCCTTGGATGACTGAAGGTGCCCGACTTCCATCCCAACTGACACTGCCATCTGCAACCAGGAGCCACGGGTACTTCTCACTGTGTCAGGACAGCTCATCTCTTTCCTCTTGGATATCGGAGCTACGTATTCGGTTCTGAGGAAATTCTGGGGGCCAACCTCTCCTTCAAATTCCCCTATTGTCGGGGTAGGGGAACAGCCTTATTTACCTCAGCAGCCTCTGCCACTCAATTTTGTGTTTAGAGGTATTTTTCTCACTCATTCATTTTAAGTCATGCCAACCTGCTCAGTGCCTTTAATGAGAAGAGACCTTTTAACTAAGCTGGGAGCCTCCATTTCATTCACTCCCTCTAACTGCTTTGTTCCAGATTCGTCATTGACACAGTTGCTGCTTCTCCTGGCCCCCCAACCTTCTGACACTAACATGTCTTTTCTTCTTCCAGCCTCCCTGGTGGATCCTCTGTTGTGGGACACTCAAAATCCTGCCGTTGCTAAACACCATTCCCCTGTTGTTATTCAATTACAAACCCCACCAGATATATTACTCAAGCTCAGTACCCCCTCTCTTCCCAGAGTAGTAGAGGACTTAAACCTATTATCTCTGACCTTTTGAGAAAAAGACTGCTCTGCACTACCTCATCCCCCTTTAACACCCCTATACTGGCTGTTAAAAAAACTAAAGGAGCAAGTTGGGCGATTGCTCAGCCTTTTAAGCGCACAGAAGTGTGGTGCGTGAGGTCCTGAGTTTGAATCCCGGGTCTGTGTTATTCTCTGTCCCGTGTGTGTTGCATGCCAGGCAGTGGTGGTGCACGCCTTTAATCCCAGCACTTGGGAGGCAGAGGCAGGCAGATCTCTGCGAGTTCGAGGCCAGCCTGGTCTACAAGAGCTAGTTTCAGGACAGGCTATAAAACTACAGTGAAACCCTGTCTCGAAAAACGAAAAAAAAAAAATCTAACTGGACTTATCTTTTGGTTCAGGTCCTCCGGCTCATTAACTCTGCTGTTGTTCCTCTCCATCCAGTCATCCCTAATCCCCTCACCCTGCTGTCCAATATTCCTTCAGGAACTTCTAACTTTTCAGTTCTGGACCTTAAGGATGCTTTTTTTTTCCTCCATTCCCCTCAGCCCTCAATCTAAAAACACCTTTGCCTTCACCTGGACTGTTCATAACACCAATTTTTCCATGCAGCTCACCTGGACCATCCTTCCCCAGGGATTCCGGGACAGCCCACATCTCTTTGGCCAGGCTTTGGCCTCTGATATGCTCTCACTGTCTCTCCATAAATCAAAACTAATTCAATATGTAGATGAAATTCTCCTATGTAGCCCGTCTTTGGAGATCATCAAGACGGACACCACCACCCTATTAAATTTCCTATCCAAAAGGGGCTATAGAGTCTCATCTTCTAAGGCCCAGCTGTCCACCACTGAGGTAACATACCTGGGATTAACCATAACCCCAACTCAAAAGGCTATTACTATAGACAGGAAAAAACTAATTCAATCTCTTGCAGTTCCTTCTACCAAAAAGGAGGTCTTATCCTTACTGGGAGTGACCGGTTTCCTGTGTTCCTGGATCCCTTCCTTTTCTCTTCTCGCCTGTCCCCTATACAAAGCAGCTCTGTGCTCCCTGTGTGAGCCCCTCCTCCATTCTATCACCAAACCCTTCCAGAGACTCCAACAGGCTCTTATTCAAGCTCCAGCTCTTCATTTTCCAGATTTAACTTGTTCCTTTTCTCTTTATGTAGCAGAGAAGGAGGGATATGCCCTCGCTGTCTTAGGACATCAACTGGGACCTTCTTTTGTGCCTGTAGCATACCTGTCAAAGAAGATGGACCTCACCACTCGGGTCTGGGCACCCTGCATATGTGTGTTGGTGGCTGCTGAGCTTCTGATTCGTGAGTCAAAGAAACTAACCTTCGGAGTGCCCACCACAGTCTTTTCTCATCATAACCTGTCCAACCTCTTAACTTACAAAGGCTTACAAACCCTACCCCCTTCTCAAGTTATTTCCCCTCAGGTGGCACTGGTGGAAGATGCCAGTCTCACGTTTCAATGCTGCCCACCCCTTAATATCTCAAATCTTCTACCTCAACCTAATGTTGATGACTCCCCACCCCACTCCTGCATTAAAATCCTAGAGGATCTACTACCTTACTCCTCACATATACAGGAGGGCAAACTGTCCCAGGCCACTTACACCTGGTACACAGATGGCAGCTCCTTTTTATGTGATGGGACTTGTAAAGCAGGCTATGCCATAGTATCAGATACAGAGATAGTTGAGGCAAAGGCACTCCCTGTTCATACTATTAACCAGCAGGCTAAGCTGATAGCTCTCACCCGTGCCTTTCAGCTAGCAGAGCGACAATCTTTAAATGTTTACACAGACTCTAACTATGCATTTCATATCCTCCTATCCCATGCAGCTATCTGGAAGGAGCGCGGGCTTCTTACGACAAAAGGAGGATCCATAACTAACTCGGGTCATATCATGGACCTATTAAAAGCCTCTCATCTCCCTAAAGCTATAGGAATTATTCACTGTCGGTCTCATCAGTCCGACAGTTCTATTGTTTCCAAGGGAAATAATTGGGCTGACAGGGCAGCTAAGACAGCAGCACTCCAGAGCCCAGATCTACCTCAGTCTCCTCAGGGAGTCCTTACAGTGCAGCCCATACTCTCACAGACACCTCCTGACATCCAACAGATCCTGTCCTACCTACACCAGCTCTTTATTCTCCGAGAAATCATTCCCCGGTTTGGAATTCCAACCGCTCTTCAATCAAACAACGGCCCTGAGTTCACCTCCCAGATTTCTCAAAACCTGTCCAAGGCTCTCAACATCCCTTGGCATTTTCATATCCTGTACCATCCTCAGTCTTCAGGTAAGGTAGAGTGCACCAACTGCTCTTTAAAAGACACCCTTCTTAAGATGTCACAGGAACTTCATTTTGAGTGGGTAAAACTCTTACCTTTGGCCCTTCTCAGACTCAGGGCCCTCCCAAAAAGTCCCCTCTTCATTTCACCCTTTGAACTCATGTATGGTCGTCAGGTTCTAACCCCTGGTCTCTCACCTAAAACCTTCCCCCTTCCTGATCACCTGCTCATGCCATTACTAACCCACTTACACTCGCTACTGTGGGATTTTACTGATCACTCATTACCTCAACCATGTGCTAATTCATGTCCACCACCGATCAAGATTGGAGACCAGGTACTATTCTCTCCTCAGGTCAATGCCCCTCACCCATTTCCACTAAATGGCAGGGTCCCCTCAGAGTAATTCTTCTAACTCCCACAGCTGCCAAGCTCGAAGGACTTCTTCAATGGATTCACCTGTCACACCTTAAACTGTTTACTCCTCCAGCTCAAGAGAATTCCTTATTCATGGTAACTCAGACAGGATCTTGCTCTCTTAAGTTCCAGAGGACACCAACTTCAGCTCCCCTTACTCCAGTTCAAGGAAAATAATGGTCCCATCTTCACTTAACTCTCTTATACCAACACACACTCTCCCTCTCCTCTTCTTCCTATGTATGACCTTTCCAAACACTTCCAATGTCACGCTTAAATTTCCAAATAACCACTCAGTTGTCATTACAGGAATCATCATCACACATGGAGCCAACAGGTTCAGGTAGTAAGCAAATCTTAACAAAGTTCCTTGACATAACAGATGCTACTGACTACAGCAGTGTCTCTGAAATGTTGAGCTAACGTCCAAAATATGGTTAGAAATTTATTTCTTTTTAAGGCATTTTCTTTAAGCTCCAGGGAGCCACCTTATCCCACCTGAATGGACCGGACACAAACAAATAAGTACTCAAACGGAATAAGTATCATTTAATTTTTATCATTCTTGGCCTCAAAAAAACCGTAAAGCCCCCCACTACCTCAAACCCTGAACCCCCCACTTCATATCCCCCTGAAGCCTCCCACTTCATATCTTCCACCCTGAAGCCCCCACTTCATATGTCCCCCTTAATTTTTTTCCTCTCTCCTAATGCGACTCGTTTTCCAGCACCTTATGATGACCCAGTTCTTCAAGTCAGGGACGGATGTGGTTTCAATCAGCCATCCCAGGACATCAGCGAGCAGGACACGATCATCAGGACACATTGGACACCCCCAGGAAATCCCTCGATGCCCACAAAGTCAACAGGAAGCAGTTATGAGAGACTGGGCTATGCCCCAATTCCCTACTCACTAAGACCCTCAGCCCCCCATTTTTTTTAATAAACCAAAAAGGGTGGAAATGTGATTCTCACAGGGAACTGCAGGGGCAGAGGCAAGAACTACGTCTCCCAGAAGGCCTCTGTGTGCAGAAGGCCCCTGTGTGCAGGCGCAGATCACAGGGGGACCGTAAAACTACATTTCCCAGGAACACTGCAACATACAATAGCGCCTGTGCAAACCACCTTTAAAAGTAAAAACACCACCATGCTCTCTCTCCTTTCCCTTTTCCTTCTGCCCCTTCACCTCCACTGTTGAACACTCCCATCCCTAATAAACAATCTTTCCACACACACGGTTCATGTCCTAGGTCTCCTCCCGCTCTGCGGTAAACAGCAACTGCACAAAAATCACAACACTTATTATTTCTATCTCCAGTTATTTTTTTGACCTTTTCTTTTGAACATCTGGGTTCAATAAGTTTGGTCATCATTGATAAACTGTGACAGAACAGACTTGTCTTTTATAATCATTTTCCATCAACTTAATAATCATTAATAAATGGAACTATATTCTATAGTAACTTTATTCCACAACTCCATAACCAAAATTTTAAGAATCTAGAGGCATATGATAGCCTGTTTTCAGACAGATATCTTTGTGGCTTCAATGACATTAGACAGAATGAAAACCTAAAAGCAAGCCTAGGCAGATTGCCATGTCACATGCAGTGTTTCATTAATTCTTAACAGCCAAGTGAATATTTTCAAATAGACCCAAAGAAAATTCTCAGGAAACCTATCAAAATTGTTTCATTTCTGTCATAATACAATGCTTATAAAATTATTTATATGTATAATCATGGTATTCATTTTTATTCCTTGGTCATATGACATCATATTGGTTATGGACAAGTTAATTTTTCTAAGGAAAATTATGACACTTTATCATCTTTCTAGATCATTCTTTGACATCAATAAAATTCCCTCTGTAGGACAGAGGTAACTCCAGTCATTCTATCTTTGTTTCTATATCTGCCACATAATCACATGAATGTATAGTAGGAAGAGGCTTGTAACCTTATCTGCAGCCAATTCCTCTAACCTATAGAATGTTTTTGACATTTTTATTAGTTTCAACTTGATTTAATTATCTTTTTAGTGAGTAAGTACAGGGTCTTATGTTTCAAGAATATCTCTGAGCCTCATAAAGAGACCTCTGGTGTCTTTATGTGTGTCATAACCTCTGAGGCCTAAAGAAAACTTTCAGGTAGGTAAAGACTTCTCCCTAAAAGTGGGAAGGGTAATATGCTCAGATTTTTCCTGGGTAAACATCAAAACAGTGCTCCAGGGAGAAGACAAAAATGATTCACATGAAATTTCTTGTCAACATAATATCCCTAAATTGTATAAATATTAAAAGTCCCCCAAGTGTGCAACACATGGAGATTAAAACAAAAAGTGGCAAAGTGGCCAGCAAATGGCTCAGCTTTACTGGATCTTTGGAAAGCATCTGTGTTAGATTTATGACTTTATATTTATCATCAGAAATGGCTGTGTCACTGTGTTTCTGATTTTTGGAGGAAGAAGGCAAACATTCTAGACTTCTCTTTTATTCCATATATGAAGAATCATCAAAACATATTAGTCTCTCATCAATTTCAAATTACTTTACCCATGTCTAACCAAACAAGTAGGAATATCCACTTTGATATGAATGCATCTTCTCAATTAAGTAGAAACTCACAGGAAAATAAATGTCATTAAAGCACCTGTTAATATCTGTAAGAGGAGACCCAAATAGAGGCTAATTTTTAACATTATATTCTTACTCAGTGACAAGCAAAAGTCCATGTGAAATTTTAAATCATGAATGAACAAGTTGCCATTCAACCATGCAACAGTGCTTAGAATGTGCTTTCTGTCAAGAAAAAAAAGTGTTCCTGTCTTGCCAAACTAAGCACACCACTACTGTGGGACATAAGTCTGGCAATGAAATGCACTACCTAAATGGTTTCATCTGAACAGACAAAAGCAACCAAATAGAACAGTTTGGAAGATAGCAAACCAGATGGGAATTGAGATGGGGATACATGTAGCAAAATGGGCTAGGATCTTATTCATGCATGCTATATTTGCAGTCACCTAGAGTTTATACAATGATGTCTGTCTTAAATAAGACTTAAAATCTAGAAGATGGACAATGAGCAATGTCAATAATTTAACAATGACCATATTCATTTTTCAGAGCTTAGAGGCAATAGAATTTGCTTTCTAATGCAAGAAGGACCATATGTTGGCAAAAGGTGCTTGTCAGTAGACAGGAATCCTTTTCTGTAATTTGTACACCAATTTTCTTTTTCCATTTGAAGGGAGGAAGGGTAAAGTTGACATCCTGTTATCATTTTCCTTCCCCATAATACTTGGCTAGATATTTTTCTTCTGATTGGTTGTGACATAACTTTGTGACATCACATGAAAAAAGGATGATAAGTTCAGAAAATATTTTTCTCCCTACCATGAATCTAAGAATTCATATACACTATTTATTGGGTATATTTAGCAGGGTAAAATGTATTTGGTAATTTTGACTATACAGTATGATTATGAGGCATAATAGTAAAAGATGTTTGATGATAATTTTAGAATCAGCTTTAATGCAGAGTTTGAAAGAAGACTGAAACAAAGCTAGACTCAGGTGTTGGTAAAGAGACAAGAAAGGAATTTCCATGTAATTCTTCTCTTTAATCAAGCATTAATCCAAGTAAAAGTTTTGAAACACTTGAGGAAAATATCAGGAAGAAGGATTCAGACTTCCTAGAGCCCTCTTAGCCAGAGCATCCTATCTATTGGGCAGTCAATGGGGAAGGCAATAATAACATCAAAATCTCTTCCTCAGAAATTTCTGGAATATAGTGCAAAATGAAGCCTTCATGTCTTCTACTTGAATGATGCTGGAGACACCATGATGTTGCAGAAAACAGTTTTATAAGAGATTCTTTATAGGAGTAGCTGAGAAAAGATGTTTATTGCTGTGGGAAAAAATGGTCTTTTATCCTGTTCACTGGTATTATTTTCAATAAAATGTTGATTGGCCCATAGACAGGCAGGAAGTATAGGCAGGGAAACCATGCAGAAAGTAGAGGCAGAGCAATGAGAACAGGAGAATTCTGGGAAGTAGATTCTGCAGTCTGCAGTCATGACCCAGCCACAGAAGAAGCAAGATATGACTGCCTCACCGAATAAGGTACCAAGCCACGTAGCTAACATAGACAAGAATAATGAACTAATATAAGTTATAAGAGTTAACAAGAAGTCTGAGCTATTAGGCCAATCAGTTTAGAACTAATGTTGACCTCTGTGTGATTTCTTTGGGACTTAATGACTGTGGGAAGCGGGCAGGTCAGAAACCTCAGAAAATAGTTTATGGCAATCATTTTCAGCAAATTTATCTATCAGTTTTACCTGCTATCTAAATCTGTAGACTGATATGTCTGCTTGAGTTTTCATTTCCACAGTTCTGTCAGGAGGTAAATTTTCCAGACATAACACAGACCTGCCAAAAATAGGCACAGATTTTTTGGTGGAAGAGAAAACACTTTGTTGGATTGATTATTTCTTCATGTATATAGAGCTTTGGAAATCAATTTTCAAAGAACTTTTTGTACTACTGGGTTATACAAATCTTTAATGTAGTTACTAGAACTTCATCATACATGTCTTAAAATAATATATCCTCTTGATATTTCACTTGTAGTTTCTATGTTTATTTTTATAACCCAGAATGTATGCATGCTCATTATTAGCATAGAAACTGTCATTAATTTTTCAAGTGGTGTTTTTGTTACATTTATGTTTTTGTGTGAAGATATATATGTGAACATTACAAAGCAACTAAGGACCATGAGGTATCTCCTTCTACCAAATGAATCTGAGGAACTGGACTAAAGTCATGAGGCTTGATTGCAAATATTCTTACTTACTGAACAATTTTGCCTTCCCAAATGTCATTAACAGTTGAGTATTAATCTTGTGTCCTGCTATTAAAGAAAACCAGAAGATATTTCTAAAGTTTGGTGTGGTTTTCTATGAACACAATAATATCAAAATAAAGGTTAACTTAATTAGGACTGGTGGGTTTTCATTGATAGCTTAGAATCAACTGCATAAAACATCATGACTTTTATATGCATGCATATGTGTATTTCATATACATGTAAATATATATGCATAAGAGTGTGTGTGTGTATGTGTGTTTGTGTGCATGTGTACATACTTCTTCAATCTGGTTGTTTATTATTGTTATATCTGGAACTTATAGAACTATGTTGACTAAGAGTGATAAAAATTTTTTCTACTATTTCTGATCTTAGGGAGAAAATTTAAAGTTTTAATAAAAATGTAAGATTTGCTCTGAATGCTTTTAAAATGAGTGTTATCACTAAAATTCTAGTTTTGGTGAAATCTTTTCTAAAATGTTATTGAATGTTACATTTTTCAAATAATATTTAGTATCAGTTAATATTGTAATGCCATTTTTATTTATGTTAGTTAGTATTGAATTACCTAGAATATATTTTATTAGTCATAGTTATATCAGTTTATATTGTAAGGTAATTTTTCTTTATTTATGTAGATTAATATTGAATATCAAGAACATATTTTATTAGTCATAGTTTATAATGCTATTATGCATTGATGGTTTGATTAAATATTTTTTAACTTTTAATCACATGAAAAGAATTCTTATCTAAAAGATTACAGTATAACCTTTGAGACTACAGTGTAAGTTGCATTAGTCTCAAATTTGTATCCTTTTAAGTTTTTTTATTTTCTGTTCTTTATTATAAATTTCTCATTTTGTTTCTCTCATTTTTTGAAAGTTGTATGCATTTCTTCACTGTATTATTTTAGCATAAGATTCTTTTCAATTTATTTTATCATAGTCAACCTAAAGCTCTCATTTCAAGGAAATGTTATATCACTAAGCATATCCAAATTTTATTCATTAATTCAAATAATTTTGTTCATTATTTAAGATGAGGTATTTATCAGATCATTTGTCCCATATTTTAGTATATTTCTTTATTTGATGAATTCTTCAATAGAAACCTTGTATATTTTCCTTATAATATAAATTATTTAGATAGCAAATACTATTCCTATTTAAATGCCATTTATTTTATTTTTCAGTTTTAATTTATTATTATGACTCCTTTTATTTACATTTTTAAGATAAAATAAATTCTCTTCCATTCTTTTCTCAATATTCATAATCATTAAACTTTTAAAAAAATCAGATTATATTCAATGGTTCTACAGACATCATATTTGACTACCACAATGTGCTTGGAAGTCCTTCTTTTCTTGTTTTCTATGCATCTATTTCAATTTTCCTTTACTTAAGTGGCTACTTTTTACTTTCTAATTCATTGGTACCTTTTAATTTTTTGAACCTTTGTATAATATACTAATATAGGACTCTGTCCACATCTTGATTTCTATAATTCTAGGAACAAAGTCCATGATCAGGGCTAGTTATATAAACATCCTATCACTGACTAGTGTCCGAACATTGCTATTTTCTAAAATTTCTACTTAAATGTATATCTTTTGGGTTTTTCTGTATATATACTAAAACATCTACCTTATAATTGAATATAAGAATTCATAAATTTCTGGAGTAACATTTTTGCTTATCTGCAAAAGGGTGATGTGTTAAAATATACATATTCTCTTGGTCTCCTATTTTTTTTCACTTACAATTTTTCACCTGAATTATTGGAAAATTTTATTTTGCTATTGTACAGTTTGTAAATTAATATTCGATTTTGTGAATACAAATGTACCATCTATATTCTATTATGTTCTGACACAGCTATCTAGATTTAAAGTTTTAACTTCAAAACTTAATTTTTGACATCTGTTAAAATTATAAAAATAAATATACTTAAAATATTGAACATTTTTGTTTTATTTTTATCTCCCCATTGCCCCATTTTTCTTACTTCCACCACAATTAATAAAATCATAGAAATCTTCTGTCTAGCAACTCAAACTGCATACTTTATTTTTCTGTTTTTTTCATTTCCTCACAATTATACCCCAGCAATTACTTTATACATATTGTCTTCTCTTTTATCCAACTGCTCTACAAAAGAAAACTCTTTGTCCTGTTAAAAGCACTTTTTAGAATGTGCAAATTCACATGTAATGCAATAATAAATAATCTGTTAGGCTTCCTACTGAAGAATTGTGTTTAAAAAGTTATAATATCCAAAGATTGTACCTTAGTGGTAGACTACTTACCTAGCATCTGTAAAGTCCTGGCTTTAAACACTAGAATAAACAACTGAACCTTTAAGACAATGTGGTGTCACTTGTCTATAATCTCTAGCCGAAGGCATTAGAAAAATTATTTACATAAATTTAAGTCTAACCTGACTTACACTGATGTGAGTTATTCTATTTAAAACACTTACTTTTTGGAACATAAAATAAAATCACATGTGCTTATGAATTATGATAAATTGAGCTCCATAGAAAATGGAGGCACAAAGTGACCTCATTAGCTTATCCAAACATCATTTAAGATTTTAATGTCAGAGAATCATGAATGAGGGGAAAGTGAGGAGTGAGACAGGAAAATTGTACAAGTAGACATAAAGTCTACCTTTCAAACTATTGAAAAATTTGGAAATTGTGCTGCTGATTACAACTTCCACAATAGCATGCTACTCTATTACCTGTATGTTTCAAGAAAGGCTGCATGTAATTATTATGATTCCAAACCATTATTCTCTGAGAAAGATAAATCAATTTTCCATAATTCAAAATTTACTTACTGTAACATTTAATCACCTCAATTTTGTGTTTTTGAACTAGGCATCCTTGAACTTCTAGAGAATCCAGAAAATCTACAAGTCTGTGTAAGCCATACTAGTGGCCAGGACCCTCCTCAAGTGACCTTTAACTGTCAACTTCTATCCACAGAAGACTCTAACTTTCCTAAATGCTGTACCCTGCTCACATCATACAGTATAAAAAGCCCAATCTCTGGACATGAAAGTCCACCAGTCTCCAACTTGGAAAGATCCAGCCTGAAAAGTTCCACCCTCTTCTTAAGAACCTCTATGTAAGCTCTTTATGCTGCTCAGTTTACTGATGTTTCTTACCTGAAAGACATTTACGAATGCAGTGAGTGAACAGAGAAATGGAAGGAGATTTCACATTCCCTATTTCTCAGCTCCAAGCTCAGCTTCTTTTGTATAGCTTCCCAGACACATGCACACTGTGAAAATGTCTTGTGTTTTAATTTACCATTGATAGGTCGGTAAATTTGTTGAAAAGTGAGAGCTAGAAGTAGTACTTAGCAGGAGGGGAGAAAGCAAAGGAATAGGTCAGCTGCAACATGCAAACACACTGCACAAACTCTTTCCAGGCTAATGCTTCTTTCAGCTGTCAGGAGCCATGCAACCTAGTCTCCCAACAGCATATGACTTGAGTTTCAGTGGGACAAAGTACCCATGGAAACAGACTCTCAACTTGGCAAGGATTAGTAGTCCATGAGACAGTGTAGGAAATTGTAAAATTCATGTATCTTGAAGGTTTTATATTTCTCATTATATCGGTGGTTCTTTGAGCTGTTTTAGTTTTACTTTGTCAGACACACATGAAATTGCTGTAATTTTCCCTGGAAATAATATTTTCTTGAATATTTTTCCCTATGATTCAACATGGCATGAATACTTCTCAAATCTCTTATCTAGAATTACTAACTACAACTTTTAATCCTTGGAGCTTTTCTTATTGAATAGAGACAGGTACATAGGTGAAAACAACATTTGGTTTAACTCTCTAAAAATTTTGCTAAGTTATCAATCTTACCTCAAAACTTGTAAAACAATTGTGTAAACTCTCTGTGCCTCAAGATTTTTAACCACGTCAGGTATAATCAAAACCCTGTAAAACCTATAATAAGAGGATTAATTAAAAACACATAACATGAGGATTGATAGTTAAAAATCTACACATAGGTTATCTTACAGAAAACATGTAGCTACTATCCGACCACTGGACTGGAGATAGCCATGTGGTTGTCAACCATCTTTGCTAGGGATGGATAATATGGACTTTTCCATATGACCTGATCTCATTCCATTCTTGATAAAGGGAACACATGACTTAAGCCATCCAAGGGAAAATGACTCCTCCCAGCTCTGAGGCCCAAACTAAATGATACTTTCTTTCACTATATTTAATCACAGTAACAAGCATAAACCCATAGTCCCTTTCTTACTCATTATGATCAACTTTTTCTCCCAGAGTTACCCTTTTATTTGGTCCAAACTTAAATATATAGTGAAAGGAACATTTATTTCACAAGCAGAAGTCTTAGTAAAACCCTTTAAGGTGTACAATGGGAGAGATGAAAAAGCCCCTAAACAAAAATATCTGATGATGGTCAAGGCATTTCAACTGGACATAGCAACTGCCCAAGCTCCCTAACCTCCTAAAGTCTAAGAATCTCTGGATCCCTCTTTCAAATGCAGTCAGCAGGGTCACTGAGCACAGCATTCCTGATCTCTCATATACCACCCATGCCATGTCTAAGGTGCCATAAAGAAAGACATTGGGATGTTGACTGTCTTCATGTCCCTAGCTTCATGGGAGCAACAGGGCCAAATGGTTCTTCAGCTGAAATCTTAGATCTGGCTATGGACAACTGAGGGGGCCTGGGAATCTTTGACCTGACCACTTCCATTTCTCACTGGGAGCCTGAGGTAGACATCACAGTATCAGGGTGATCTATCTCTTTCCTTTTGGACACTGAGTCTACCTATTTGGTCCTGATGCAATGTTATAACCCCCCATCTTTTTTATTCCCCTACCATGAGGGTAGGGTAGCAGTTTTACTAGCCTCACCGAACCACACCAAATATATCACCCAGGCTCAATATGCATTCTCTCTTCATAGCTTCAAAGGACTTAAGTCTCTTATCTCTGACATTTTAAGAAAAATTTTTCTATACCCTATGGGCTGCCTACCACATGGGTATATTCTCTGCAAAGTGCTTCAGGCCCTTACCAAATCTGCAATGCTACTTACTAAGATACTTGTACTTCTCCAGATATTTTCTCCTCTACCTGCTCTAACCACTTGTCTTTCCCTTTTAACAGGGTATTTCTATGTAGCTCCCTGCTTTGTTTAGTATTGCTATGAATGCCATACAGATGTGCCAGAATACCTTTAGAGCTGTGGTTTTCCTTGGCTTCCAACTGCCAGGATACTTTTTCTTTCTGAGCTGTAGATAATCCTTGACTTCCCTTTGTCAGGATATGTGTCCCTTCAAAGCTGTAATATATTCTTTGGTTTCTGACTGGCAGGATCCATTTCTATTAGAGCTGCAATACTTGAAGTTTGAATTTCGGTGCCAAAACCTGAGATTGACTACATTTCTAGTTATATATCTTCAGTTTTCTCCTCTGTTCACTCAGCATCTCCAGTGGGTGACTCAGACCATCCTTACCCTCTAGGGCCAAATAGACTAACAGGGTCAACAAAAGTGCAACAAAATCAGTGAGGATTAGATTCATTAACAGCAGAAATAGGAAGTCTTTGTCTCTTTCTCAGGGAGAACAGTCACATACAGCAAAAAATATCTGACAACTCCAGATGGATCTCTAGAAATGTCAGAAACAGTTCAATGCCTCTAGATAGTGACTCATTGACAGTCAAATATGTAACTGGATACTTCACTTCTTAACCCCATTTCTACTGTTTTTCTTAATCCTACTGATTGTACCCTGCTCTATAAACTTCTTGCATGGATTTCTTCAACAAAAGATTCAAAAGATCTCTCCCAACACATTTAATCATTAGTTATTACAGTATTACCAGCTTGTAGCTACAAAGCCAGAGGTCAGTGACTCCTGATTGTACCTTTCTTAGGATGATCAAGTTCACACAAAATACTTCGGTGCCCTGATTCAACAGGAAGTAGTCCAATGAAAACATGGCACCCTTTCCTGTGACCTGACTATTTATGAATAATAAACCAAAATGGGGGATTGTAAATCTCTCGAGCCAAATAAAGGACCTCTAATTGGCAGCTTCCACCCAAAGAATATTCTAACTGCCCTAAATGCTGGATCCTGCTCACATCCTAAAGTGTAAAAAGCGTGATCTCTGGGTAAAAAAGTCTAGCAGTCTCCACCCTGGAAAGCTCCGGCCTGTAAAGTTCTGTCTTTGTCTCAGTAAACTCCATATAAGCACTGTATCCTGTTTAGTTTGCTTCTGTTTCTCATCTGAGTAGATGTAGCCACTATACTGTTTTTTTTTTTTTTTTTTTTTTTTTTTTTTTTTTTTTTTTTTGGCTCCCAATGTATTTCTTGTGTGAGGTATGTTTTGTGATATATCTTTGTGGTAATTTTTGGGTCTTGGCTTCCAGGATACCTTTCAATCAGAGCTGTTCTACTTCTTTTCTTTAAGTCTAGCCCAGCCAATGCAAGAAAAATGGCCCTGCAGTGAGTGTTTATGTCATTCCCAGAGTCATTTTATCTATAATTGTAGTAGTAATAGCAACCATAATTGTTCTTGTAAAGATAGAAACAGAAAAAAAAATGCTACATTTGTACCAGTCAGATACAAGTTCAAATTGATGGGATATAAAGTTATTAGGGTGTGTACCCAATGTCTAAGATATTTTAAGTGAACTAATTTATATTATTTACTGTAGGGGCAAGGTCGGTCGGCAATTGGAATTAACCAAACTAGCTTTATTGTAAAATACTCAGCTTTAATAAAAGGAGGAAAAGGGAAAAAACTTACAAAGCTAGAGTTCCAGGGAATCACATGAAACAAAGAGAGCAAAAACAAATGCACAAGGATGTCTTAAAGGTATTTGGGACCCTCCCCGGAGGGGACACGCCCCTCAAACAAGGGGATTGGTTAGTTCCCCCATCATCTCCACCTTTTGTCTAAATAAGACAGATTCAAAACCAAATACAACTATACCCAATGGGAACAGATAATAAATATAAAATTACAAACAGCAAACAATATTAAGCAAGAAACATATAACAAAAGTTTTATTAAGTATTTTATTTCAAGGAGTCTAAATAATGTAGAGGGTAATTACAATTATTTAGTCTTAAACCCCATCAATGATCTGAGAAGGGAAGTAATATTACTTAAGCAACCAGGAAGTACAAATGAGAAACTTCCAAAATATGCAACAAATGAGAGACAACTGATTACCTGGGTAATCACCCAAAATCTCGTTTGCAATGTTGAGGCAACCAACTTTGGCTAGGAACAAAAGCAAGTAACCTTTTGTAGAACTATCCTACCCTGTCTTGGCAAGATAAGACAATCCTGTTTTATCCACTTACAGATATTCTGTATCTTTGTCAGTAATCGAGGTATGGGCTTTTCTTTGCCCAAAGGCCAATTCTGTCAAGAAGAAGACAAGCTCCCAGTGGAGTGTCTTTGGTGCTCAATGTTCTCTCGGGAGTAGAGCTTTGTTGCCAGGAATGATTGTGTCTCAAAAGTACAAAACTCTAGGTTAGATTAAAGGCCATTTTCGACAGCTCTTCAAAGAGGTCAAAGATTATACTATCTATACTAAATATAATTTCTATGTATCTAAAAAACCTGAATATCCTAAATATAAATATGACAAACATATATGACTATTGATTTATAATTCTTGATACCTATCTAACTTGAAGACTAAGAGAATAAACAATTAATCGTGCAAAAAATGAGGACAATGATCTCCAAATGTAAACAATGTCATTACATAAATAATATCAGAGGTAGAAATGTACATTGCAATATGGTAAATATCTCAATATAACAATTGTTTTAAACAGAGGGAGAAGCATACTCTCATACAATAAATAGAGGTAGAAACATGCTCACATACAATGTTCAATATACCAATATACAAAAATCAGCACCAATACAATTTCCTAAAAACAATGATTCACAAATACCAATCATCCCATTAAACCAGTTAATCCCCCCTTTTTTTTTTCCAATAAACAACCCTGAGTCCATACGATACCTCCCCCATCCCTTCAACTCTATACCAACCACCAATTTGTGTCCCTAAACCTGAGGGCAAACTCTGTTGGGAGAGGGGGCATAGTCCTCTAAGATTGCTTCCAGCTGACATGGAGGTGACATTCTTCTTAGGGGGTTCTGTGAAAGCAAATGATGGAAAAATTCCCAGATTAACATTTGGTCTGAGAAAATTGTAATAGGAGGTACAGCCAGAATGTTGTCAAAAATATGCACCATTTGAAACTGTCCTGTGAAGTTGGTATCAAAAAACAGGTCTAATTTTAGCGCTATTAAAACATGACATCATTGTAACCAGGTGGAGTGATGTTGTGGGGCCCCATCTTCATTCTGGAAACTTCAAAGATTACTGAAGCAAAATATGTTGTCTCTTATTGAAAAAGTAATGATTATCTACAAAGACATATACAAATATTTTATATATATGTGTGTGTGTGTGTGTGTGTGTGTGTGTGTGTGTGTGTGTGTTCAATGAAAGGTGTATTAAA
The DNA here is from genome assembly GCF_903992535.2 of Arvicola amphibius. NCBI lineage: Eukaryota > Metazoa > Chordata > Mammalia > Rodentia > Cricetidae > Arvicola > Arvicola amphibius. Next base: position 78,350,897 of record NC_052065.1, on the reverse strand, counting down.
GACAGACACAGATTTGAGGAAATGCAAAGGAAGTTTATCAGGTATATTATTATTATTATCATTCTTTCCCATATCATGGCTCCTGACCTGAGACAGAAACTCTGAGATATCTCTTATCAACATGCTTGGAATTGAAGAGGGACTGAGCAGAGTCCAACTCCAAACCCAGCTTTACATATGTATAAATAAAAGCACAGTAATATATATATATATATATATATATATCCTTTTTTACATGAAAAAAGGTTTATTTGGGTGCAGAGTATTTTTAACATTTCATTTTTTTAATTAAAAATTTCTGCCTCCTCCCCGCCTCCCATTTACCCCCACCCCCCTCCACTCCCCCTCCCTCTCCTGTCCAGAGAACAGAAAGGGTTCCCTGCCCTCTGGGAAGTCCAAGTTCCTCCCTCCTCCATCCAGGTCTAGGAAGGTGAGCATCCAAACAGGCCAGCATCCCCAAAGCCAGTATGTGTAGTAGGAACCAAATCCAGTGTCATTGTCCTTGGCTTCTCAGCAGCCCTCATTGTCCAACATGTTCAGGGAGACCGGTTTTATCTCAGGCTTTTTCAGTCCCAGTCCAGCTGGGCTTGGTAAGCACTGAATAGATCAGCCCCACCATCTCAGTGGATGGGAGCACTCCTCACAGTCCAGACTTCCTTGCTCATGTTTTCCCTCCTTCTGCTCCTCATTTGGACCTTGGGCGCTCAGTCTGGTGCACCAATGTGTGGCTCTGTCTCTATCTCCATCCATAGCCAGATAAAGGTTCCCTCTCAGTACTGACTTTCTTTCTCATGTTCTCTCTCCTTCTGCTCCTCGTCAGAACCTTGGGAGCTCAGTCCAGTGCTCCAATGTGGGGTTCTGTCTCTATCTCCATCCATCGGCAGAAGAAGGTTCTATGGTGATATGCAAAATAATCATCAGTATGACTATAGGATCTAGCCTTTTCCGACTCCCTCTCCTCAGCTGCCCACGGAATTAGCTGGGGGCATATCCCTGGATACCTGGAAACCCCTCTAGAGTCAAGTCTCTTAATAATCCTAGCATGGATCCCTTAATTAGGATATATGCTTCCCTGCTCCATATCCACCCTTCCTAAATCCCAAGTATCCCATTCCCCCAAGCTCTCCCTATCCTCCCATTCATGCTTTTCTCTCCCCATCTCCCCTTGCCCACAACCCACCCCACCCTCAAGTTCCAATTTTTGAACGACAAACCTGTCTACTTCATTCTTCCACTGAAGTGCATCTAGGTTGGTTTCAGGTTCTGGCTATTACAAATAATACTGCATTGAACATAGTTGAACAAATGATTTTGTAGTATGGTTGGGCATCTCTTGGGTAAATTCCCAAGAGTGGAATTACTAGGTCCTGGGGTAGGTTGATCCCGAATTTCCTGAGAAACCACCACACTGCTTTTGAACGTGGTTGCACAAGTGTGCATTCCCACCAGCAATGGATAAGTATACCCCTTACCCCACAACCTCTCCAGCAAAGGCTATCATTGGTGTTTTTGATTTTAGCCAATCTGACAGGTGTAAGATGGTATCTCAAAGTTGTTTTGATTTGCATTTCCCTGATAGCTAACGAGGTTGAGCATGACCTTAAGTGACTTTTGGCCATTGGGACTTCTTCTGTTGAGAATTCTCTCCTCAGTTCAGAGCCCCATTTTTTAAACGGGTTAATTAGCATTTTGAAGTCTAATCTCTTGAGTTCCTTATATAATTTAGAAATCAGACCTTTGTAAGTTGCAGGGTTGGTGAAGATCTTTTCCCAGTCAGTAGGCTGCCTTTGTGTCTTAGTGACAGTGTCCTTTGCTTTACAGAAGCTGCTCAGCTTCAGGAGTTCCCATTTATTCAATGTTGCCCTTAATGTCTGTGCTGCTGGGGTTATATGTAGGAAACGTTCTCTTGTGCCCATATTTTGTAGAATATTTCCCACTTTCTCTTCTATCAGTCTCAATATGTTCTGATTAATATTGAGGTCTTTAATCCATTTGGACTTGAGTTTTGTGCATGGTGATAGATATGGATCTACTTTCATTCTTCTACAGGTTGACATCCACTTATGCCAGCACGATTTCTTGAAGATGCTCTCTTTCTTCCATTGTGTACTTATGGCTCCTTTATCAAAAATCAGGTGTTCATAGGTTTGTGGGATAAGATCTGGGTCTTCTGTTCGATTCCATTGGTCAACTTCTCTGTTTTTATGCCAATACCAAGCTGTTTTCAGTACTGTAGCTCTGTAATAGAGTTTGAAGTCAGGGATGGTAATGCCTCCAGAAGCTCCTTTATTGTATAAGATTGTTTTGGCTATTCTGGGTTTCTTGTTTTTCCACATAAAATTGATTATTTTCCTCTGAAGGTCTGTGAAGAATTTTGTTGGGACCTTGATGGGGATTGCATTTAATCTATAGATAGTTTTTGGTAGAATTGCCATTTTTACTATGTTGATCCTCCCAATCCATGAGCAAGGGAGATCCTTTCATTTTCTCTTATCCTCTACAATTTCTTTCTTCAGAGAATTAAAGTTCTTGTCAAATAGATCCTTCACTTCCTTGGTTAGAGTTACCCCAAGATATTTTATTCTATTTGTGGCTATCATGTAAGGTGATACTTCTCTGATTTCCCTCTCTGCTTCCTTATCCTTTGTATATAGGAGGACAACTGATTTTTTGGAGTTGATTATATATATATATATATATATATATATATATATATACATATATATGTATATATATGTGTATATATGTGTGTGTGTATGTATATATATACGTATATATATGTATGTGTATATATATATATATATATATATATATATAATGTTTTATACTTACTAAACTTATTTGGGTTCCATGTTGATCCATATTGGGTTGTAACTAGTGTCCATCCATCAGTATTTAATATCCAGGTTCCCTTAAATTCTTGAAGATGAGTGTTTTCCTCTGGAGATAAGAAAAGAACCCTGTCCCCAACCTATATGGTTTTCTTACTGTCAGTAAAATCATCATCCTTGTGTTTGAATTGTTATTTTTCTTTTTCAAGAGGCTTCTCCTCTTCAAACCAAACTTTTATTAATTTTGATGGTATCCACAATTTTTCCTCTCCTATGGAGACAAGAGCAAAACCCCTTCCCCAACGCAGCACATCTCCTGGCTTCCACTTCGAGGTCAGCACATCCTTGAAATAAACTGATTGGTTTAATTCAGCAGACTTTTCCATTATCCAATGTCTTTTTGCAGCCGTTGTCCCCTTCTCATTAGCGTTGAAAAAATTCAAGGTTAATAAAGCATTATGTAATCTATTTCTGGGGCTATTTTTCACCCATTTCTGTTTATTTAACATATCATTTATAGTTTTTTGATCTTTCTATGACTGCTTGACCTATAGGATTGTATGGTATACCTGTAACTTGCTTAATATTGTAGTAATGAAAAAACTGTTTCATTTTCCTAGAGACATAAGCTGGACCATTATCTGTCTTTATTTGTGTAGGTATACCCATGATGGCCATAACTTCTAATAAATGAGTGATTATTAAATCAGCTTTTTCTGAGCTTAAAGCAGTTGCCCAATGAAAGCCTGAATAAGTGTCAATGGTGTGGTGTACATATTTTAATTTGCCAAATTCTGCAAGGTGGAACACATCCATCTGCCAGATTTCATTCTTTTGAGTGCTTTTTGGATTAGTCCCTGAAGGCAGTCGTGTTTGTTTATAGAAAGAACAAGTAGGGCATTTATTTACAATCCTCTTAGCTTGTTGCCATGTAATAGAAAACTCTTTCTTCAAGCCTTTGCTATTGACATGATGTTTTTTTTTATGAAATTCAGAGGCCTGTAGCACACTACCAATCAACAATTGATCAATATGGGCATTACCTTGTGCTAGAGGACCTGGCAGGCCTGTATGGGATCGGGTCTTGTTATATACATAGGGAAAAGCCTATTCCTGATCATGTGTTGTACCTGGATAAACAATGAGGTCAGTTCTGTATCATCAGGTATAAATTCAGCAGTTTCAATATGTAAGATAAGTCTTTCTGCATATTGTGAGTCAGTAACTATATTAAGAGGTTCTTTAAAATCCCTTAGCACCATAAGAATGGCATATAATTCTGCCTTCTGGACAGAATTATAAGGACTTTGTTCCACTTAACTCAAGTCTTTTGATTTGTAACCTGCCTTTCCTGATTTATTAGCATCAGTATAAAATGTAGGGCTCCAGTTATTGGAGCATCATGGATGATTCTAGGAAGAATCCAAGAAGTTCTCTTTATAAATTTAAGCCTCTTGCTTTTTGGATAGTTATTATTAAGTTCTCCCAAAAAGTTAGCAAAGTTCTTTGCCATGGTTCATTGTCTTCCCATAACTTTTTTATCTCATCAGCAGTGAAAGGCACTATAATTTCTGCTGGGTCTATGCCTACTAGATGACAAAGTCTCAATTTACCTTTTATAATTAATTCAAAAACTTTTTCCACATAAGTTTTTATTTTTTTACTTGGTTTATGTGGTATAAAGATCCATTCTAAGATAATATCATTTCTTTGCATTAAAATTCCTGTAGGAGAAATTTTGTAAGGCAATATGACGAGAATACAACTGAGCTCTGGATTCACCCTATCCACATGTGCCTCCTGTAATTTTTCTTCAACCATTGTCAGTTCTTTTTCTGCTTCAGCTGTTAATTCTCTGGAACTGTTTGAGTCTTTTTCACCATCCAAGGTTTTATTCAAATGAATTTTCATAACAGGTATTATCCCAACAGCCGGGCGAAAGCTGGAAATGTCTCTTAACAACCTTTGAAAGTCATTAAGAGTCTGTAACCGATCTCTCCTAATTTGTGCCTTTTGTGTCTTAATTTTTGTAAACCTATTTTATAACCTAGATAATCAACAGAATCTCCTCTCTGAATTTTTTTTCAGGAGCAATCTGCAATTCCCATTTAGGTAAAACTATTTTTACTTCTTCAAACAGTCTTTCTAAGGTATCCATGTTTGAATCAGACAACAGAATGTCATCGATGTAATGATAAATTATAGACTTGGGAAATTGCTTGCATATTATTTCCAATGGTTGATTTACAAAGTATTGGCACAGGGTGGGAGAGTTCAACATGCCCTGTGGGAGCATGGTCCACTGGTATCTCCTGGTAGGTTGAGAGTTATAATAAGTAGGCACTGTGAAGGCAAACTTTTCTCTATCTTTCTCTTGTAAAGTTATAGTGAAGAAACAATCCTTTAAATCAATAACTATGAGAGGCTATCCTTTTAGTAATAGAGAGGGCAGAGGAATTCCAGATTGCAGAGCACCCATAGTTTGAATAAACTTGTTGATAGCCCTGACATCTGTCACCATTCTCCATTTACCAGATTTTTTCTTAACCACAAATACAGGAGAATTCCAAGGGCTGGCAGATTCTTCTATATGTTGAGCATCCAATTGCTCTTGTACCAGCTGTTCTAAAACCTGCAACTTTTCCTCAGCTAAAGGCCATTGCTTTGTCCATATTGGTTTCTCAGTCAACCATTTTAGAGGCAGGGCTGTTGGTATCTCTGAAGAGGCATCAATTGCTTTGTGTTCTTGTACAGCCCGAATGGCTGGTTTTTCACCATCTGCAATATCTTTTAATATTTTCCTCAGAAATATAGGCTCTAGAAGTAGCAGGAATATTAATTTGGGTATTCTATTGCTGCAATAGGTCAAGGCCCCATAAATTCCCTGCAATATTGGCTACATATGGCCTTAATTTTGTCCTTCTGTCCCTATGCGTTCAACCCATCTCATACTCTGCCTTACTCAAGATAGGGTTCCAATTCCCAGGAACTGATCATTTACATCCTGAAGAGGCCAATAGGGATGCCAAGATTCTGGAGTAATGATACTTACATCCGCTCCTGTATCCAGCAGGCCAGTAATGAAAATGCTGTTTACACACACTCTTAACTTTGGTCTTTGATCACTTATAGAAGTTTGCCAAAATACACGTAATTCATCTTTCAGGCCATTTTTCTTTTAACAGCAGGCATGGGTCTTTCTAATTGTTCTGACAAGGCATGTTCTCCGTAGTAATGGGAAATGACTGGACCACATTCGCCATGGGGGCGTGCAAGAGGCCCCCCATTGCGTTTCCTGCTTGCAATGGATTTCCTTGTCTATCTCTTGACGATCTGCATTCATTGGTCCAATGTCTATCTTTTCCACATCTCCTACATAAACCTGAAGGCTGAGTCCTTCTATTTCTGTTATTCTTTGAAGAGGCATTATTATTATTATTATTTCTGGAAATCCTTTGTCTACAATTCCTTTTCATATGTCCCATTTTGCCACAATTAAAGCATTTGGTATTTTTTCTTTTACCATTGGAAATTGCTTCTTCTACCCATGCTTCAGTGCCATAGTCAAACGTATCAACAGTCATCGTATGCAAGACCCATTCATCCAAGGGCACCGATCTGATCTTTAAAGGCTCCAAAATCCTTTTGCACTCCACATTGGCATTCTCATAAGCCAAAGACTCAATTGTTATACGCCTTGCTTCTGGGTCAGATATCTCTATTTGTACAGCCTTAGTTAGTCTTTGTAAAAAGTCACTAAAGGGTTCTCTCTGTCCTTGTTTAACTCTGATATATGATTCCATTCTCTGTCCTGGTTCTTGAACCCTGTCCTAAGCCTTTAAGGCTGCTGTAGTACATATGGATAAGGTCTGTTCATCATAATTAGCTTCTTCCAGAGGATCAGAGAAAAGTCCTTCACCTAGAATTTGATCTAGGGTAATCTCAATTCCCTTTGCTCTGTCCTGCTGTACTAAAAGCCTAGCCTCTTGTCTGAACATACACTTCCAATTCAATTGAGATGCACTCTCTAGAACTGCCCAAATTGATTGAATCCATTCGCGGGGAGTGACTTTGTTGCTGATAGAACATGTTTTTAGCATCTCCTTAACAAAGGAGCTATGTATCTCAAAATTTATAACAGCATGTTTAATTTCTTTCAGGTCATTCATACGGATGGGCTCCCATGTATGTTCCTTGATGACCCTAGGGTTTCTGGAACCAGTCAACTTCTCTGTTGTTATTACTGGAAAGGCAGGTAGAGCTTTATGGAAATTATCCCAGAGAGTTTTACTCACTGACAGAGTTAAAATTTGCCTTTCTACCATTTGCTCCTGTTCATCAGAATTTAGAATTTCCTTAATCTTTTCAAATCTGTTCACCATTGCCTTCTGCAAGGCCTGAATCTCCTGTCCAGAATTATGTTCCAAGGCCTTTGTAGAGTATTCTAAGGTATGAAGTTTGTCCAATACAGATAATATCTCATTCTTGGATAGAATTTTCATGGCATGAATTGTGCCTTCTTGTAATGACAATCTGTTGTTCAATCTGTCATATCCTTTAGACAAAATCTGATTGTCACATTCAGTAGCTTTAATCCTCTCAGATAATGTTTCAGTTCCTACAGACAGTAACTGAAGTTTGCAATTCAAATCAGCTGTTCCCTCCTCCACAGCAATGAATCTCTCCTTAATATCAGACTGTACCTTTTGTAAATTTTGCTCAGTTGACAGAGTCATAACAGCAAACTGTTTCTTGATGTGGTTATTGTCAGTCTGAATTGTTTTTGAAATTACCTCAACCATTTGGAAGTTGTCTCTCAAAACAGTTGTTTCCTTTCTTAATTTTTCAACTTCTGCTTTAATGATCCTGGATTCATCCTGTAAGGACTCTATCATCTTCCTATTGTCCAACCATGTTATAACAAAAAAAAAAAAAACAAAAAAAAAACAAAAAAAAAAATACCAAGCCCTGTAAATATCCAACCAAAGAAAACCTCATTTGCATCCTGCAATAACTCAGCCATGGTGGAATTAAATAAGCTGTAGAATCCTTCAATGGTGATATTGTCAGACATTTTCAATCAAATCTATAGATTTATTTATTTATTTATTTATTTATCGAAAGAAATTTTATCTGTAATGACCATTGCCTGCCTGTAGGTGATGAGGTGCACCTGGAACCCCGTGGCCAAAAAAGTCAGAACCTGAAAGGAAATTCTAAAAAATAGAAGCGCACAGACCATGCACTGTGTGGATTATAGCTACAGGCATGCGGGCAGACTGTTCAGCCTTTGAGAGTGGGAGTGGGAGCGGGAGAGCCAGGCCAAATCTGCTGAAGTGGCCACAGTGGCAGTGTGAATGCTGGGAAAATGGGCAGGGGTCCCGCCCTGGTGCCATCGGAGTCGATGTCACAGGCAGCCTCAAGGCCAGCCGCCTGTATAAGAGCAGGCAGGATACAGGGGCCTGAGCTCCCTTCGCTCATGCATGCTGTGAAAGCTGTGGTGGGCTAGCACAGACTAGCAGGCCCCGGGTGGGCGGGGGTGGGGTTACAAGCTCAAATGCCTAGATGCAGGCAGTAACTGCTTGTTTCTGGTGGGTAACTGCTACAACGGGCAGGGCCAGAGCAAAGCCTAGGCCTCAGCAGCAGGCAGCTGCCTAAGGGAGTACACATAGAGGTTTGGTGCACTCTGGGCACGGGAGCAATTGTTGTGGATGCTCTGGGGCCCTGGGAACAATTGCATTGTGTGCACGACCATGCTGGGTGCTCTGCAGGTATTGGCAGGGCCCGTGTAGCTGGTCGTGACAGGGGAAGCTGGCCCGGCATGTGTTGTGGCAGCGGGCGCCAAGCTCCTTTGGCAACAGCAGCTGCACAGAGGAGAGGGGGCCCCCCGGCAGTAGACGCCAGCGGCCACCAGAGGCTCTGAGGCAGGTAAAAAAAAAAAAAACCTCACATTCGATGTACCACAATGTAGGGGCGTGGTCTGTGTCGACAATTGCAATTAACCAAAATAGCTTTATTATAAAATACTCAGCTTTAGAAAAAGGAGCAAAAGGGAAAAAAAAAAACTTACAAAGCCAAAATTCCAGCAAAGCGCAGGAAACAAAGAGAGTGAAAACAAATGCACACGGATGTTTTAAAGGTATTTGGGGCCCTGGAGGGGACATGCCCCTCAAACAAGGGGATTGGTGATGGAGGAGAGTCATCTGTCTATGTGTTACTTTCATTGGAAAAAAGAAACTGCCTTGGCCCTTTAATGGGACATAAAATTAGGTAGGCCGAGTAGACAGAACAGAATTCTGGGAGAGAGAAGGCAGACGCTTCAGGCAGTCACCATAGGCAGTCGCCATGCTTCTCCTCTCCAAGACAGACGCAGGTTAAGATCTCTCCTGGTAAGCAACCACCTTGTGGTGCTACACAGATTACTAAATATGGGTTAAAAGAAGATGTGAGAATTAGCCAGTAAGAGACTGAAACTAATGGGCCAGGCAGTGTTTAAAAGAATACAGTTTCCATGTAATTATTTTGGGTAAAGCTAGCCGGGTGGCAGGATGCAGCCCCACCATTCCTTCTACAGATTGGCACTCAAACGTGATGGACTGAATCTACTTAAAAACCTGAAAAGCTAAAGATAGAGAGAGAGAGAGAGAGTTTAACACAGCTTTTTGCTGTTTGCTAGAGTGTGCTGCAGAGAAATTTTTCTGAGGACATGCCATAGAGAGATTTCCTGTTTCAGCAATAGTGGCAGAAAATAAGCTGCTCATTTTAAAAGTCGGCTTCCTGGGGCTGTGCTGCCAGTGCAAACTCTGGCTTTAAATCATTTCAATGGCTTTTATGGGACTGGATGTTTGTGTTCCCGCTTGGGATCAGAAGGAGAGTGCTCTGAGACCATGCCAATGTCTCAGCGCTCCCTGCCTGCACCTGGGCAGACAGCCGGATCAGGTTTACTAGGCATGCATAAGCAGGAGAGCATGGCGGACTCCCGCTGCCATACACAGAGATGTTTCCAGGCTGTGCAATGGTCTGCCTGGCAGATTAGGTTGTAATTGAGATAAAAAGATCATTCTCAAGAGTTAAAATGCTGAATGCGGCTCCTACCTGGTGGCCCCAGAGCTACTAGAAAATGGTACATCCTCCATTTTGGAATTGGAGAGAGGTGGAGCCAACATCCAGAACAGCTCACCACTCTGCATCCCAGCGCTGCAACTGATTCATTCACAAGAGGATCTGCCATGTTGGACTGGGCATGGCAAGCTCACGGTACCTTTTTTTGACCTAGGAATGTCACAGCTTAGATTCTTAAGTGCTTAGTGATTTAAAACTGCAAACCGAAAGTGCTCCTGGATAGTAAAGAATTACAGATTCACAATAGGACAGATTCAGACATAAAAGAGCTTTTAATGGTTCACAATGCTGGATGAATGTACGTAGGCTTGAGAGAGAAAAGAAAAAATATAGAGAATAAAGTTAATGCCTTAAAAAAGGTAAAGTTTTTAATGAGACAGAGTACAGATAGTTATAGATTAAAAAAAGCAAAAAAATAAGCCATGTAAAATTAAAAAATTCACAGAGAGTCTGGATTCTGTGTATTATTATGTTTTCTTTGAATTTTTTGACTGTAAAGGAGCTAAGTACAAAATACCATTTCATTAAATGGGCTGCCAAGCCAAATCTGCATATATGTTCTAAAGATACCTTGACTTCAAAATTTGGATATAAGGATATCATGCTTGGAAAAGAGTTTCTTCTTTTGTTTTCACAGGGGATGAGACTCTGTGGATTGCTTCTATCCCAGTATGGTATGATAGACCACGCCCTCCCGAAAGGTTGCTGTGAACACCCTCAAAAAATTACTTCACTCAACTGCCGACTGAGATGAACCTGGCAAACAGGTTACATGATGAAAGCGCCCCCATTCAACAGGAAGCAGTTTGGACAGAAATAACTGTGCCCATATTCCCAAATATTGTTTATAAATGTTCTTTTACATTTAAAGAGGGATATGATATAGATATGAATAATTTGCTTTGGTATGGATTTTAATGTCAATTTTGTTAAATGTATATGTATTTCTGATATTGATTAAGGTATTGTGATTGTATAGTTCATTTAAAAATGTAATGTATAATTAGGAAATATAGGTTAATGGATAATCATCGATAATAGTCAAGTTTGTAGTCATGTTAGATTTTCTAGATATATAGAGATATATTTCAGTTAGATAGGCAATCTTCATATCTTTCAAAGACTGTAGAATATGGCATTTAATGTTTTAATAACTTAGGGCTTTTCATGACAATGAGACACATCTGCTCCTGGCAGCACCAATCTACTTCAAGAGGAAGATGGGCATCGAAGAGGCTCCTTATGGAGTTTGATAGCCATTTGGGCAAGAAACTGCTCTTGCCTGGACTGTTGCATAAACTAGACACAAAGAACCTGCAGAGGGGGGACTGCTGAACCTAAGGGTGAGATGGTCTTTTGGGGTTCCTGATTTATGAGGGAGTCTGCGAGACATTCTGCAGGACACAGAAGAAAGTGACTGAACTGTCTTTGGAATTTCCTGCTTAGTGGAAATGTCTGCTGGATACTATGGGCCTGAAGGCCGAAGATGGATGACCCAATGGTACAGAGGAACTTCGGATGACTGTCCAGGCAGCGAGTTGTCTCTGTCATTTCTAGAGTTTGGAAGTTGCATATTTCTTTTTTACTTAGGTAGTATTATATCCTTCTGGAGTCTTTGATGGAGTTGAAGAATAAATATAGTTATAGCTTTCCTTAGTTATGATAAGAGATAAAATAGATCTAAATATTGTAACTGTAATTCTTGCTTGATAACTGTTTGTTATGTGTAATTTTGCTATGTTAAAGTTGAAGCCTTCCTTTTTGTTTAAAAAAAAAAGGGGAAATGATGGAGGAGAGTCATCTGTCTATGTGTTATTTTCATTGGTTAATAAAGAAACTGCCTTGGCCCTTTAATGGGACATATTATTAGGTAGGCCAAGTAGACAAAACAGAATTCTGAGAGAGAGAGGGCAGATGCTTCAGGCAGTCACTGTAGGCAGTCGCCATGCCTCTTGTCTCTGAGATGGACGCAGGTTAAGATCTTTGCTTGTAAGCCACCCCTTGTGGTGCTACATAGAATACTAAATATGGGTTAAAGCAAGATGAGAGAATTAACTAATAAGAGGCTGAAACTAATGGGCCAGGCAGTGTTTAAAAGAATACAGTTTCCGTGTAATTATTTCGGGTTTAAAACTAGCCGGATGGCGGGACGCAGCCCTGCCACTCCATCTACAGATTGGTTAGCTCCCCCATCAATTTACTTGCTATTACTATGCTTTTCATACACTGGACCCTGGATTCATTGTTACTCATAGTACCAAAGTTCATAATTGTTTTAAAATATTTTCACTCATGTTTGTAACTGGGTATAACATAAACCAAATATTTGCAGAATAAGATCATTCTTATATTTTACAAAGATTTTACTAATGCTGTTTATTTTTTGTCGATGACAATCTAGATGTCCATAAACTAATTAATGGATACTGGAAATATGGTACATTTATACAATGGAAAATGTTCAGCCATTAAAATTAAAAAAATTGAAATTTCACAGGAAAATAGATGGTCCTAGAAACAATACTTCTGAGTGAGGTATTCCAGACACCCAAAGACAACATATATATGAGAAATATATTTCTCTTAGATGTGAATGCTAACTTTTAAGCTTTGATATGTACACTACAGTCTTAATAATAACAGAAGCTATATGCTTAGTAATGGAACAGAGGTAAGTAGGAAACCACCCATGGAATGGGAAATAAAACTTTTGTTATGGATACGTAAAGGGAAAACTACTGAAGGGAATTAAATAGGAAAATATTGGGAAAAGATAAAAGAGAAAATATTGAGAGGAATACTAGAAATATTAGCCCTTTGAAAACCAAAAGTAAATGTAGTTTAAGTCTGATGTTTCTTAATTTATATATATATATATATATATATATATATATATATATATATATACACACACACACACATATACACACACATATACACACATATATATATATATTATACAGATGTTGTTATAGCTGTCTATTAACCTAGCATTTTGGAGGCAAAAGACAGAAAATTAGGACAAAGTTCAGCTCCCCTTTCTTAGCAAGTTGAGGCCAATCTACATTATATGAAACCTTGTCTTAAAAGAAACTAATAAAAAATAATGGTTTTACACTAATTTATTTACTATCAATTCTATGTCACAAAGTTAGATTATGCTGAAGAACTATAGTTCATATTCTTTATAAGCTACTAAACTTAATATTGAGTTCATTTTCTAGCTTTGTGGCTGAAATTCTCATTCTTTCACCACATGGGATCTCATCCTTAACAGATTTTTTTTTTGCTCCTGATCAAATGGTGAGAGTGTCATAAGAAGGAAAGAATAAAGGTTATAACATTTCCAAACAAGTAATAATGCTGCTTGATCTAAAAATTTAGACCTTGATTCTGCATATTGAAAACAGATGAAATTAGTTTATTATTATTTAAAATTCACCATATTCCCTCTAGGAATAAAGTTTAATTATTTAATTATAACTCCTTGATGTTCAATCAGTATCATCATGCATCTTAGGCCGTTCTGGATTTTAAAGGCAGGCTTCCCTCAAAATAATAACTTACCACATTTTTCAGTAGTGGTGATAGGAAAATCTATTAACATATATTCTTGACTTTGTGGCAATTAATACATTAATCAAATACTGTTTTTAAAGTAAATAAGATGAAAGCTAAAATACTCAAGAAACATTCTCATTAAAGAAATGTGATTTACTCTAAGCTCGTTACTTATTTCAATAGAGATAATGTAGTATTACTTAAATGTTCTCAGGACTTAAATTTTTTTTTGCAGCCTCCGCACACAAATAAATAACTTTAATAGGAAAATGACATAAGCAAAATCTGCTTGAAAATAAGAAATGTCAAAAGAAAGTTGAAACAAGAATGGTGATATTTCACAGACAGGGCTAACATTCCTGCGTGCAAAGGGCTCTGGAAAAACCATGGGATAAAATGACTAACCAAAGAAGAGTGGGCCATATCCAGCTTGTTCAAGGAGGAACAAACAGTACTGGTGGAGCTTTAAAATAAATGCTGAGGTACAGTCAATTTCCCGCCAAGCTGGTAAAATTAGTTAATTATAATTAATTAAATATATATTAATTAATATATTTAATTATAAGATTAATTATACTTTTAAAAAAGTCTGTGTGAAGATAAATCTCTCTGATATTATTTCTTTTTTTTTATTAAAAAAAATTTCCATCTCCTCCCCTCTTCCTCCCCCTTCCCTCCCCTCCCCTCACCCCATACCCTCCCTCCCTCCCTTTTCAGGCCAAGGAGCCATCGGGGTTCCTTATTCTATATTAAGACCAAGGTCCTCCCAACTCCCCCCTGGTCCAGGAAGGTGATCAACCAAGCTGAGAAGGCTCCCACAGAGCCTGTCCATGCAGAATAGTCAAAGATCAGCGCCTTTGTCCTTGGCTTCTCCGTCAGCCTCCACTGTCAGCCACATTCAGAGAGTTTGGTTTGGTCTCATGTTCCATCAGTCCCAATCCAACTGGAGTTGGTGATCTCCTGTTAGTTCTGTCCCACCGTCTCCATGGGTGAACGCACCCCTCACAGTCAGGACTTAAATTTTATTTTAAGTTTAGATACTTAATATTGAAGCAAATTAGAGATGTATATAGTTAACATATTTTATGTTAACTTATTTCTTTTCGTAAATAATTTTTATTTTTTTATTTTCGATCCCAATCACAGTTTTCCCTCTCTTCTCTCCTTCCATTTCTAATATCCAAGGAAAAGAGAACATGGTAATAAAAAATAATCACTGATTTATAAAAGTATTATAAATTATATAAAAAGGTCCATCTTTGGAATGCTTATATGAATACATTGAAATATTCAGGCACCAGAAAAATATTCAACAATGATGCAATCATCTCACCAAGTTACTGAAAAACATGCATATCCCTAAGCACTTAGCTTCAGAAAATCATTTTTTTAATTTGTTCACCCATCACAATTGGCAAAAACATTCTAAATGTAATAGAACTATTTCTCTTAACAGAAACTCTAAAACAGCTAAAAATTAAAATAAAATATTATCACCCTTTATTTCCCCTCTAGAATAATTTTCTACTAAAATAAATGAAAACATTTAGTATTCACTTTATTAGCAGTTGGCAAGCCAATGTTGCTATGTATGTTTTCCAATACTTGTGACCAGGCATTCAAGTGATTTCTATTAGAATTTCTATTCTGGGTGTTAAAAAACAAACTTAATTTGCAAAGCTGAATACTGAATTTTCTTTTCAACCTGAGTATTGACTTCTCCCTTTGTCTGATAGTAGTAACAGTTACAACCCAATAAAAATACAAAGAACAAAAATATAATTAAACTGATAAATTGTTATATTTTCTTTTCATTTGTTTATGAATAAAGTATAGCCGAGATCCAATTAAAATACAAAACCAAAGAAGACAAATTAAATGCAGACCAGTAAATACACAAAACTTGGGCAATGCAACTTAAGCCATTAATTTTAACATTTTGTTTAACTATTTGTGAAAAAGTATATGAAAAACTTCGCATTTGCCAACATGAATTAGTTTTATTTTTTAATATGGTTTCTTTTTAACTCATGTGTCGTTAAATTGTAACTGAAAAAAACAACAATACATGGTATCTCAAGTAGCAGAATTCCTAATGTTTCTGCTTGGTTTTTGATCACTAGTAAAGTTCTTCCTAAAGACACAGAAGAGGAAAAGGAAGAATATTGCAAATGTTTTATGGTTTTCAAAAGATATATTTGGCCCAATCATTATTTTTTATTTGGACAATAACTATATAATAATTGAAATGGAATTAATTTTCATACAAAAATATATTTGGCCCAAACATTATTTTTAATTTGGACAATAACTATATAATAATTGAAATGGAATTAATTTTCATACAAAAATATATTTGGCCCAAACATTACTTTTTATTTGGACAATAACTATATAATAATTGAAATGGAATTAATTTGCATACAAAATATATTTGGCCCAATCATTACTTTTTGTTTGGACAATATAATAATTGAAATGGAATTAATTTGCATACAATCTGGCTTCTGAGAACTATATATATTCACATTTGATTAAATATTCAGAATTCTATGTCATTATATTTTCATTGTCCAGACAAATAAATTGCATCTGATGTTGGGAGCAATGAGACCCCAGATCTTGAATTTCTTGTAATTCCCGCATCTGAGCGCTACTGGAAAATGGCAATAAATTGTAGTAAATACCCCCAAGAATGCAGTGTCCCAACTCAGCAGGAAGTAGCCAGACAGACTGACAACACCCAAATTCCCTAAGTGGGGCCCCTCCAGTGGTTGCAGAGCAGCAAGCCTGCTTCCCTGAGTTCTGCTCCACTCCATGCACCAGTTTGGACCCAGAACAAATACAGCTGGGGCTAGAAGGCAGCTGGAGCAGAGCTTTGCTGGTGGCCGTGGTGGAAGGCACATTGCCTCAGCCCAGTCGGTACCTAGCCTGGTGGATGCCACAGCAGTGCCAGAAGTATCAGCAAACGCAACAAAAAGTGCTGGAGCTGAGACAAACTGGCGCACAGACCCCACTGGGCTACCCGAGAACGCGGCCACTCGGACACGAGAATTCAGTTAAAAATACAAGTAATATGAATCTAAACCTCTATCAAGAATTTGGGGTTCTATTGGCAGGAAATAAAGTACAATGGTAGGGTCTTTATTTCTTTAAAATTCCAAAACACATACTACAACTGTTAATGTAACCTAGATCTCCAAATAAATTGATGGACTCCTTGACTCTATGCCTAAATTTTTTCTCAAATGTCACCATCTTCATATCTTTGAATTTTTATTTCTATATAACTGTATCTGTGATTATGATCTTTTCTCTTGATGGGATAAAGCATTCATTAGCCATGCCTAAAGCACACGCAAAGAAACTGAAATATTTAGGGTATGAATGACATCATGTTTCTGAATTTGATTATTTTAAGTAATTAGAGTGGTCATATTTTCATGCACTAAACTCAAATAGTTATTCAAAAGAAGAAATATTTCCTAAAATTAGTAATAGTGTCAAATTTGTTTTGAATGATATGGTTATCTATCTCTCAATGTTGATTATATATATGAATATATTATATTGAATTAAATTATACTCATAAATTACTATTTATTATATAAATTTTCTCAATACACTTACAATTTGAAATTCTGACTTTATATATAGAGTCTGCTTTTACACAAATAAGATCATCTGTTCATCTGAAATAATGTCTACAAGAAAAAAATATCCTGATGCTTATATTCCATGTACCAATTCTAAATTAATGTTTTATTCATGTTTAGTTATTAATGAGTTTTCAATTGATTAAAGTATTATAATTATACTTATCTGGACATTATAAGTATGAAAAGAATACTGACTTGTTATATCTCAACTTAACTTATTTAGCAATAGCCACTTTTGCTACTGTTTTGGCCATACTGGAATTGTTAAGATTTCCTCATAGATGGAATTCTGATACTTCAAATATTTGAAGCCTAATGTTTTCAAACAAACAACTTTAACATATTCAGTAACCTTACTAAAATTCCCAAATGGTAGATGTTCTGTAAGAGCTAATTGGACTCCTGTGCCAATTATAGCTTTCACCTTTTGTGAAGCAAAGGTTAAACTCAGAGTCATTTTGTAAAAGAATTATCCCTAAAAACTAGATAGACTTGATCTATCTCTAAAAACTTGATAGATTTAGAACCTGGTCAACAATGACATTGGACTACTGGGTTTAGAGAAGAGGCTCCAACTACTGAACAATGGAGTAAAGTTGAGGTATTGAAATCTCTCAAGGTCAACTTCTTGAAGAAGGAGACTATGTTATTATAGAAAAGAAATAATTATATGGTGACCATGCTCTGGCTTTATTTCACACAGCAGTTTTGAATATTTGCTACAGAATTGGAGAATTTGAAAAAAAGATTGAATCATTTACTAAAGTTAAATATGGCCCAAAGGAAGCCTTCATGGATTTCTTACAAAGAGTTCCTCCAGCAGTAATAGAATGATACAAAATTCAGAAGATAGACAAATAATAATTGAATCTCTGGCTTTCAAAAATGATAATTTTCAATGAAAAATGATAATTAGATCTTTAAAGGCAAGGTTATCACCCTCATAGGAATGGATCTGAAATACAATTAATATTGAATCTCAGGACCATGATGATGTTTGGATAGAAGAGATGGTTTCCAGAGGTTTCAGGAAATTCAAGATGTCATTATTTTTTCTTCTGTGTAGTACTCCATTCTGTAAATGTATCACATTTTCCTTATCCATTCTTTGGTCGAGGGGCATTTAGGTTGTTTCCAAGTTCTGTCTATGACAAACAATGCTGCTATGAACATAGTTGAGCATATGTCCTTGTGGCACAATTGAGCATCTTTGCCCAAAGAATTAAATTTCATATATTTTATCAAATGTTTGTTTCTACTATTCTCTTCAGATATATAATACAAATGGTCTTTTTATAGTTCCATTCACATTAAAGATTAAAACTGACTTTAGAGTGTGGTTTTCTCTTTCTCTAAACTGAAGCATGCTTATTAAAGGAAACTCCAAAATTTCTGTCTCATGTCAGAAGTGTCACCTTATTGAGACAGAAGAAAAACAAATACTTGAAGACTATTTTATTGCCACTCATCTCATAAACCTTTGGTTTTATAATGATGCTTGAACAGTTTCTCTTAAGGTAGAAAATTTGCAAGATTATTGTGTGTGGAAATATATATATATATATATATATATATATATATATATATATATATTCATTCTGAACTTTCTGTAACTAATTGTAGAAAAATATTTCTTCTACATTCCTGTATATAATATTGGGTTTAAGTCTTTATCAGATGTCTGCAGTGAAGCAAAGTCTCCAAAAGGAGCATGGGGCCCCACCTTGACAATTTCTCTAGGACTATAATCGTACTACTAAGCTGAAAAGGACACCTAAAGTTTTGCATTGTAATAGAAACTCCTCAGGAAAATTTTGAGGTGGATAGCTGAGATGATCCAGCCTCAGAGACTAATTAAAACATGACTTGAGACAAGTCTTCATGCAGATACTTTACAACAAATAATAAAACTACCTCTACCAGGATTTGACAAACTCAAAGTTTTCTTTTCAATATTCCCTAAAAATGCCATAGCTCTTGGATAGAAGGAAGTAAAATCAAGAATATAACACTTAAATTCCACAAAAGTGGAGTGGATTATTTCAATGAGTTGTGGAAATTTCTCATTTTTAAGGGTGTTATTTACAAGATGTTGTTGGTTAAGGTCAGGAGGAAAGTTAAAATAATGGAGATTAGATTCAGAGTCCTTGATGTGAAATATCCTTCTCCATACGTGTTGCTTTTGTTGGTTAATTAATAAAGCTCTTTTGGCCAATGAATTATCAGAGTAAAGACAGGTGAGAAACCTTGACAGAGATATAGAGAGAGAGTAGGCAGAGTCAAGGAGAAACCATGCTGCTACCAAAGAAGAAAGACATTGAAAACATACTGGTTGGTCACAGCCTTATGGTTATACAAAGATTCATAGAATTGTGTTACTTTAAGATATAAGAGCTAGCTAGGAATACGATTAACTATTGGTCAAACAGTATTGTAATTAACATAGCTTCTGTGTGATTATTCATGTCTGGGCAACCAGAAAATAAATGAACACTCTCCCTTTACAATTTCTTGTTTAAAAAAAAGGATCCCATAAATTTGACCCTGTAAGGTATAAATCCCACCCCACACCCAAACCCTCTTATCCCCCACAACCTTAGAAGAACTCTGAAACACAGGCTGCAACTACACAGAGTGGACCAAGAGGTGAGTTACAACCAACCCAGCTGGGCACCCAACTCTCTAGGCCCTTCATACTGGGCAAAACCCTTGGCCTTTCCCCCAACTGCTTCAGCTTCTCCAGCTAGCCAAGAGTCTAGCCTCCTGTATGTGTGCTACACCAAAATACCTACCACATCAATCAGACCCTGTAAACTACAAGTCCCACCTCCAACCTCAAACCCTCCTATCCCCCATAACCTTAGAAGAACTCTGACACACATGCTGCAACTACACAGAGAAGTTCAAAATGTAGGCTGCTAAAAGACAGCCCATTGATCTAACCCTAATCTGACCCAAACACTCCTATCCTCTGAAACCACAAAGGAACTCTGAAGCACAGGCTGTGAGTACACAGAAAGGACCAAGATAGGAACTCTGATGCATGGATAATGTCTGTACAGAGTGGACCAAGAGAGCAAAAGAAAAAAATCAGACCAAGAGAGTGGAACAAAAAAGTGGTCCAAAAAACACCTCAGTGGCTCTCTGAGACAGAAACAGTGACAGTACAGAGTAGACAAAGAACACCTTGCAAAAACACAAACAGGAACTGCAATGATTAGAACAAGAGGAAAGAGACTTGATCATCCTATACCAGAAGAAGCAAAAGAAAACAATTTTAAACATAGCTTTCTAAGTCTTATGGAGATACTTAAAGAGGAAAGGAAAAATTCCCTTAAATAATTGGAGGAAAAGACAAACAAAAAACTGGAAGAAATCCAAAAATGTCCTGAAGAAACCCAAGAAAAGCAAACAAGTAAAGAAAACAGGCTAAGACAAAAATACTGCAATAGAGGCAATAAAGAAAACAAAAACTAAGGGAATTCAGGAAATTGAAAATCTGGGTAAATAAACAATAACTATACAGTCAACCATAACCAGCAGAATATAAGAGATTTAAGAGAGATTCTCAGTTGCTGAAGATAATATAGAGAAAATAGATTCATTGGTCAAAGAAAACATTAATTCCAAAAAAATTCCTAACATAGAACATGTAGAAAATCTTGGACACCATGAAAAGACTAAACTTAAGAAATAGGGATAGAAGAAGGTGAGGGAATTCAGCTCAAAGACACAAAAACATATTGAACAAAATCCTAGAAGAAAATTTTCCCAGCCTGAAGAAGGATATCCTTATGAAGACACAAGAAGCTAAGAGAATATCAAATAGACTAAGTCAAAAACATTACCCTCGCCATATAATAATCAAAATGCAAAACATAGAGAATAAAGAAAGAATAATATGTTACCTGACATATAAAGGCAAACCTATCAGAATTATACACAAATTTTCTATAGAAATAGTGAAAGTCAGAAGGACCTGGACAGATGTGCTATAGACACAAAGAGAACAGGAATGCCAGCCCAGACTACTATATTCAGCAAATCTTTCAATCAACATTAATGGAGTAAACAAAATATTACATGACAAAACCAGATTTGAACAATACTTATCTACAAACCCAGCCCTAGTGAAAGTATAGGAAGGAAAATCCAAGCCGAGAAAGCTAAATTGCACTGACAAAAACACAAGAAACAGATTACCTCATACCATCAAACCAGAAAGAAGGGAAACATACACACACTAACACCAAAAAATAACAGGAATTGGCAATCACTGGTCATTAGTATCTGATGTGGGAGTTCACTCTGTGTGCTGTGATTACCATTAATGAATAAAAAATTATTTGGACCTATAGCAATGCTGATCATAGGAAGGCAGGGAAAGCTAGGTTGAATGCTGGAAGAAAGAAGGGCAGAGGGACAGAGTCAGAGAAAAGTGATAGATTCACTAAAGACAGATGCTGGGAATTTTAAACAGTAAACCATTGTCATGTGGCAATACACAGATTAATAAAAATGGGTTAAATTAATATGTGATTTATGTAGGTGTGTCTTCTATCTATCTGATGATTTCATTGGTTAATTAATAAAGAAACTGCTTGGCATGATAGGTTAGAATATAGGTGGGTGGAGTAGACAGAACAGAATACTGGGAAGAAGGGAAGTGAGGCAGATGCCTCAAGCAGTCACCATGCCTCTCCTCTCCAAGACGCAAGTTATGATCTCTCTTGGTAAGCCACCCCTCGTGATGCTACACAGATTACTAAATATGGGTTAAAGCAAAATGTGAGAATTAGTCAATAAGAGGCTAGAGCTAATGGGCCAAGCAGTGTTTAAATGAATACAGTTGTGTGTTGTTATTTTGGGGCATAAGCTAGTCAGCCGTGCAGGATCCGGGCTGGATGAAAAGCAGGCCTGCCTGCAGCTCCCACTACAGAATGGTGCCCAACATGGATAACTGAATCCACAGAAAACTTGAGAAAGCTTGGGAAAGAATAAAGCATGGCTTCTTGTGGCAGCAATTTCTCAGGTCTGCTTTGCTTGCCAGAGACAAACAAGTGCTCTCATCTAAGAGAGGCTTCCTGACTCAGCTTTAGCTGCAAAACTCTGTAGCTCTTTAAGAGGTCCTGCCACCAAACACTTAAGTGGTGTTGATGAAAAACTGACTGGATGCTTTTCAGTTTTCAGCTGTAGCAGGAACAAAACTGTACCATTTTAAAATGCTGTCTTTCTGGGCTGTCCTGCCAGAGCAAACTCTGACTCTTTCAAGCAGGTGGTCCTGACTATAGAGCTTTTGATTGTTGTTTAACACTGTTGCAGCTTGCTTGCTGGCAGGGACCTTGAACTGCCACTGAGTTGTGGTGATAAGCATTGCTACAGCCGATACCTCTGCCATGAGGCTGGAAAGCTAAGGAATGGGCTGGATCTAGCTGTCAAAGTCACGGCTTTAGTCCTACTGATATTGTTTGGTAAATTAAAGACTCATGTGGCCACAAAAAGAGACATATACAGTAAAAGAAAGATTCAAAATCGAAGAAAATGTCAAAATGGTTTACAATGTATTGAAAATATATGTAAGCTAAAGGTTAAAGATCTTAAAAGTAAAAAAAGATAGAAAGAGTAGTTGGGTTTGGTAGTACACACCTTTAATCCCAACACTTGTGAGGTAGAGGTAGATTGACCTCTGTGACTTCAAGGTGTGGTAGTAAACACCTTTAATCCCAACACTTGGGAGGTAGAGGTAGATTGACCTCTGGAACTTCAAGCTGTGGCAGGACACACCTTTAATCCCAAAGCCAGGGAGGCAAAGACAGGGATCTCTGAGTTCAAGGACAGCCTGGTCTACAGAGAAACTGTCTCAAAAAGTAAAAGTAAAAATAAAAGAAATAGAGGTTATAACAAAGCCACACAAAGATGGAAAATACACAGAAAATCTTGATACTGTATGCTATTATGTTCTCTTTGAATTGTTTGAATGCTGAGGAAGAAGCAACAGCTGCTAAAAAATATTTGTTTATAAATGCTGCTGAACTAATCCAAGATAGATATATTGAAAATACCTTGACTTCAGAATTTGAATCTAAGGATATGATACTTTGGAAAAGAGTTTCTTCTTTTGTTTTTACAGAAAATGAGACCCTATGGATTGCGTCTATCCCAATATGGTATGATAAACCACGCCCTCCTGAAAGGTTGCTGTGAACACCCTCAAGAAATTATTTTGCTCAACTGCCTACTGAGATGAATCTAGCACACAGATTACACCATGAAAGATCTGTTTAACTGCGCCCCCATTCAGCATGAAGCAGTTTGGAGAGAAATAACTGCGCCCATATTCCCAAATATTGTTTATAAGTGTTCTTTTACATTTAAAGGGGGGATATGTTATAGGGATGAATAATTTACATTAGTATAAATCTTGACTTATTGATATAAGTTTAAGGTCAATTTTGTTATATGTATATGTATTTCTGATATTGATTAAGGTATTTTGATTGTGTAGTTCATTTAAAAATGTAATGTATAATTAGGAAATATAGGTTGTTAATGGATAATCATTGATAATAGTCAAGCTTGTAGTCATGTTAGTTAGATTTTCTAGATACATAGAAATATATTTCAGTTAGATAGGCATTCTTCATATCTTTCAAAGACTACAGAATATGGCATTTAATGTTTTAATAACTTAGGGTTTTTCATGACAATGAGACACGTCTGCTCCTGGCAGCACCAGCTACTTCAAGAGGAAGATGGGCATCGAAGAGGCTCCTTATGGAGTTGGTTAGCCATTTGGGCAAGAAACTGCTCTTGGCTGGATTGATGCATAAACTGGACACAAAGAACCCTCCAGAAATAGGACTGTTGAACTTGCCTAAAGGTGAGATGGTCTTTCGGGGTTCCTGATTCAAGAAAGAGTCTGCAAGACATTTTGAAGGACACAGAAGATAGTAACTGAACTGCCTTCAAAATTTCCTGCTTCATGGAAATGTCTCTGGATACTATGGGCCTGTAGTCCAAAGATGGATTCCCTAACGGTACAGAGGAACTTTGGGTGACTGTCCAGGCAGCGAGATGTCTCTGTGATTTCTAGAGTTTTGTAAGTTGTTTACTTCTCATTTACTTAGGTAATACTATATCCTTCTGTAGTCTTTGGTGGAGCTGAAGAATAGATAGATAGTTGTTTTCCTTTGTTATAATAAAAGGTATAATAGATATAAATATTGTAGCTGTAATTCTTACTTGATAACTGTTTTGTTGTATGTAATTTTACTATGTTAAAGTAAAAGCCTTTCTTTTTTGTTTAAACAGAAAAAGGGGAAATTATGTAGGTGTGTCTTCTATCTATCTGATGGTTTCATTGGTTAATTAATAAAGAAACTGCTTGGCATGATAGGTTAGAATATAGGTGGGTGGAGTAGACAGAACAGAATGCTGGGAAGAAGGCAAGTGAGGCAGATGCCTCAAGCAGTCACCATGCCTCTCCTCTCCAAGATGGACACAGGTTAAGGTCTCTCCTGGTAAGCCACCCCTCGTGGTGCTATACAGATTACTAAATATGGGTTAAAGCAAAATGTGAGAATTAGTCAATAAGAGGCTAGAGCTAATGGGCCAAGCAGTGTTTAAATGAATACAGTTGTATGTTGTTATTTAAGGGCATAAGCTAGTCTGCTGTGCAGGAGCCAGGTGGGATGAAAGCAGGCCTGCCCACAGCTCCCACTACATGTGATAGTTAGCCAATAAGAAGCTAGAGCTAATGGGCCAAGCATTGATCTAATTAATACAGTTTGTGTGTGATTATTTGGGGTCTAAGCTAGCCATGCAGCAGGGAACCAGGAAGCAGCTCCCCATCTTCAACAAATTGGTGCCAACATGGTGGACTAAATCCATGTGAAACCTGAGAGGGCTTGAAAAGAAATTCTAGACATTAAAAAACAAAGTATAGCCACATTTTTTTTCCAAACGGGCTATGCTTGAGGTGGCATGCTGTGGCTCCTTTAAGAGAGGTTTTACTGGTTCAGCAATAGCAGCCACATAATTTCAAAATGTCAGATCCCCTGACATGGACCTTGCTGCTAGCACAAACTCCAACACATTTGGAAAAACCAAGCATTTGGATTGGGTTTGTGAGCAGCATGTTGCAGCTTGCTAATGGTGACATGGACTGTCTGTGTGCCTGAGAATGGGGCTGTGTGCATGGCTCTCAGAGGTGCAGGCCATTCCAAAGTGCTGGACTAGGCGGGCAAGCAGAAAGTACCATATATTCTATAGTAATGTCACAGCTTAAGTTTGGAAGAGATGCTTAACATTTTAAAAAGTGCTCCTGAATAGTAAATAATTACATATATACAATAAAGACAAATCAAGATGAGTCATAGTGTTGGATAAATGTTGTATTTTCCTATATGTAAAATAATCCTCTGGGGTTCCTGCTACATGAAAGAGTCTTCCAGATGTTCTGCAGGACACAAAAGAAAATGACTAGCAAACTGCCAATATAGGTAGAACGTTCTTTGAAACTTCTTGCTTCATGGAAAAGTTTGCTGCATACAATGGGTGTATAGGCTGAAGATAGATAACCCAAGAATATAAAGAACTTTTGGTGACTGTCCAGGCAATGAGATTTCTGTATCAATTCTAGAGTTTTGGAAGTTGCCTACAATACACTTCCTGTTTATTTAGGTAATATTCTATCCTTCTGGAGTCTTTGATGGACTTAAAGAATTTATAGTTATAGTTTTCCTTAGTTATGATAAAATATAAAGTAGATATAAATAATATAACTGTAATTCTTATTTGATACCTGTTTTGTTATATGTAATTTTGCTATGTCAAAGTTAATTTTTTTTTATTTCAACAATAAAGGGGAGGTGATGTGGGAGTCCCGTCTGTATACTGTGATTATCATTAATGAATAAGAAATTGCTTTGGACCTATAGCAGGCAGAACTTGGGTAGGCAGGAAAAACTATGCTGAATTCTTGAGGGGGAATTCAGCCAATCATGTGCTGTAAAAGGTGTTTCCCCCCAGGGCCATAAATAGCCTATAAAAACATCCAAGTGTGCTTGCCTCTTCCTCTTTCTTTTCCTGCACTCCCGAATCGCTGGAACCCAGGTTTTGTAAGTTCCCCTTCTTCCCTTTATTAATGCTGAATATTTTATATTAGAGCTAGTCTGGTTAATTCTAACTGCTGATCGATCATGCCCCTTCACATGGCGCTCCCAACATGAGGCTTTTTGGATACCTGCCCCCACTGCGGAGCCTCCAGGGTGGCACCGCTAGGAGCCAGTGCCCACCCTCCCCCCTTCACCGGAGGTCTCTCCCCTCCGCGCGTTCGGCTTTGGGCTTTTGATTGAGAGAATTCTGGTTAGTTTATGCTTAAATTCAATGGGTTGCCCTACCTGCACCTTTCCCAGCCCTCCCCCCCAGACAAGCAGTTACTGCCTGTGTCTTGGCCATTAAGGCATGTGCGCGCACTTGGGCGCATACACACTGCACTCACTTCCCAGCACCTGTGCTGCCACACTGCCCTCGATTTTCCCAGGGTTTGTGCTTGTGGTGCCCCCGCTGCTGCTGCAGACTCAGCCTGGTACTCCTGGTGTCAGAAGGCCAAGCAGCCCACCCACAGCACCATGACTTATGAGCGGTTACTGCCCATGCTGCGACCACCAAGGCATCTGCATCTTAACGTTGCTGTGGAAGTCAGGCATGAGGAACCAAGTGAGAGCAAGCCAGCAAACGGACTGCAGGGCACGTGACTCGGCCTGAGCGCCCCCGTGGCCACTCGACCGCCTCACGTGGTGCCCTCCCCACCTGCCTTGGCTGAGTCCGGCCTATGACCCAGCTTGCCTGTAGCTATAACCCACACAGCACATGGGCTGTGAGCTTATATTTTTCAGATTTTTTTTCCTGGTTCTGACTTTCCTGGCCATGTGGTTTCAGGTACACCCCACCACCTACTGGCAGTCAACGGTCATTACAGGTAAGATTTCCTTTGATTAAAATAAATAAATACAGGTTTGATTGAAAATGTCTGAAAACATTACCATTCAAGGTTTTCACAATTTTTTTAAATTATACCATGTGTGAGATTTTACAAGAGGTTTTTGATACCCCCCTCTGGTTATTTCTGGGGTTTGCCATTTTCCTTGTTTATGGAGGCTTGTTTATTATATGGTTTGATAATAGTGACAAAGGGCTATAAATGTTAATGGACAGAATTTCAATACAAGAAGGCACAATTCATGCCATAAAAATTATATCCAAGAATGAGATATTATCTCTAATGGACAAACTTCATACCCTAGAATCCTCGATGAAGGCCTTGGAGCATAATACTGGACGGGAGATTCAGACCTTACAGAAGGCAATGGTAAGCAGATTTAAAAAGCTTGAGGAAATTATACTCTGATGAAGAGGAGGAAATGGTAGAAAGGCAAATTTTAATTCTGTCAGTGAGTAAAACTCTCTGGGATTTCCCCAGAGTTCTACCTGCCTTTCCAGTAATATCATCGGAAAAGGTGACCAGTTCCAAAAACCCTAGGGTCATCAAGGAACATACATGGGAGCCCATCTGTAAGAGTGATCTGAAAGAAATTAAACAAGCCATTGTGAATTATGGGCTACATTTGTCATTTGTAAGAGAGAGGCTCAAAATCTGGACTATCAGTAACAAAGCCATCCCCCACGATAGAGTACAGTTGATATCAGCTGTTCTAGAGAGCAGAACGCAATTTCATTGGAAATTCTTGTTTAGACAAGAGGCTAGACTTTTAGCACAGCAGGAAAGAGCAAAAGGAATTTCCCTAGATCAAATTCTAGGTAAAGAACTTTACTCTGATCCTCAAGAACAAGCTCTTCATGATGAACACACCTTGTCCATATGTGCCACAGCAGCTTTAAAGGATTGGGACAGGGTTTAAGACCCAGGACAGAGAGTGGAATCATATATCAGAGTTAAACAGGGTCAGAGAGAACCCTTTAGTGACTTTTTACAAAGACTAACTAAAGCTGTACAAATAGGGATACCTAACCCAGAAGCAAGGCATATAACAATTGAGTCTTTGGCTTATGAGGATTCCAATGTAGAGTGCAAAAGGATCCTGGGGCCTTTAAAGATCAGATCTGTGCCCTTGGATGAATGGGTCTTGCATACAATACATTTGACTATGGCACTGAAGCATGGGTAGAAGAAGCAATTTCCAATGGTAAAAGAAGGCATCAAGATACCAAATGTTTTAATTGTGGCAAAATGGGACATAAAGGAATTGCAGACAATGGATTTCCAGAAATAATAACAGAAATAGGAGGACTCAGCCTTCAGGTTCATGTAGGAGATGTGGAAAAGGCAGGCATTGGACAAATGAGTGTAGATCAACAAGAGATAGACAAGGCCACCCATTACCATCGGGAAACGCAATGAGGGGCCTCTAGCAGGCCCCCCATGGTAAATGTGGTCCAAGTCATTTCTGGTTACTGCAGAGAACATGCCTCATCAGGAAAATCAGAAAGCCCCATGCCTGCTGTTAAAAGCATTAACGGCCTGAAGGATGAGTTATGTGTATTTTGGCAGATCTCTATAAATTAACAAAGACCAAAGCTAAGAGTGTGTGTAAATGTCATTTTTATTACTAGATTACTGGACACATGTGTGGATGTAAGTATCATTACTCAAGAATCTTGGCATCTGAATTGGCCTCTTCAGGAGGTAAATGTCCAATTCCTGGGAATTGGAATCCAATCTAGAGTAAGACAAAGCACGAAATGGGTTGAATGTATAGGTCCAGAAGGACAAATAGGAAAACTAAGGCCATATGTAGCCAATATTGCAGTGTATTTATGGGACTGTGACCTATTGCAGCAATAGAATACCCAAACTAACATTCCTGCTGCTTCTAGAGACTATATTTCTGAGGAAAATATTAAAAGATGTTGCAGACAGTGGAAACCTGCCATTCACACTGTACAAGAACACAAAGCAATAGATGGCCCTTCAGAGATACTAACAGCCCCGTCTCTAAACTGGTTGACTGAGAAACTAATATGGACCAAGCAATGGCCTTTAGCTGGGGAAAAGTTTCAGGATTTAGAAGAGCTGGTACAAGAACAATTAGATGCTCGACATATAGAATCTACCAGCCCTTGGAATTCTCCTGTATTTGTTATTAAGAAAAAAAATCTGGTAAATGGAGAATGGTGACAGATCTTAGGGCTATCAACAAGGCTATTTAACCTATGGGTGCTCTGCAATCTGGAATTCCTCTGCCCTCTCTATTACTAAAAGGATGCCCTCTCATAGTTATTGATTTAAAGGATTGTTTCTTCACTATACCTTTACAAGAGAAAGATAGAGAAAAGTTTGCCTTCACAGTGCCAACTTATAATAACTCTCAACCTACAAGGAGGTACCAGTGGACCTTCCTCCCACAGGGCATGTTGAACAGTCCTACCTTGTGAAATCAACCATTCGAAATAATATGCAAGCAATTTCCCAAGTCTATCTTTCTCATTACATGGATGATATTCTTTTGTCTGATTCAAACATGGATACCTTAGAAAGACTGTTTGAAGAGGTAAAAATAGTTTTACCTAAATGGGGATTACAGATTGCTTCTGAAAAAATTCAGAGAGGAGATTCTGTTGATTATCTAGGTTATAAAATAGGTTTGCAATAATTAAGACACAAAAGGCACAAATTAGGAGAGTTCGGTTACGGACTCTTAATTACTTTCAAAGATAGCAGACATCTCCAGCCTATGGCCGGCTGTTGGGATAACACCTGATCTAATAATTCATTTAAACAAAACCTTGGATTTTGATAAAGTCTTAAACAGTCCCAGAGAATTAACAGCTGAAGCAAATAAGGAACTGACAATGATTGAAGAAAATTTACAGGAGGCACATGTTGTATTCTGGTCATATTGCCTTCCAGAATCTCTCCTACAGGGATCCTAATGCAGAGAGATGATATTATCTTAGAATGGAACTTTTTACCACATAAACCAAATAAAAAATTAAAAACTTATATGGAAATTGTCTCTGAATTAATTATAAAAGGTAAATTGAGACTTCAGCAATTAGCAGGTATACACCCAGCAGAAATTATAGTGCCTTTCACTGCTGGTGAGATAAAAAAGTTATGGGAAGACAATGAACCATGGCAAAGAGCTTGTGCTAATTTTTTGGGAGAAATTAATAACAACTATCCCAAAAGCAATAGGCTTAACTTTATAAAGAGAACTTCTTGGATTCTTCCTCAAATCATCCATGATGCTCCAATAACCAGAGCCCTACATTTTATACTGATGCTAATAAATCAGGAAAGGCAGGTTACAAATCAGAAGACTTGAGTTAGGTGGAACAAAGTCCTTATGATTCTGTCCAGAAGGCAGAATTATATGCCATTCTTATGGTGCTAAGGGATTTTAAAGAAACTCTTAATATAGTTACTGACTCACAATATGTAGAAAGACTTATCTTACATATTGAAACTGCTGAATTTATACCTGATGATATAGAACTGACCTCATTGTTTATCCGGGTACAACACATGATCAGGAATAGGCTTTTCCCTATGTATATAACAAGACCCGATCCCATACAGGCCTGCCAGGTCCTCTAGCACAAGGTAATGCCCATATTGATCAATTGTTGATTGGTAGTATGCTAAAGGCCTCTGAATTTCATAAAAAAAACATCATGTCAATAGCAAAGGCTTGAAGAAAGAGTTTTCTATTACATGGCAACAAGCTAAGAGGATTGTAAATAAATGCCCTACTTGCTCTTTCTATAAACAAACATGACTGCCTGCAGGGACTAATCCAAAGGGCACTCAAAAGAATGAAATCTGGCAGATGGATGTGTTCCACTTTGCAGAATTTGACAAATTAAAATATGTACACCACACCATTAACACATATTTAGGTTTTCAATGGGCAACTGCTTTAAGCACAGAAAAAAACTGATTTAATAATCACTCATTTATTAGAAGTTATGGCCATCATGGGTATACCGACACAAATAAAGATGGATAATGGTCCAGCTTATGTCTCTAGGAAAATGAAACAGTTTCTTCCTTATTACAATATTAAGCAAGTTACAGGTATACCATACAATCCTATAGGTCAAGCAGTCATAGAAAGATCAAAAAACTATAAATGATATGTTAAACAAACAGAAATGGGTGAAAAATAGCCCCAGAAATAGATTACATAATGCTTTATTAACCTTGAATTTTTTCAATGCTAATGAGAAGGGGACAATGGCTGCAGAAAGACATTGGATAATGGAAAAGTCTGCTGAATTAAACCAACCAGTTTATTTCAAGGATGTGCTGACCTCGCAATGGAAGCCAGGAGATGTGCTGCGTTGGGGAAGGGGTTTTGCTCTTGTCTCCACAGGAGATTAAATTGTGGATACCATCAAAATTAATAAAGGTTCGGTTTGAAGAGGAAAAGCCCCTTGGAAAAGATAAATAACAATTGTTTCACAAGGATATTAATCATACCGATGGTAAGAAAAACATAGTTTGGGGACTGGTTTCTCTTCTTATCTCCACAGGAAAACACTCATCTTCAAAGAATCTAAAGGACCCTGGATATTTAAATACTGATGGATGGAAACTAGTAATGTCCCACAATGGATCAGCAAGGAACCTGAATAGGTTTAGTAAGTATAAAAAATTTTTAATATGTATTAATATGCTTTTATTTACAAATATGTATAGCTGGTTTTGGTGTCAGACTATGGCTCAGTCACTCTTCAATTCCAAGTCTGTTGATAAGAGATATCTCAGAGCTTCTGTCTCAGGTCAGGAGCCATGACATGATATGGGAAATAATAATAATAATAATAATAATAATAATAATAATAATAATAATAATAATAATAATAATAATATAAACTTTCTTTGCCTTTCCTCATATCTGTTTCTGTCTTTATTACACATATATATGTATATGTATATGTATATGTATATGTATATGTATATGTATATGTATATGTAGATAATGTTTAACTTTCCCATAAAAAGGAAAATATTTTCCTTCAGTAATCTTTGAAGTTTCCAGGATAAAGATGGGGCCCCACAACATCAACTCCATCTGGTTATTATGATGTCATTATATTGATAGCGCTAATATTAGACCTTTTTTTTTGGTACCAACTGCACAAGACAGTTTTGAATGGTGCACATCTTTGACAACACTCTGGCAGGACCGCTTCAAAACACTCAGCGACTATTTGCAATTTTCTCAGACCAAATGTTAATCTGGGAATTTTCCCATCTTTTGCTTTCACAGGACTCCCTAATAAGAACATCGTCCCCTTGTCAACTGGAAGCAATATTTAGAGGATGATGTCCCCTCTCCCAACAGAGTTTTCCCTCAGGTGTAAGGACATCATTTAGGGGTTGGTATAAGGTTGCTGGGATGGGGGAGGTATTTTATGACTTCAGGGGTGTTTATTGAAAAAAAGAGGGGATTAGATGGTTTGATGGGATGATTGGGATTTCTGAGTTAATGTTTTCAGAAAATTGTATTGGTTTTGATTCTTATATATTGATATATTGAATATTGTATGTAAGTATGCTTCTACCTCTATTGTAAGTGAGTATGCCTCTATCTCTGTTTACCTCTGATATTATTTATGTAATGACATTGTTTACATTTGGAGATCATTGTCCTCTTTTTTTGCACAGTTGTTTATTCTCTTAGTCTTAAATTAGATAGGTATCGAGAATTATAAATCAATAGTCATATATGTTTGTCATAGTTATATTTAGGCTAAACAGTTTTTTTAGATACATAGAGATTATATTGAGTATAGATAGTATAATCTTCAACCTCTTTGAAGAGCTGTAGAAAATGACCTTTATTCTAATCTAGAGTTTCGTACTTATGAGACACAATCACTCCTGGCAACACCATACTACTCCCGAGAAAATGTTGAACACCAAAGACACTCCACTGAGAGCTTGTCTTCTTTTTGGCAGAACTGGCCTTTGGGCAAAGAAAAGCCCATACCTTGCCTACTGACAGAGATACAGAGTATCTGTAAATGGATAACAACAGGATTGTCTTACCTTGCCAACACAGGGTAGGATAGTTCTAAAAAAGTTCCTTGCATTTGAAAATGGTGTGTTAGTTATGTTAGGCCTTAGCCAAAGTTGGTTGCTTCAACATTGCAAATGAGACTTTGGGTTATTGCCCAGGTAGTCAGTTGTCTCTGTCATTTGTTGCACGTTTTGGAAGGTTCTCGTTTGTACTTCCTGGTTGCTTAAGTAATATTACTTCCATTCTCAGATCTTTGATGGAGTTGAAGATTAGGTAATCATAGTTACCCTCTACATTATTTAGACTCCTTGAAATAGAATGCTTAGCAAAACTTTTGTTATATGTTTCTTGCTTAATATTGTTTGTTATTTTATATTTGGTATCTGTTCCTACTGTATACAGTTGTATTGGGTTTAGTTCAATCTTGTTTAGAGAAAGGGGGAGATGATGGGAGACTTCAGCCAATCACGTGCTATATAAGGTGTGTCCCCTGCGGCCACAAATAGCCTATAAAAACATCCAGGTGTGCTTGCTTCTTACTCTTTGTTTTCCTGTGTCCCTGAATCACTGGAACCCACGTTTTATAAGTTCCCCTTCTTCCCTTTATTAAAGCTGAATATTTTATGTTAGAGCTAATCTGGTTAATTCTAACTGCCAATTGATCATGCCCTTCAAATTCTGGGAGAATAAAGGGCAGAGTCAGAGAGAAGTGATGGAACCACCAGAGACACATGCTGGGAACTTTATTTGGTAAGTCACTGTCACACTGTGAAACACAGAAAATAGAAGTGGGTTAAACTAATATGTAATAGTTAGCCAATAAGAAGGCAGATCTAATGTGCCAAGTACTTACTTAATTAATACAGCTTCTGTGTGATTATTTTGGGTCTAAGCTATACAGATGGTTAGAAACCAACAAGCTGCTCCCCTCATCCAACAAGTATCTCTTAATATCAATGGACTCATTTCACCTACAAAAAATACTGGTTAAGAGAATAGATATGAAATCAGAATCCAACCTTCTGCTGTATATAAGAAACACAACTCAACCTCAAAGAGTGACATTTTTTCCGAGTAAAGGGTTGGGAAGAGAATTCCCAATCAAATGGACCTAAGAAACATGCTAGTGTATCTATCCTAATATCTAACAAAATAAAATTCAAACTAAAATCTATCAGAAATGGTGGACACTTTATACTTATCATAGGAACAATCTATCAAGATGAAGCCTCAATTCTGAACATCTATGTCCCAAATGCAAGATCATGCATATATGTGAAATAAATATTACTAAATTTTAAATTGCACATCAAATCCCACACAATAATAGTAGAAGATGGCAGTACCCCACTGTACCTAATGGACAGAACAACTAGACAGAAATTTAACAGAAAAGTAAGAGACCTAACAGATGTCATGGATAAAATGGTATTAACAGACATCTGTAAATCATTCTACCCTAACACAAAAAAATAACTTCTTCTTAGCACTCTTGGAATCTTTTCTAAAACTGATCACATAATCAGTCACAAAGTCAATCTTAAAAGATATGAAAAAGCTGGAATAACCTCCTACAACTTATAGAATAACTATGGTTTAAAGTTAGAATTTAACAACAACGATTGCTGAAAGCATACACACTAGTGGAAATTAAACAGTGCAAAACTGAACCACCCATTGGTCAAGGAAGAAAAGATCAAAACAATTAAAGACTTCCTAGGAATCAACAAAAATTAAGGCACAGCATACCCAAACCTGTGGGATAGTATGAAACTGTGCTAAGAGGAAAGTTCATAGTACTAAATGCCTACATAAAGAAAGTGGAGAACTCTCACATTAATAACTTAACAGAATACCTTGAAGCTCTAAAACAAAAAGAAGCAGACTAACCTAGGAGGAGTAGATGACAGGAAATAATTAAATTGAGGCCTGGATTCAATAAAAATAGAAGCAAAGAAAACAATTCAAAGAATCAATGAAACAAAGAGATGGTTCTTTGAGAAAATCAACAAGATAGACAAACCATTATCCAAGCTAGTCAAAGACAGAAAGAAAACATCCAAATTAACAAAATCATAAATGAAAAGGGGGACATAACAACAGACACTGAGGAAATCCAAAGAATTGTTAGGTCATATCACAAAAAAACTGTACACCACAAATTTGGAAAATGTAAAAGAAATGGAAATTTTTTTCTGGATAGGTACACTATACCAACATTAAATGAATACCAATTGAACAATTTAAATATAACCTGCAAAGAAATAGAAGCAGTCACCAAAAGCCTAAAAACAAAAAACAAAAAAACAAACAAACAAAAAAAAAACCACAGGGCCAGATGGTTTTAGCACAGAATTCTACCAGAACTTCAAAGAAGAGCTGAGGCTATAGTTATGCTGATATTGAAACTACAAAAAGACTCAACAAAGAAAGAAAATTACAGACCAATCTCCCTCATGAGTATAGATTCAAAAATACTGGCAGAGGGACTCTAATGACACATCAAAAAAAAAAAAAATCCAGCATGATAAGTCAGCTTCA
Source organism: Arvicola amphibius (assembly GCF_903992535.2). NCBI lineage: Eukaryota > Metazoa > Chordata > Mammalia > Rodentia > Cricetidae > Arvicola > Arvicola amphibius. The sequence continues at coordinate 78,315,131 of NC_052065.1, read as the reverse complement.
TTTCAGAGATGCAAGCATGGTTGAACATACAAAAATCTATCAATGTAATTCACCATATGAATAAACAAAAAAAACATGATCATCTCATTAGATGCTGAAAAAGCATTTGACAAAATCCAACACACCCTCATGATAAAGGTCTTGGAGAGATCAGGGATAAAAAGAAAATATCTAAATGTAATAAAAGCAATATACAACAAGTTGACACCCAACATCAAATTAAATGGAGAGAAACTCAAAGTGATTCCACTAAAATTAAGAACAAGACAAGGCTGGCTCCTTTCTCCATATCTATCCAACATAGTTTTTGAGGTTTTGTCTAGATCAATAAGACCAAAAAAAGAGAGATCAAGGGGATATAAAATGGAAAAGTAGAAGTCAAACTTCTGCTATTTGCAGATGATATGATAATATACATAAATGATCCCAAAACTCTAATCGGGATCTCCTAATGCTGATAAATATCTTCAGTAATATGGCAGGGTATAAGATCAACTCAAAAAATCCATAGTCCTCCTATATAAAAATGACAAAGAAGCTGAGAAAGAAATCAGAGAAATATTGCCCTTCACAAAAGCTACAAATAACATAAAATATCTTGGGATAACACTAACCAAATAGTAAAAGACCTGTTAAGAAGAAATTTATATCTTTGAAGAAATAAGTTGAAGGAGATACCTGAAATGGAAAGATCGTTCATGATCTTGGATAGCTAGAATCAGCATAATAAAAATGGCAATTGTTCCCAAAAGCAATCTACATATTCGATGTAATCCTCATCAAAATCCCAACACAATTTTTCACAGACCTTGAAGGAACAATACTCAAATTCATATGTGAAAATAAAAAAAAAACGCAGAGCAGTATAGCCTAAAATATCATGTACAATAAAGGAACTTCTAGAGATGTCACCTTCCATGACATCAAGGTATATTATAGACCTATAGTAATGAAAACAGTTTCATATTGGCATAAAAGCAGATAGGTATAACAATGGAATCAAATTGAGGACTGAGACATTAATCCATACATATATGAGCACCTGAGTTTTGACAAAGAAGCAAAAATTATACAATAGAAAAGTTTCTTCCACAAATTGTGCTGGCATGACTGGATGTCAACATCTAGGAAAATGCAAATAGATCCATATCTATCTCCATGTATATAACTCTAGTCAAAATGGATCGAAGACCTCAGAATAAATCTGATCACACTGAATCTGATAGAAGAAAAAGTGAGAAGTAGCCTTCAATGAATGGGCAGAGGGTATCACTTCTTAAATATAACACAAATATCACAGACACTGAGAGCAACCATAAATAAGTGGGACCTCGTGAAACTGAGAAGCTCCTTAAAGCAAAGGACACTGTATATAAGACTAAAGGCAGCCTATTGAATGGAAAAGGATCTTTACCAACCCCACATCAGACAGAGCACTTATCTCCAAAATATATAAAGAACTCAAGAAATTAGACATCAAGAGTCTAATTTAAAATTTAAAATAATCCAATTTAAAAATGGGTTGCAGATCTAAAAAGAGTATTCTCAACAGAAGAATCTCAAATGGTTAAAAGACACTTAAGGAAATGTTCAACATCTTTAGTCCTCAGGGAATTGCAAATCAAATGTCTCTGAGATACCCTCTTACACAAGTCAGATTAGCCAAGATCAAAAACAACAATGATAGTTTATGTTGGAGGTGATGTAGAGTAAGGGGAATGTAGTCAAGTACTAATGGTGTGTTTTCCAGCTGCCCAGATCCAAACTAATCACATAGAAACTGTTTATTATTACAATACTACTTGTCCTATTAGCTCATGCTTTTTATTAGTTATTATGTATATCATTATTATTATTATTATTATTATTATTGTTATTATTACTACTACTACTACTACAAATTTTCACATCTTCTCCTCCTCCCATTTCCCTCTCCCTTCCCCCACTCCCCTTCCTCCTCCCTCTCCAGTTCAAAGAGCAGTCAGGGTTCCCTGCCCTGTGGGAAGTCCAGGGTCCTCCCCCATCCATCGTGGTCTAGGAAGTTGAGGATCCAAACAGATTAGGTTCTCACACAGCCAGTATATGGAGTATAATCATAACCCAGTGCCTTTGTCCTTGGCTTCTCAGTCGGCCCTCCATGTCAGCTACATTCAGAAAGTCCAGTTTGATCACATGCTCCACCAGTCCCCATCGAGCTGGCCTTGGTGAGTTCCAATTAGATCAGCCCCACTGTCACAGTGGATGGGTGCACCCCTTGCAGTCATGACTTCCTTTCTCATGTTCTCCCTCCTTCTGCTCCTCATTAATCTGTGTATTGCCATGTAGTGGTATCCTACTGGTAAGGTTCTGTCCAGTGTCCAGCATCTGTCTCCTGTGGCAGCTACATGAATTCTATCTGACTCTGCCTTCTTTACTCTTCTATCTGCTTGGAATTCCCACTTTGTTCTATTCTGCTAAGCCAGGAGCCAAAACAGCTTCTTTATTAACCAATGGCAATAAAACATGGTCACAGCACACAAAAGTGAATCCTGCTTCAGGTGACCACTCCTCCATTGCTGGTGGGAATGTGAACTTTTGTTTTGATTTTAGGCATTAAGAAATGAGAAGGATGGTATCTCAAAGTTGTATTGATTTCATTTTCCTGATTGTTATAGAGGTTGAACATGACCTTAAGTGTCTTTTGGCCATTTGAACTTCTTTTGTTGAGAATACTCTGTTCAGCTCAGTACTCCATTTTTTTAATTTGGTTAATTAGAATTTTAATATCTAGTTTCTTGATTTCTTTATATATTTTGGAGATCAGACCTTTGTCTGATGCAGGGTTGGTGAAGATCTTCTCCCATTCAGTAGGATGTCTTTTGGTCTTAATGACAGTGTTCTTTGCTTTACAAAAGCTTCTCAGTTTCAGGAGGTCCCACCTATTCAATGTTGCACTTATTGTCTGTGCTACTGAGGTTATATGTAGGAAATGATCTCCTGTGCTCATGTGTTCCAACTTTCTCTTCTATCAGGTTCAGTGTGGTTAGATTAATATTGAGGTCTTTAATCTATTTGGACTTGAGTTTTGGGCACAGTGACAGATATGGAATAATTCTCATTCTTCTACATGTTGACATCAGGTTATGCCAGCATCATTTGTTGAAGATGCTTTCTTCCTTCCATTGTATACTTTTAGCTCCTTTGTAGAAAATCAGGTGTTCATAGGTTTGTGGGTTAATATCCAGGTCTTTGATTCGATTCCATTGGTCAACATCTCTGTTTTCATGCCAATACCAAGCTGTTTTCATTACTGTAACTCTGTAACAGAGTTTCAAGTCAGGGATGGTTATGCCTCTGGAAGTTCCTTTATTGTATAGGATTGTTTTGGCTATCCTGGAGTATTTTTGTTTTTCCATATAAAGTTGATTATTGTTCTCTCCAGTTCTGTAAAGAATTTTGTTGGTATTTTGATGGGGATTGCATTGAATTTATAGATTGCCTTTGTTAGAATTGCTATTTTTACTATGTTGATCCTACCCATCCAAGAGCATAGGAGATCCTTCCATTGTCTGGTGTCCTCTTCAATTTTTTTCATCAAAACCTTAAAGTTCTTGTCAAATAGATTTTTCACATCCTTGCTTAGTGTTACTCCAAAATGTTTATGCTATTTGTGGCTATCCTGAAAGGTGACATTTCTGATTTTCCTTTCTGTTTCTCCATCCTTTGTGTATATGAGGGCTACTGACTTTTTTGAGTTAATCTTGTATCCTGCCACATCACTGAAGGTATTTGTCATCTGTAGTTCTTTGGTAGAGTTTTTGGAGTCACTGTTGTACAATATCATATCATCTGCAAATAACGAAAGTTTGATTTCTTCCTTTCTGATTCAAATCCCCTTAAGCTCCTTATGTTATCGTATTGCTATTGCTATAACTTCAAGCACTTTGTTGAAAAGATATGGTGAAAGTGGACAGCCTTGTCTTGTTCCTTGTTAGTGTAATGGTTTTGAGTTTCTCTCCATTTAATTTAATATTAACTGTTGACTTGTTGGTTGTATATTGCTTTTATTGTATGTAGGTATGTTCCTTGTATCGCTAACCTCTCCAAGACCTTTATCATAAAGGGATGTTGAATTTTGTCAAATGCTTTTACAGCATCTAATGAAATAATCATATAATTTTTTTTCTTTAAATTTATTTACATGATGGATTACATTGATAGCTTTTCATATGTTGAACCAGAACTGTATCACTGGGATAAATCCTACTTGATCACATTAGATAATTTTTTTGATGTGTTCTTGGATTCTGTTTGCCAGTATTTTATTGAGAATTTTTTTTATTAAAAATTTCTGCCCACTCCCCAGGTCCCATTTACCCCCCTCCCTCCTCCACTCCCCCTTCCTCTCCTGTCCAGAGAACAGTAAGGGTTCCCTGCCCTCTGGGAAGTCCAAGTTCCTCCCTCCTCCATCCAGGTCTAGGAAGGTGAGCATCCAAACAGGCCAGCACCCCCAAAGCCAGTATGTGTAGTAGGACCAAAATCCAGTGTCATTGTCCTAGGTTTCTCAGCAGCCCTCATTTTCCAACATGTTCAGGGAGACCGGGTTTATCTCATGCTTTTTCAGTCCCAGTCCAGCTGGGCTTGGTAAGCACTGAATAGATCAGCCCCACCATCTCAGTGGATGGGAGCACTCCTCACAGTCCAGACTTCCTTGCTCATATTTTCCCTCCTTCTGCTCCTCATTTGGACCTTGGGCGCTCAGTCTGGTGCACCAATGTGTGGCTCTGTCTCTATCTCCATCCATAGCCAGATGAAGGTTCCCTCACGGTCCTGACTTTCTTTCTCATGTTCTCTCTCCTTCTGCTCCTCGTCAGAACCTTGGGACCTCAGTCTGGTCCTCCAATGTGGGGCTCCTTCTCTATCTCCATTCATCGCCAGATGAAGGTTCTATGGTGATATGCAAGATAATCATAAGTATGGCTATAGGATCTGGCCTTTATTGACTCCCTCTCCTTAGCTGCCCATGGAACTAGCTGGGGGCATCTCCCTGGATACATGGGAACCCCTCTAGAGTCAAGTCTCTTAATAATCCTAGCATGGATCCCTTAATTAGGATATATGCTTCCCTGCTCCCACATCCAACCCTCCCATATCCCAAGCATCCCATTCCCCCATGCTCTCCCCATCCTACCCTTCACGCCTTTCTCTCCCCATCTCCTCCTGCCTCCAACCTACCCCACCCTCAAGTTCCAATTTTTCCCTGCAAACTTGTCTACTTCCAATATCCAGGATGATAACTATATGTTTTTCTTTGGTTTCACCTTCTTATTGTCTTCTCAAGGATCAAGAATTATAGGCTCGGTGTCCTATATTTATGGCTAAAAACCGATTATGATTGAGTACATCCCATGTTCATCTTTTTGGGTCTGGGTTACCTCACTCAAAATAGTGTTTTCTATTTCCATCCATTTCCATGCAAAATTCAAGATGTCATTGTTTTTTATCACTGAGTAGTACTCTAATATGTATATATTCCACACTTTCTTCATCCATTCTTCCATTGAAGGGCATCTAGGTTGTTTCCAGGTTCTGGCTATTACAAATAATACTGCATTGAACATAGTTGAACAAATGCTTTTGTAGTATGGTTGGGCATCTCTTGGGTAATTCCCAAGAGTGGAATTGCTGGATCCTGGGGTAGGTTCATATGGAATTTCCTGAGAAACTGCCACACTGCTTTTGAACGTGGTTGCATGAGTGTGCATTCCCACCAGCAATGGATGAGTATATCCCTTACCCCACAACCTCTCCAGCAAAGGCTATCATTGGTGGTTTTGATTTTAGACAATCTGACAGGTATAAGATGGTATCTCAAAGTTGTTTTGATTTGCATTTCCCTGATAGCTAACGAGATTGAGCATGACCTTAAGTGTCTTTTGGCCATTTGGACTTCTTCTGTTGAGAATTCTCTGTTCAGTTCAGAGCCCCATTTTTTAAATGGGTTAATTAGCATTTTGAAGTCTAGTCTCGAGTTCCTTATATATTTTGGAGATCAGGCCTTTGTCTGTTGCTGGGTTGGTGAAGATCTTTTCCCAGTCAGTAGGCTGCCTTTGTGTCTTAGTGACAGTTTCCATTGCTTTACAGAAGCTGCTCAGCTTCAGGAGGTCCCATTTATTCAATGTTGCCCTTAATGTCTGTGCTGCTGGGGTTATATGTAGGAAATGGTCTCCTGTGCCCATATGTTGTAGAGTACTTCCCACTTTCTCCTCTATCAGGCTCAGTGTGTTCAGATTAATATTGCGGTCTTTAATCCATTTGGACTTGAGTTTTGTGCTTGGTGATAGATATGGATCTACTTTCATTCTTCTACAGGTTGACATCCACTTATGCCAGCACCATTTGTTGAAGATGCCCTCTATCTTCCATTGTGTACTTATGGCTCCTTTATCAAAAATCAGGTGTTCATAGGTTTGTGGGCTGTGATCCGGGTCTTCTGTTCGATTCCATTGGTCAACTTCTCTGTTTTTATGCCAATACCAAGCTGTTTTCAATACTATATCTCTGTAATAGAGTTTGAAGTCAGGGATTGTAATGCCTCCAGAAGTTCCTTTATTGTATAAGATTGTTTTGGCTATCCTGGGATTTTTTTAACATATAAAGTTGATTATTGTCCTCTCAAGGTCTGTGAAGAATTTTGTTGGGACCTTGATGGGGATTGCACTGAATCTATAGACTGCTTTTGGTAGAATTGCCATTTTTACTATGTTGATCCTCCCAATCCATGAGCAAGGGAGATCCTTCCATTAACTAGTATCTTCTTCAATTTCTTTCTTCAGATAATTTAAGTTCTTGTCAAATAGATCTTTCACTTCCTTTCTTAGAGTTACCTTAAGTTATTTTATGCTATTTGTGTCTGTTGTGAAAGATGATACTTCCCTGATTTCCCTCTCTGCTTCCTTATCCTTTGTGTATAGGAGGGCAACTGATTTTTGGAGATGATCTCGTATCCTGCCACATTACTGAAGGAGTTTGTCAGCTGTAGGAGTTCTTTGGTGGAGTTTCTGGGTAGCTTATGTACAATATCATATCATCTGCAAATAATGAAATTTTAACTTCTTCCTTTCCAATTCGAATCTCCTTGATCCCCTTATGTTGTCTTATTGCTATTGCTAGAACCTCAAGAAACATAGTGAAGAGATAAGGAGAGAGTAGACAGCCTTATCATGTTCCTGAATTTAGTGGGATAGCCTTGAGTTTCTCTCTGTTTAATTTGATGTTAGCTGTCACCTTGCTGTAAATAGCCTTTATTATATTTAGGAATGACCCTTGTATCCCTAATCTCTCCAAGACCTTTATCATAAAGGGGTGTTGAATTTTGTCAAATGCTTTTTCAGCATCTAATGAGATGATCATATGGTTTTTTCCTTCAGTTTATTTATATGATGGATTACATTGATAGATTTTCGTATGTTGAACCAGCCCTGCATCTCTGGTATGAAGCCTACTTGAATGTAGTAGATAATTTTTCTAATGTATTCTTGGATTTGGTTTGCCAGTATTTTATTGAGAATTTTTGTGTCAATGTTCATGAGTGAGATTAGCCTATAATTCTTTTTCTTGCTTGAGTCTTTGTGTTTTTTAGGTGTCAGGGTAACTGTAGCCTCATAAAAGGAATTTGGCAATGACTGTTCTTTTTCTATATTATGAAATACCTTAAGGAGTATAGGTATGAGGTCTTCTTGGAAATTCTGGTAGAATTCTGCATTGAAACAATCTGGTCCTGGGCTTTTTTTCGTAGGGAGGTTTTTTATTACAATTTCTAATTATTCGTGACTAACAGGATTATTTAGATTGTTCACCTGGTCCTGGTTTAACTTTGGTATGTGGTACTTACCTAAAAAAGTGTCCATTTCTTTTACATTTTCCAATTTTGTGGCATACAGGCTTTTGTAGTAAGATTAATGATTCTCTGAATTTCTTCTGTGCCTGTGGTTATGTCCCCCTTTTCATTTCTGGTCTTATTAATTTGTGTGTTCTCTCTCTGCCATTTGACTAGTTTGGAAAGGGGTTTGTCAATCTTGTTGGTTTTCTCCAAGTACCAGCTTTTGGTTTAATTAAATCTTTTGATTATTTTCTGTGTTTCTATTTTGTTGATTTCTGCCCTCAGTTTGATTATTTTTAGTCTTCTACTCCTCCTATGTGAATGTGCTTCTTTTTTCCTAGAACTTTCAGGTCTGCTGTTAAGTCTCCAATGAGTGCTTTCTCAATTTTTTTAAGTGGGTACTTAGTGCTATGAGCTTTCCTCTTAGCACTGCTTTCATTGTGTCCCATAGGTTTGAGTATGTTATGTCTTTATTTTCATTAAATTAAAGAAAGACATTAATTTTTTCTTTATGTCTTCCTTGACCCTGATGTGGTTCAGTACTTGACTGTTCAGTTTCCATGAGTTTGTAGGCTTTCTGGGGGTAACATTGTTGTTGAATTCTAATTTTAATCCATTGTGATCCGATAAGACACAGGTGGTTACTAATATTTTTTGTAACTGTGTTATTTGCTTTGTTAACGAGTATATGGTCAATTTTTGCAAAGGTTCCATGAGCCGCAGAGAAGAAAGTATATTCTTTCCTATGAGGTGGAATGTTCTATAGATGTCTGTTAAGTCCATTTGGTTCATTACATCCATTAAGTCTTTTAATTCTCTGTTAGGTTTCTGTCTGATTGACCTGTCCATTGGTGAGAGAGGAGTGTTGAAGTCTCCTACTATTATTGTGTGTAGTTTGATGGCTGCCTTGAGTTTTAATAATGTTTCTTTTACATAAGTGGATGTTTTTATATTAGGTGCATAGATATTCAGGATTGGGACTTCATTCTGAAGGGTTTTTCCTGTTATGAGTATGAAGTATCCCTTTCCATCTCTTCTGATTGATTTTAGTTCGAAGTTAACTTTGTTAGAAATTAGTATGGCCACATCCGTTTGTTTCTTAGGACCATTTGCTTGATAAAGCTTTTTCCCAACCTTTTATTCTGAGTTGATGTCTGTCTTTGTGGTTGAGGTGTGTTTCTTGTAAACAGCAGAATGTTAGATCCTGTTTTCATATCCAATCTCTTAGCTTGTGCCTTTTTATATGTGAGTTGATTCCACTGATATTCAGTGATATTAATGACCAGTTGTTGTTAACTCTGGTTATTTTTTCTGGTGGTAGAGTTTGTGTGTTACCCTTCTTTGAGTTGTGCTGGTGAAGGGTCGCTAGATGTCTGAGTTATTGTGGGCATTGTTGGACTCCTTGGTTTGTGATTTTCCTTCTATTACTTTCTGCAAGGCTGGAATTGTGGCTACATATTGTTTAAATCTGTTTTTGTCCTGGAATATCTTTTTTTCTCCATCGATGTTGAATTCAAGCTTTGCTGGTTATAGTAGTCTGGGCTTGCGTCCCTGTTCCCTTAGTGTCTTGTAGCACATCTATCCAAGACCTTCTGGCTTTCATGGTTTCTATTGAGAAGTCAGGTGTAATTCTGATAGATTTCTCTTTATATGTTACTTGACATTTTTTCTTTGCACCTCTTAATATTTGCTCTTTATTCTGTATGTATTGTGTTTTGACTATTATATGGTGTGGGGATGCTTTCTTTTGATCCAATCTATTCGGTGTTCTATAGGCTTCTTTTACCTTCATAGGAATATTCTTCTTTAGTTTGGGGAAGTTTTCTTCTATAATTTTGTTGAATATATTTTCTGGGCCTTTGAGTTGTAATTCTTCTCCTTCTTCTACCCCAATTATTCTTAGGTTTGGTCTTTTCATGGTGTCCCAGATTTCGTGGATGTTTTGTGTTAAGGATTTGTTGGATTTATTTTGTTCTTTAATCTGTGAGTTTATTTCCTCTATAGTATCTTCAGAGTCTGAGATTCTTTCTTCCATCTCTTGTATTCTGTTGGAAATACTTGTCTCTGAAGTTTCTGTTTGTTTTTACTCAAAATTTCCATTTCCAGTCTTCCCTCGGATTTTGTTTTCTTCATTACCTCCATTTCACTTTTCAGGTCTTGTACTGTTTCCCTTATGTATTTGATTGCTTTTTCTTGTTTTTCTTGGGTTTCTTTGACAGATTTATTTATTTTGTCTACCTTTTTGTTTGTCTTCTCCATTTCTTTATGGCAATTTTTACATCCTTTTTAAGGTCCTCTATTATTTTCATAAAGTACTGTTTAAGGTCGATTTCTTCTATTTCTTCTGGAGTAGGGTTTTCAATTCCTGTTGTTTCGGGATGTCTGGATTCTGGTGATGTCATGTTGCCTCTCATGTTGTTGGAGGATTTCTTGCATTGGTGCCTGCCCATCTCTTCCTTCAAATGGAGCCAGGAGGGACTTGGTGTCTTAGACCTATCTTTGCTGTGACTGAATCTGGTTGGATCTCCTCAGTGCCGGAGCAGGAGCTATTCCTTGCAGCACAATCTGAAGGATTTCACACTCCCTTGCAGGAATCCTCAGACCTGCCTGGAGGGCAGCCTCTCACCCCTTTGGGTGGATGGCCTTAGTACAGGTGCAGGACACTTGAATACACTAGGGAAGGCTGTCCAGATGGAACTCCACTGCACCAGATCAGGGATTCCTGGAAGCCCAGGGATGCCACAGGGACAAAAGGGCCAAGGTGGTGCCAGGGCGGGATGAGTATCATACAGGGATCCTTGCAGCACAATCTGAAGGAGCCTGCACACCCTTGCAGAAATCCTCAGACTTGCCTGGAGGGTAGACTCTCACCCTTTTGGGTGGATGGCCTTAGTGCAGGAACAGGACAATTGAATACTCTAGGGAAGTCTTGGGAGTAGCAGGGATGTGAGAACCATAGACAACTCTGCTGTAGGAGCTGGGAAAGGGGGGCTGTGCTCTCTTCCCGAGCAGGTTGCCCCAGGGTCACACATACTCACCCGTCCAGATGGAACTCCACTGCACCGGATCAGGGATTCCTGGAAGCCCAGGGACCACAGGGACAATGGGGCCAAGGTGGGGACAGGGCAGGATGGAGTATCACACAGCGAAAATCACAGCACAATCTGAAGGAGTCCAAACTCCCTTGCAGGAATCCTCAGACCTGCCTGGAGGGCAGACTCTCACCCCTTTGGGTAGATTGCCTTAGTACAGGAACAGGACACTTGAATACACTAGGGAAGGCTTGGGAGAGGCAGGGACATGAGGACCAAAGACAACCTTGCAGCAGGAGCTGGGGAGGGAGGCTATGCTCTCTTCCAGGGCAGGTTGCCCCAGGGTGGCACACACTTACCTGTCTAGATGGAACTCCACTGCACCAGATCCTTTATTGAGAATTTTTGCATCAATGTTCATGAGTAATATTGGTCTGTAATTCTCTTTCTTGGCTGAGTCTTTGTGTTGTTTTTGTACCAGGGTAACTGTAGCTTCATAAAAAGTGTTTGTCAATGATTCTTCTTTTTCTATTATGTGAAACACATTAAGAAGTATAGTCATCATCTCTTCTTGGAAGTTCTGGTAAAATTCTGCATTAAAATCATGTGGTCCTGGGCTTCCTTTTTTGGTTGGGAGAATTTTTATGGCAGCTTCTATTTCCTTACAACTTATAGGTCTATTTAAATTGTTCATCTGGTCTTGATTTAATTTTGATAAAATGTATTTATCTAAAAACAAGTCCACATCTTTTACATTTTCCAACTTTGTGGCTTTTAGGCTTTTATAGTAAGATCTAATGATTCTCTGAATTTCCTCAGTGTCTGTAGTTATGTTCCCGTTTTCATTTCTGATCTTGTTAATTTGTGTATTCTCTCTCTGCCTTTTGATTAGTTTTAATAGGGGTTTGTCAATTTTGTTGACTTTCTCAAAGAACCAGCTCTTTGTTTTATTGATTCTTTGGATTGTTTTCTGTGCTTCTATTTTGTTGATTTCAGCCTTCAGTTTGATTATTTCCAGTCATCTACTCCTCCTGGGTAAATCTGCTTCTTTTATTTCTAGAGCTTTTAGCTGTGCTGTTAAGTCTCTACTGTTTTTGTTTTGTTTTGTTTTTTATGTTTGCACTTAGAGCTATGAACTTTCCTCTTAGCACTGCTTTCATAGTGTCCCATAGGTTTGGTTATGTTGTGTTTTTATTTTTTTATTTATGTTTTTTTTTGAATTTCTGAAAGACTTTAATTTCTTTCTTTTTTTCTTCCCTAACCCAAGGGTGGTTCAGTAGTTGACTGTTCAGTTTCCATGAGTTTGTAGGCTTTCTCGTGGTAAAATTGTTGTCAAATTTTAACTTTATTCCATGGTGATCTGATAAGATACAGGTGGTTACTACAATTTTTTTTGTATCTGCGGAAGTTTGCTTTGTTACCAGTATGTGATCAATTTTCAAAAAGGTTCCATGAGATGCTGAGAAAATGGTGTATTCTTTCATACTTGGGTGGAATGTTCTCTCTCTCTATCTATCTATCTATCTATCTATCTATCTATCTATCTATCTATCTATCTATCTATCTATCATCTATCTATCTATCTATATATATATATATATATATATATATATATATATCTTAAGTCCATTTGATTCATTACCTCTGTTAGTTCTCTTATTTCTCTATTAGGTTTCTGTCTGGTAGACCTGTCCATTGGTGAGAAAGGAGTGTTGATGTCTCCTACTATTAGTGTGTGGGGTTTGATATGTGCTTTGAGTACTAGTAATTTTTCTTTTACATATGTGGGTGCTTTTACATTAGGGGCATAGATATTCAGGATCGAGACTTAATCCTGATTAATTGTTCCTGTTATGAGTATAAAGTGTCCTTCTTCCTCTCTTCTGACTGATTTTAGTTTGAAGTGAATTTTGTTAGATATTAGTATAGCCAAACCTGCTTGTTTCTTAGGTCAGTTTGATTGAAAAACTTTTTCCCAAACCTTTACTCTGAGTAAATGTCTGTCCTTGTGGTTGAGGCATATTTCTTGTAAAGAGCAGAAAGTTGGATCCTGTTTTCACATACATTTTCTTAACCTGTGCCTTTTTATAGGTCAATTGAGTCCATTCATATTAAGTGATATTAATGACCAGTTGTTGTTAACTCCAGTTTTTTTTTTTTTTTTTTTTTTTGGTGGTAGAGTTTGTTTCCTGTCTTTGAGTTGTGATTGTGGATTGTTGTTAGATATCTGAGTTATTGTGGGTGTTGTTGGGTTCCTTGGGTTGTGATTTTTCTTCTGTTTCTGTCTGTAAGGCTGGGTTTGTAGCTATGTATCATTTAAATTTGTTTTTATTCTGGAATATCTTTTTTTCTCCATTGATGGTTTAAGAAAGCTTGGCTGGGTATAGTAGTCTGTGCTTGTATCCATGGTCTCTTAGTTTCTGCAGCCCATCTATCCAAGACCTTCTGGCTTTCATGGTTTCCATAGAGAAGTCAGGTGTAATTCTGATAGGTTTACCATTATATGTTACTTGAATTTTTTCCTTTGCAACTCTTATTAAACTTTCTTTATTCTGTATGTTTTGTATTTTGATTTTTATATGATGAGGGGATTTTTTTGATCCAGTTTATTCATTGTTCTGTATGCTTCTTGTACCTTCATAGGAATATCCTTCTTTAAGTTGGGAATGTTTTCTTCTATAATTTTGTTGCATATATTTTCTGGGCCTTTGAGCTGAAATTCTTCTCCTCCTTCTATCCCTATTATGCTTTTTTCACAGATTTTCAATGTCCATTTTATTTTATTTTTTATTAAAAATTTCCATCTCCTCCCTGCCTCCCATTTACCCCCCTCCCACCTCTGGCTGGATCTTCTCAAAACATTCAGAGGCTAGATACATTCTTCTTAGATCAAATGTTACCCTCGGTATTTTACCATCATTTGCTTTCACAGAACCCCCTGAGAAGAACGTCACCCCTATGTCAGCTGGAAGCAATCTTAGATGACAACACCCCCTTTTCCAACAGTTTGCCCTCAGGTTTAGGGACACTTATTGGTGGTTATTATAGGGTTGAGGGGATGGGGGAAGTATTATATGGACTCAGAGGTGTATATATTGAAAAAAGGAGGGATTAACTGGTCTGATGGGATGATTGATATTTGTGAGTTATTGTTTTTAGAAAACTGTATTGGTGTTGATTCTTGTATATTGATATATTGAACATTGTATGAGAGTATGCTTCTACTTCTGTTTGAAACAATTATCATATTGAGATATATACCATATTGCAATGTACATTTCTACCTTTGATATTATTTATGTAATGACATTGTTTACCATATTGCAATGTACATTTCTACCTCAGATATTATTTATGTAATGACATTGTTTACCATATTGCAATGTACATTTCTACCTCAGATATTATTTATGTAATGACCTTGTTTACATTTGGAAATCATTGTCTTCATTTATTACACAGTTGCTTATTCTTAGTCTTCAAGTTAGATAGGTATTGAGAATTATATGTTTGTCATATTTATATTTAGGATAATCAAGTTTTTTAGATACATAGAAACTATATTTAGTATAGATAATATAATCTTTGACCTCTTCGAAGAGCTGTAGAACATGGCCTTTAATCTAACCTAGAGTTTTGTACTTATGAAACACAATCACTCCTGACAACAATGCTCTAACTCCTGAGAGAACGTTGAGCAACAAAGACACTCCACTGGGAGTTTGTCTTCTTCTTGACAGAATTGGCCTTTGGGCAAAGAAAAGCCCATACCTTGACTACTGACAAAGGTAAAAAATATCCATAAGTGGATAAAACAGAATTGTCTTATCTTGCCAAGACAGGATAGGATAGTTCTACTAAAGGTTCCTTGCCTTTGAAAAATGATATATTAGTTGTGTTAGGCCTTAGCCAAAGTTGGTTGCCTCAAGTTTGCTAACGAGATTTTGTGTGATTGCCCAGGTAGTCAGTTGTCTTTGTCATCTGTTGCACATTTTAGAAGTTTCTTGTTTGTTCTTCCTGGTTGATTAAGTAATATTACTTCCCTTCTCAGATCTTTGATGGGGTTGAAGATTAGATAATTATAGCTACCCTCTACATTATTTAGACTCCTTGAGACTGCTCCCATCCACTGAGATGGTGGGGCTGATCTATTCAGAGCTTACCAAGCCCAGATGGACTGGGACTGAAAAAGCATGGGATAAAACTGGACTCCCTGAACATGGCTGACAATGAGGGCTGCTGAGAAGCCAAGAACAATGATACCCCTATTATTCTTATATTTGGTCTTTTTATTTTGGCCCAGATTTCCTGAATGTTTTGTGATGAGATTTTACTGGATTTGCTGTTTTCTTTTATCAGTGCATTTATTTCCTCTATAATATCTTCAGCATCTGAGATCCTCTATCGCTTGTATTCTGTTGGTTATACTTATCTTTGTATTTTCTGTTCTTTTTCCCAGATTTTCCATATCCTGCTATCTCTCAGTTTGTGTTTTCTTCATTGCCTCCATTTCAGGTTTCATGTCTTGTACTGTTTCCCTTACCTGTTTGATTGCTTTTTCTTGGTATTCTTGGGTATCTATGAGGTATTTATTCATTTCTTCTAAATTTTTCTTAGTCTTCTCATCCATTTCTTTAAAGGAGTTTTTCCCACCCTATTTAATGGTCTCTAACATTTTCATAATGTTACATCTAAAGTCTATTTTTTCTACTTCTTCTGGATTAGGGTGTTCAAGAAATAATTTCTTAATTAGGATTTCTGGTTTCTTTTAGTGGAGAAAAAAAAATTAAAAACCAAGATCTACTCACCCTGTCTTGTCTTCCCCCTAGAAAAGAGCATGCCTCCCAGAGACATTAGATAAAAATGGTACAAAACGATACAATAAGACCATGTTCATACCCTTACATCAGGGTTGGGCAAGGGAACCAAATAGGAAGAAAGATGTCTCAATAGCAGGCAAAAGAGTCAGAGACACCCTAACTCACATTGTTAGAAGTAACACAAAAACATCAACTCGATAACCATAATATTTATGCAGAGGATATTGGACAAATGACATCAGGGTCTTTGATTGATGATCCATTATCTTTGAGCCCCTGTGAGCCATGATTAGTTGAGTCTACAGGCTGTGCTCTCTGGGTGTCCTAGATTCTACTGGCAAATTCTACTGGCTCACACAATTTCTCCCCCTCTTCTTCCTTGAAGTTCCCTGAACTATGAGGAAAGGGAACAGATGACCTCCAATCTGTATTTTCTCTCTTGCTAATGTTCAACTGTGGGTCTCCTCAAATGCTCCCCCATCCACTAACAGAAGATGCCTGATGATCTGATGATGATTTGAAAAGTTGCCAGTCTATGAGTATAGCAAAACTTTATTAGCATTATTATGAATCATTTTATTATTTTTGTTTTTTTTTTTTTTTTTTTTTGTCAGTCCTGTGTTGTTCTACCACAAGATTCCAGGCTCTCATGCTTCTGGCTCTTGGCCATTCAGGCATGGTCAGACATGAACTCCCACTCTTGACAGGAGCCTTAAATTAGAACAGTTATTGTTTGTCACTCCCACAAATTCTTCACCAACATTGGCCCAGCATATCCTGAAAAAAGGGCAGATTTCAGATGGAAGTTATGTGTCTGGGTTTGTGTTCCAGTCCAGACACTGGGCTTCTTGCCTGATTACAGAAGAGAGACAGGTTCAGGACCTTAATCCTCCATTACTAATCATCCTCACTAGGTTCACCCTCATAGATTCCAGTGAGTTTCTACTACACTAAGTTTCCATATCACCTTGTAAATGACCTTTGATTACAACCATCTATTTCTGTACTTTCTCCCTTTAACCCTCCCCTCTCTGTTTCTCCTATTACCATTATAACCCACACCCACTTTACCTAAAGCATACACATTCTTTCTTTGTTTATTGTTTTTTCAAGAGAGGGGTTTTATGTAAACATCTTACTGCCCTGAAACCTGATCTGTAGAACAATCTGGTCTCAAACACAGAAATCCACCTGTTTCTGCCTCCTGACTGCTGAGATTAAGGGTATGTGCTATTGCCGCCCAGCTCAAATTTGTTGTACTACTCAAAATATATTCTATTTATACTTCCCAGATAGATATATGGATTTACACTAGAGCCCTCTTTGTTCCTTAGCATCCTTGGGTTTTTGGATTGTCCTTTACTTGATTGCTAATATTTACTTATAAGTGAGTACATATCATGTTTGTCTTTCTGGATCTGAGTTACCTTGCTTGAAATGAATTTTTCTAATTCCACCCATTTGCCTTAAAATGTCATGTAATTTTTTAAACAACAGAGTACCATTTCATTTTGTAAATATGCCACATTTTCTTTATTTGTTGTTTAGTTTCAGGACATCAAGGTTATTTCTAGTTTCTGCCTGTTATGAATAAAGTACTTATTCACATAGCTGAGCAAGTATCCTTGTGATATTATTAAGCATCCTTTGGGTATATGCCCAAGAATGATATTGCTGGGTCTTGAGTTTTATCAATTCCCAATTTTCTGAGAAATGGCCATATTGACTTACATTGTGGCTGTAGTATTCCCATTGCTCTACATACTCTCCAATAGGAGCTATAATTGTGGTTTTGATATTAGCCTTTCTTATAAGCAGAAGATAAAATCTATAGGTCATGTTGATCTGCATTTCCTTAATGGTTGAAAATGTTGAATATTTCTATAAGTTTTTCTCAATCTTTTGAGATTCTGATAGTGTAAGCACTAAGATTTACAAGGACTTCATGACACTGAAAATTTTCTGTAAGGCAAAGGTACATTGTCAACAATACAAAGAGGCAGCCCAAAGAATGGCAAAAGGTTTTCAACAGCTTCATATCTGACAAAGGGTTATACTGAATATACATAAAGAACTCAAGAAACTAGACATCAACCAACAAAGAAATACAATTAAAAATGGGATACCTCTCTAAACAGAATTGAATCTCAAAAGACTGAGGAACAAATGTTTTAAAAAGTAAATTTTAAAAAAAGATATTTTCAACATCTTTAGCCATCAGGGTAACAAAGATATAAATAACTATATCCCATTTTTAATGTTTTTTGGTATGTTTATATCTATAATATCTTGCATTCTTTATATACTTCAGATGTAGTCCTCTATAGGGTGTGGAGTAAGTGAAAATCTTTTTCCATTCTGTAGATTGCTATTTCATCTTACTGATGATGCTAAAATCCTTATAGAAACTTTATTCTTTCATGTGAAATCATATGTACTTGTAAAGCACTTTTAGTTATTATTTTCATTGCTTGCAAATGTTAATTATCACTATTTTCTTTTACATTATACAATTATAAATAAACAACAGAATTTTGTTAGTTTCCACACAAACATATGCTTTCCCTTAAGGAGTTAATTGAACTCACCTCTTTTTAAACACCTAAATTCTATATTCCAATAAAATTTTATTATGATAATGATACTAGAGAATGATCATTATAAAATTAGTATACAATTTAAGAGATGACATCTGCTGACAGTGGATGTATCCATTTACATGTATCTTTTATGTGACAAAAATGCTGTAACAATTTGTCATACTATGAATAATAAATACAGTTTCAACAATTTTAAAAGGAATCATCATATAGAATTATGTTACTTTCCCATTTTAAACTTATTTATAAATTTGTAGCGAAGAAATAAATAGAAAATATTCATGTGATTGGTTAATTATCTGTGTATTTTTGACATATGGCTTGTTGGATGTAGTAAATGTATGACAAGGAATGACCATCAATCATTTATAACCAACTCCCCTTAAATAAAAACAAACATTAATAAACAATACTTTGAGAATTTTAGCATAGTTCTCTAGGCTACATCCTGCTGATTGTAAGATACTGATGACCTTATGGGGACCTTGAGAAAAAAAATGAGATAACGGCCAATTGCTGGTATCATCAGCTATAATTTTTATTAATATATATCGCCTGACGATATTCAGGAGTACTCCCTCAATCAAATCTCATCTATCTTAACCTGAAATAAATTCATAACCTCTTGTTTCCTATGGAAACAGAAGTAAAACTTTTCAAGCAATGCATCTTTAAGTTCCATTTTACAAATATATATATTTGACTGTCATTTTAAAGTTAAGGCATTTAAAAAATATTTAGTTTAATATATTTTCCCTTTTTATTTTTTATTGAATTTTATTGAGCCGGGCGGTGGTGGCGCACGCCTTTAATCCCAGCACTCTGGAGGCAGAGGCAGGCGGATCTCTGTGAGTTCGAGGCCAGCCTGGTCTACAAGAGCTAGTTCCAGGACAGGCTCTAAAAAAAAAGCTGCAGAGAAACCCTGTCTCAAAAAACCAAAAAAAAAAAAAAAGAATTTTATTGAGCTCTGCATTTTTCTCTGTTCCCCTCCCTCCTTCTCCCCTCCCCTTCAATTCCCTCTCAAGGTCCCACACTCCCAGTTTACTCAGAAGATCTTGTCTTTTTCTACTACCTCTGTAGATTAGACCTGTGTATGTTTCTCATTGTTGTCTAGGTTCTCTGGGATTATGAACTGTGGGCTGGTTTTCTTTGCTTTATGTTTAAAAGCCATTTAGGATTAATATATATGATAATTTTCCTTCTGGGCCTGGGTTACCTCACTCAAAATGATATTCTCTAGGTTAGTATATCTTTAACAGGGTCTCTTCCAATCTCTTGTCCTGTAGTAGCTGTTATTTTCCTGTCAGTAATTAAAAAAAATCAAAATCAGCACAATACTATATAGGATTCAACCTCTTTGTATATTTTCTGTCTCTATGTGGCCTTTTTAACTTTTGCTCTTTAAAGACTTTATTGTATCATTTTTAAACTATTTTTCCTTTCAGTAACTGTCAATACCATTTTATTTCTTTCTGTAGACTATATACATTATAAGACATATTGAAACCTGTTTAGAGTTATTGCTGTCTAGACCTCATTTTTCTGTCAACCTTTTAGAATTTTTTTTCTGTATGAGCAGAAGCTAGATCTGTCATGAAGTGTGTACCTGAATAGCCTTTTTGAACTGAGGAATATGTGAAACTTTGGAAACTCACCATTCTGCTTAGCTCTGGGTATCATGAGATCATGAGGTTTGCTCCATGTTGTAGGCACCTGTTAGGAGATATGTTGCAAAGAAGGCCACTTGTCTGTTCCTGGTTGCTCAGCCCCAAAATAATCACACAGAAACTACATTATTTAAATCATTGCTTGGACTCTTAGCTCTAGCTCCTTATTGGCTAACTCTTACATCTTAATTTAACCCATTTTGAGTAATCTATATATCATCAAGAAACTGTGACTTACCTGATGATGTTCCAGCATCTGTCTCTGGAAGGGCTACATGGCTTCTCTCTAACACCTCCTTCTCTCTCCCAGCATTCTGTTCAGTTTTTCCCACCTAGCTGTTCTCCCCTATCACTCAGCTATAGGACCAAAACTGTTCCTTTATTAACCAATGATATTCACAGCATACAGGGAGGAATCCCACATCACCTCCCCTTTTCTGTTTAAATGAAACATAAGGTTTTAGTTTAAGATTTTATATATATATATATATATATATATATATATATATATATGTAATATATATATATATAATATTTTGTCACAACTAAGTAAAACTATAACTATAAATTATTCAACTCCATCAAAGACTCCAGAAGGATAGAATATTGCCTAACTACATTGTAAATAACTTCCAAATCTCTAGAATTGACAGAGACATCTTGCTGCCTGGACAGTCACCCAAATTTCCTCTATACAGTTGGAGCATTCATCCTTAGCCTACAGGCCCATAGTATCCAGCAGACTTTTTCACAAAGCAGGAAATTTCAAAGACAGTTCGGCCTATATTGTCACTTTGTCAGTCACTATCTTCTCTGTCCTTAAGAATGTTTAGCAGAATCCCAAAGGATCATCTCACGTTTAATTAATTTCAACAGTCATTTCTCTGTGGGGCTTGCATATCCAGTTAATGAAGCAGCCCAGGCAAGAGCATTTTCTTCTCCAAATGGCTAACAGATGCCATAAGGAACCTCTTCATTGACCATTTTCCTTTTGAAGTACCTTTTTGCTGCCAGGAACAGATTTGTTTCAATGTCATGAAAAGTCTTATATTCTAAAACATTTTAAATGCCATATATTCTGTAGTCTTTTAAAGGTTTGAAGAAAGCCTATCCACCTGAAATATATCTCTGTACATCTAGCTAATATATATGTGAAAAATCTAGCAATATGACTACAAGCTTGATTATTATAGATGGTTATCTATTAACCTATATTTCTTAATTATACATGTATTTCTAAATGAGCTGCACAGACACAATACCTTAATCAAGATCAGAAATACATATACATATTATAACAAAATTGACCTTAAATTTATATCAATAAACCAAGATCCATACCAATGCAAATCTCTATAATATATCCTCCTTTAAATTTAAACTAACATTTACAGACTATATTTGGGAATATAGACATAGTTTTGTCCAAATTTCTTACTGGTGTTTATTGGGTGAAGTATTTTTTGTGGGGTGTTCAAGACAACCTTTCAGGCATTATTGATCCATCAAACAATATTAGTCTGGAAAGGTCCCACAGGTTCTCATCCTCTGTGGAAACAAAAGGAGAACCTCTTTTCCAAGGCATCATATCCTTAGACTCAAATTCTGAAGTCAAGATACCTTTAAGTTGTTTTAACTTAGCAGTACATACAATGAAATGTATCTCTGTACTTAACTCCTTCACTGTCAAAAAATTCAAAGAAAAGACAATAATATGTATAATCCAGACTCTCTGTGTATTCTCAGTTTTCATGTGGTTTGTTTTTATTCCATTACTTTTTATTATTTATTTTATTATCTTTACTCCTTTAATCTTTGACTGTATGTACTCTGTCTTTTTCATTTTTTTATAAAGCATTTACTTCTTTTTATAACTCTCTATAAGTTTTATCTTCTCTCTCCCAAGCATATGTGCATTATTAAACACACTGTGTCTCAATTAGAGATCTTTTTCATGTGTCTCAATTAGAGGTCTTTTTCATCTGAATTGTCTTATTGTGTATGTGTAATTCATTAGTGACCAGGAGCACTTCTTAAAATGCTAAGTGCTTCTTAAAAACTTAAGCTGTGGCATTAGTAGTTTATATACAGTAATTTCTGCTTGCTCCTCACAGTCAAACATGGAAGAAGTCTGTTCACCCCCTCTGCAAGCCATGCACATTGCACCAGTTCCAAGTATGCAGTGGGGTTATGTTGAACCATAAAGCAGTTTGTAGCACACTGCTTACAAACCCCATTTAAATTCTCAGTCTCCTGAAAGAGCCAGGGTTTGCACTGGCATCATGACCCATGGCCAGGAAGCCACTGTTTCAAAGCCACTGCTTTTTTTAACCACTACTGCTGAATCAGAAATCCTCTCTTAAAGGAGCCACAGCATTAAGCTGTGAAACTCTGTTTGTCTGGGTTTTTTTTTTTTTGCCTAGAATTCCTTCCTAAACTCACTCTGGTTTTAAATGCATTTTAGTCAACCACATCAGCACCAGTTTTTTGCAAAGAAGGCCACTTGTTTGTTCCTGGCTGCTCATACATGAATTAATCACACAGAAACTATATTATTTAAATAAGTACTTGGCCCATTAGCTCTAGATTCTAATTGGCTAACTCTTAAATCTTAATTTATCCCATTTTTAGTAATCTATGTATTGCTGTAAGGCTGTGCCTTACTGGATAAAGTTTTAATATCTGTATCCGGCAAGGCTACATAACTTCTCTCTAACTCCTCCTCCTCTCTTCCAGAATTCTGTTTGGTTTTTCCCACATAGCTGTGTTCAACTACAGTGCTGCTATAGGCACAAAGCAGTTCCTTTATTAACTAATGAAATCCACAAAATACAGAGGGGAATCCTACATCACCAAAATGTCTCTGTGGTGCTGCAGGCATGACACTGTGAGACTAGGAAACCCAGTGTGCCTCTATTTCTGTGCATTCAGAAACATTTTTAAGTTTTCTCAGGTCTTGTGATACCTAGGCTTGATTTTGGAGTGCCATTTGTAATTGGTGGTTTTCCAAATAATCACTCAGAGGCTTAATATTAATTATAAATGTTTATTTGATGGCTCTGGCTTATTATTAGCTAACCTTTATATTTAAATTCACATATTTTTATATTTCTGTTAATGTAACTATTGCCTCATGGCTGTGGTGATACTGTTGGCCTGGTATGCTGTTCCTTGCATGACTGGATGGAATCTCCCTGACTTTGTCTTTTCTCTCCTGTATCTCTGATGGTATTTTCTGCAAGGTTCTATTCTGCCTTTCCATAGGCCAGAGCAGCTTTATTTATCAGCCAATGAGAGCAGTGCATATTCACAGAATACAAAAAGATATCCCATGGAAGGCTATTATTGTGATGAATATTAAATGTCCTTATCCAACATTTTTTTATTAATTTTAGAATGAAATTCATTTTGTTGGATATTAGGATGGCTATACTAGCATGTTTCATATTCTATTTGATTAGAAAATCTTATCCCAACCCTTAATTCTGAGGTATTATCTGTCTTTGAGTTGAGATGTGCTTCCTCTATTCAGGAAAAAGACCATTTTGTATTCTTTCTATTAGCCTATGTCTTTTAATAGGTGTAGCCTTTCTATTAGCCTATGTAAGAGGTGAATTGAGTACACCAACATCAAGGGATATTAATGACCAGTGATTGTAAATTCCTGTTATATTCGGTTTTAGCTTTGTTAGTATTGATGTGTGCATTTCCCGTCTTTGAAAATTCTTGGTATGACATTACTTATTGTCTGTATTTTCATGGGTATAACTAACTTCCTTTTGTTGGGCTAGATTCATGGATAAGTATTGTTTAAATTTGGTTTTGTCATGGAATATCTTCCTTTCTCTGTCTATGGTTATTGAAAGCTTTCCTGGGTGTAATAGTCATGGCTGGCATCCATGGTTTCTTACTAGCTTCATAACATCTGTCCAGTATAGTCTAGTTTTTAGAGTCTCTATTGAGAAAGCAGGTGGTATTCTGAAGGGTCTGTTTTTATAAGTTACTTGGCTTTTTTCCTTTGTATCTCTTAATATTCTATCTTTATTCTGTATGTTTAGTGGTCTGACTATCATAGGGGGAAAGGACTTTATTTTTTGTCCTGCCTATTTGGTGTACTCAATGTTTCTTGAGTCTTCATAGGCATGTTCTTTTTGTTTGGAAAGTTTTCTTCAATGACTTTTTCACATATTAACTCTGCCTTTGAGCTGGAATTCTACTCCTTCTTTTATCCATGTTATTCTTTGGTTTGGTCTTTCCATGATGTTCTACATTTCCTGAAAGGTTTCTGTTAAAACCTCATTGGCTTGAATGTTTTCTTTGACCCTTGAATCTATTTTCTTTATTGTATCTTCAAAACCAAAGTCTCTCCCTTCCATCTCTTGCATTTTGTTGGTTATGCTTGAATCTGAAATTCATTAACCCAGGTTTTCCATTTCCAGAATTCCCTTGGTTTATGTTTTCTTTATTTCCTCTATTTTATTTTTTTCCCTTGTTTTTAAGAGAGTAAGCTTTTTTAATTAATTTTTATTATTTTAGTGGTCTAATTATATCTTAAAACTATTATAGATCACACTCTCAAGTTTGGTTTCTTATTTTTTTCATTTTATAAATTTATTCATGTATTGTTTTAAAGAAAAATAGTTTTTTTCACTTCATATAAAAATTCCTGCTCTCCTTCCCTTCCATCCTCCCACTCACGCAATTGTCCCCCTGCCCCACCCAGAGAGTTTAAGGTTTCCAAATAGGAGTCAACAAATATAGCCCATCATTTTGAGACAGGATCAAAGTCCTTCTAACTGTATCTAAGTTGAGCAAGGTATCCTTCTAAAGAATATGGGCTCCAAAGAGTGAGTTCAAACCAAAGGGATAAATCTTAGTGCCATTATCATTGACTTGACAGACTATACCTAGCACATAACTGTCACCCACTTTCAGAGGCCCTAATTTGGTCCTATGCTAGTCCTCTATTGTCAGTCTGGAGTCACTGAGCTCCCATTAGCTCAGGTAAGCTGTTTCAGTTGGTATTCCTATAAGCAGAACATGGAAACATTGAAACAACCTTGATGCCCCTCAACTGAGGAATGGATAAAGAAAATGTGAGACATTCACACAACTTAGTATTACTCAGTGGTAAAAGTAACGATGTCTTGAAATTTGTGTACAAATGGATAAAACTAGAAAAAATCCTGTGTGAAGTAATCCAGACCCAGATACATCAACATGGTATGTTCTCACTAATAAGTGGATATTCGATATAAAAGACAGAATAACCAGCTTATACTCCAAGATCCCAGAGAATCTAGGTAAAAAGGAAACCTCTAAGATACACATACATGGATGTCCCAGGGAAGGGGAAACAGACAAGATATCCTGAAAAAACCTGGAATTATGGGGGTGAGGAGAGAGGAGATGGTTGTAGGAGAGAAGAGGGGGAAGGGAGGAGAACATGAAAGAAAAGTATGGTAAGATGGGGGAGAACAAAGAAAGAGATGCCTTGATTAAGGTAACCATTATGAGGCAAGAAAGAACCCTGAACTAGAAAAATTTCCAGGAAACTACAAGGATAACCCCAGGTAAGACCTTAAGAAATAGTGGAGAGTGTAACTGAACTGTCCTTCCCCTGTAATTAGATTGATGACTATCTGTAGACAGAAGTATCTGTCCTGCCTGGTCCCACAGTCATTCAGTATTCAGTCCCAAAGAAACACACAGAGGTTTATATTAAGTATACATTGTATGGGCTATTAGGTCAGGTTTATTATTAACTAGCTCTTACAACTTTAATTAACCCATAATTATTGTCTATGTTTAGCCACGTGTCTTGGTACTTTTTCTCAGTAAGTTATTCTCATCTTGCTTCCTTTTTGTCTGGTTGTTGACTACATCTCTCTACATTTCTTCCTCCCAGAATTCTACTAGTCTTGTTGCTTCCCATATACTTCCTACATGGGTACTGTCCAATCAGCATTTTATTAAACCAATATGAGTGATAAAACTTTACAAGGTACAAGAGCATTATCCCACAGCAACTACCTTAATTGTTATAGAACCTTCATCCAGCTACTTATGGAAGCAGATGCAGAGATACAGAGCTAAAAACTAGGCTGAATTTGCAAAGTCCAGTAGAAGAGATAATATGAACAAAGGAATCTATTTCAGTTTTTAAATCTTAAACTGTTTCTTTCATCTATTTGATTCTTTTTGTTTTCTTGATATTCTTTAAAGGATTTATTTATTTCTTGCAAGTATTTGCTTTTTCCTCAACTTCCTTAAGGGAATTTTTCCTTTCCTTATTAAGAGCCTCTATCATCTTCATAAATTTATTTTAAGGTCTTTTCTTCTTCTTCTTTTATATTGTGATATCCAGGTCTTGCTGTATTAGAACTACTAGGTTCTGTTGGTATCATAATACTCTCTATGTTTTTGAATGTATTCATGCACCTGTATGTACCCATCTCTTCCTCCAATCAGTGCAGGTGGTGGCTGTGCCTACAGGAACTGCTTTTATCCAATTGGATCAGACAGTGTCAATACCTGTGGAGGCCACTGGTGCACAGGTAGATGGCTGGGTTAAGGGAATGTAGTGGGGATTAGAGATTACAGAGACCAATGGAGGGATGATACAACCCAACAGCAAGAGACTTGCATGCTGACTGGTTAGTAGGTTTGCAGTGTGTGTGGGGGGGAGCTTGAGCACATGGATTTTCCTGGTACCTAGGACCTAGAGACTGGGCCAGTCACTCACCTCTTGTTCCCATCTGGTGTAGGAGGGTCTTCTTTCTATGTGTTACTTTCATTGGTTAATTAAAGAGACTGCCTTGGCCTAGTTGATAGGGTGAACTCAGGTAGGCAGGGAAGACAGAACAGAATTCTGGGAGGAAGAAAGCAGAGGCAGAGAGAGGCATCTGCCATGAAGCTGCCAGGTCAGACATGCTGAATCTTTCCCCGTAAGCCACAAGCTCATGGTGACATGCAGATTATTAGAAATGGGTTGAATCAAATGTGTGAGTTAGCCAATAAGAGGCTAGAAATAATTGGCCAGGCAGTAATTTAATTAATACAATTTTGTGTGGTTATTTTGGGTATAAACTAGCCAGGTGGCGGGGATGCAGCTTGCTGCTCCTCTCCTACAATACCCATCAGTACAGGTGGTGTGTCGGTCTCAGGGAGTTGCTGATATCATGGGGTATGGGTGGGTTTGGGGTGCAAGGTCCTAATCTTTTGTTAAGAATAACAAATCTTTCTGGCACCATGTGAAATATGGTGAGATATTTGATCACTAGGCCATTGACAAAGTGATATTCAAAAGACAAAGTTTGTGAAACAGAAAATATGTAAAAATTATGACTTTACATAAAATATTAATCAATCCCAAGGTGATATTCTGTGATCTGGTTTTTAATAGCTTATAACTTTAAGTGTGAATTTATTTTAATGAGTTAAGTGGCAATATAGTGACTTTCATATATGACTAATGCCACCAAAAATACACATTTAGAAATGACATAAATTGAGAATTTGAAAAATGTTAAAAATTAAAACAAATTATGTTATTTTGGTATTGATGACCTTATGAAATAATCTAACACATTTATGTAATAGATCTGTAGACTACTTTACAAAATGGGATGTTGATTAGCTATCAAAAGTAAATAAAATGCGCCACATAAAAGTACAAGTATACTCTGTTTTTCAAAATAAAATAACCATGTTGGAATAATTTTCTATGAGTAATTGCCTTTGCACCTCAAATTTTCTATTATGTGCTTACCTTCCTATTTTTCATACAAAGCATTTTAATATGCTAATTGTTCTGATTCTTTGCATATGGCTGTTTTCCTGCATAGATGTACATGTACAAACATGCACTTTGCTTTCTGTGAAGGCAATAAATGGTGTTAAATATCCTAGAACTTGAGTTACAGAAAATTTTAAGTTTCCATTTGGGTCCCCAGATTCTGAAGTGGATACTTTGGAAAATTATGCAGTACTTTAAACCATTGATTCATTTTTTCAGTTCCACATATTTATTTTAAAATAAAATGATGGAGGACTCTCATTGGTTAATAAAGAAACTGCCTTGGCTTTTTGATAGGGCAGGATTTAAATAGGTGGAGTAGACAGAATATAATGCTAGGAAGAAGGCAGTGAAGCAGATGCCTTAGGGAATTGCCATGCCTCTCCTCTCTGGGACAGTCTCCATGAAGCCCTAGCCACCAGGTCAGACATGCTGAATCTTTCCCGGTAAGCCACCACCTCGTGATGCTACATAGATTATTAGATATGGGTTAAAGCAAGATATGTGAGAATTAGCTAATAAGAGTCTGAAACTAATGGGTCAGGCAGTATTTAAATGTATACAATTTGTGTGTTGTTATTTCTGGGGCATAAGCTAGCCAGGCGGCCAGGAGCTGGGCAGCAGGAACACAGCCTGCTGCTCCTCACTACAATAAAATACATCCATCTTTGAAAGAAATTGAATTGTTTGTTGTTTAAATACACACATATTTAAACAAACTTTGACAACTAAGGTTTGAAATTTTTTTCAAAATTGATGCTTTTTTCATTGTTTCTTTGTTTGTTCTATGCTGAACCATGAGACATAATGGGGAATCTTTCTTGTTAATCAGTCATTAACAGAATTTTTATTCTTGAGTGTGTTTTTTCCCTTTCTATGGAACTTTCATTCACCTAACCATTCAAAACTATGTTACACCTCTACAATCTGTGAAATAGTATGCTTATATTTAGAAATGTAATGTGAAAAAAGGATGACTTTAAGGAAGGCATATCTCAGTGGAAGGGAATCAACTTATACTCTGTTGAAAGTTACAAATAATCAAACTCCAGAGACAACTGATTTTTGGGTGTCCTACCTAATAAATACAGTTACAATATAACCCTCTGCTTGCAGAACATTGAAGAAGTTGAGACAAAAAGATCCTAAGAGACAAAATACCAAAAAAGTCTTGTAAAATTATGTTTTATATATAATATTTATTTTTAAAGTATTTTGAAATTGATCCTCTCATTTTATATTGCTTATAATTCAATATTTTTACAAATTAAAAACATTTTATTTGCATCAAAGTCATTTGTTGGTTTAAAGATAAGAATTTCTTTGTTCAATTTCAAATTTCTTTAAAGAGAAAGAAAACAAATAATTTTAAGGAACACAAAGTGATAAAATATTCTGATAGCAGAAAATTAATAAAGGGGAAATAGATTTATTGAAGTCAAAAATGATGAAGAGAATAAATTGCAATATTGTCAACTTATAAAATCAATTTGAGTCATGTACCCAGCATTGTCAATTCTATCACCAAAAAGAACTCCCACAGTAGACTCATGCAATGATACACAGACAGCAATATAGAATTACAGAAATTTAGGCATAGCTATGCTTGTTTCCCCTTTTCCCAAATAAAACTTACTCCATTTCTCTTTCATCACTTAAAGCACTCATTTCTCTTCCACTAAGATATGCCTTCCTTAAAGTCATCCTTATTTTGCTTTATGTTTCTAAATGTACACATCATGCATTAAAGATTGAAAAGAAAAACCATAGTTTTGAATCATTAGATGAAAGAAAACACTGTTCAAGGGGAATATATACACTCAGAAATGAGAACTGCTTACCTGTCTAATCAAACCAAGGAAGACTTCCCATTTTCCCTCATTGAGCAACACAGGGCTTGAAAGAAAAAAAAAATCAAACAAAATCATTCATTTTTAAAAGATTTTAAATGATACATTTTATAATAATACATTTAAGAATTTACTATAAAAATTCATAAAAGAGAAGTTATGAATTTAAGTGGGACATTGGAGAAATTGGATGGAGGGAAAATGATGTAATTATATTTTATAAATAAATAATATATATAGGATTAAGAATAAAAAGGGCTTCAAAATTGTTTAGATACAGAGATTATTGATGGCACCAATATTGCAACCAGGTGTTTTTCTGAATATCTCTCTGTTCTTTCCTTTTCTCGTGTTTATTTTCTTCTCAGACTGGCAATTCTCATTGCAGTCCCATGTCTGAGAGTATTTCTCAGAATCATGTACTTCCTTATCTAAATCAAATGGGAAATTTGTGTGTCTGTCAACCAAATATAGGATTTTCCCTTGACTTAATTCCCATCTTTTAGTCCATGTTGCAAATAAAATATCAAAGCAAAATCAAATTATTATTTTTTAAATAAAGACCTAAACTATGATTGTGAGGAAGTGGAAGTAAAGCTCATTTAATATATATTGCAAAGAGTAAACAGATTTTAGGGCAGTAATGAACATGACCAACATAGACTACTATAGTTTGTACTACATACTAGGTACTCAAGAAATATTGGCATTATTTTATTTCCCATAGTTTAAATATGAACAGGGTGAAGGAAATGATGGCTCAGCAATTGAAAACACTGGATACTCTTCCTAAGAGCTCATATTTAATTCCCAGAATTTACATAGGTATTAACAATAATCTATAACTCCAGTTCCAGGGATTCTTTTGCCCTATTCTGCTCAGAGGAGTAACAAGTTGCAATTGAAGATCTTTGTGTCATCCCACCACAGACAACTACTTGATGGCTCAATTTTGGATAGGCAAGGCCCTGAGATCAAAGACACTGAAATATATTTTGCTTCTGCTATGCCTTTACATGTTTGCTGTTGCTATCTTTCTCTGGTATCTGGCATGTTGTTAAGAGGTGTGGAGATATTCCTCACTGTCTGTAATGTAGTGTGTTTATCTCATGAATACATCCCATTCTATTGAGAATTTTACTTGTAGATTATTATGATGTTGATTCTTTCCTAAGCTGTACTGTCTCATTGATAATGATAATCTTAGTTCAAATAGTTTTATACTGATACAAAATTAAACAAGGATGTGACACACAGAACACATGAATCTTTATTGAGTAGTCATAGAGAATGTGGCTTAGGTTAATGCTTAAGAAACACAGTTAAGGCTGTTTGCTGGTAGCACATGTCTTTAATCCCAACACTTGGGAGACAAAGACAGGTGGATTTCTGTGAGTTCAAGGCCATGCTGGTATACATAGCAAGTTCCAGGATAGGCTCCAAATCTACAGAGAAACCCAGGCCCCAAAACAAACAACAACAACAACAAAAACAAAGAAGAAGAAGAAACACAGTTGAGCTCATGTAGCACGGATACCAACTATATTCTTTTAATTTCACTGTTAAAAGATGTGTTCACCAATATTGGAGTTCATAATAGCTGAAACAAAGCTTTGAAAATAACTTAAAGTTAGACTGTGATATTTTCTCCAAATAACTTTAACTTTGAGGTTATAAAAAAACCCACGAAGATAACTAAAGTTTTAGGAAGATACACAGTTGAAGGCAGAACTCATTAAGGTCAGGGAACAATAAAAATGAAGCCAAATTATGTACTAGGAGGAGCGGGCTGCATCCCGCCACCTGGCTAGCTTAACCCCTGAAATAACCACACAGAAACTGTATTAATTAAATTACTGCCTGGCCCATTATTACTAGCCTCTTCTTGTCCAACTCTCACATCCTGATCTAACCCATTTCTACCAGTGTTCAGAACGAGGTAGTGGCTTACCGGGGAAGATCCTAACCAGTGTTAGTCTCAGACAGGAGTTTCATGGCATCTGCTACACTGCCCTTCTTCCCAGAATTCAGTTCACTCTACTCCACCTACCTAAGTTAGCCCTACCAAAAGGCCAAAGCAGTTTCTTTATTCAACCAATGAAAGCAACACATAGATAGAAAAAACCTCCTACATCAGGATTATGATTGGCTGATGAACTTTTCATGCTACATTTGCATGATGACCAATGGTGGTGATTAAATCCTTATACTCATTTCTGTCATCAAACTCCTAATATAAAATCTAATGATGAGTGTGTATGTACCCTAAAGATTTAAAGTAGAGTTGACTGATTCTTTTTCATATATAAATGTTTAGGTTTGTGATTCCTTTAAGATTCCTCATAAGATCACCTTTCAAGATAAACAGTGACGTGAGTGGCCCTTTCTTTGTAAGTACAAATGTAGCCTACTAGTCAAAGACCTGACTGAGAATAATATCTTGTTGGCATACACAGTTTATCTATAACAAGTTACCTGGCTATCAATCTATGTGGGTTCCTAAGATAATTTGTTTTGCACCTGTAATGCATAAAAATGTTTAATCATATATCATATATGGGGAATGAAAACATGTTTTTGAATGTATTCATTTTAACCATTCACTTGAGAAATAGAATGTCATCACATTGTAATTCCTATATTGCCTAAACACTTTGCTGGGCAATACAAGCTATAGAATATATATATTAAAAAGAACACAGGAAGGACATAGAAGTATCATCAAGATAAATTGTGAGGGTCTTTTTTAACCTTAACCCTTTCAGATAAATAAGTCTTAATATGTGCTTACTCTGTGGCTTCCCTTTGAGCCTTTGGCAGCTGGGTGCTAATATCCCACACAGTAGTACTATTCCCACCTCAACCAGTATAAAGTATAAAAGTGGTAATCATACATACACACACACACAGAAAAAAGGTACACAAAATATATAACAATAACAAACAAAACAAATAACCAATAACAAAACCACTAACAAAACACAGACTGTCCTCATAGGGATCTTATATCAGAAATAAAATGATCATTATTGTAACATGACATAATTTATAAAATGTTGGATAAACAAAACAACATTTACAGTTTTGTGACTTTACTTACAAATATAATGCTATCCTATTTTAAAGCTATAGCATTTTCAGTGTAACAGGAAAAGATTTTGAATGGTTCAGGAATTATTCCATCAGGTAAACACACTTGCCATCAAATCTGAGAACCTTATTTTGACTCCCAGAGCTCACATGGTGGGAGGAGAAAATTAATTGGCCTCCATGCATTCTCTGAAGCATGATCCTATCCACCAGTGCGTGCACACACACACACACACACACACACACACACACATATATATATATATATATATATATACACACACAATTATAAATATAAAGCAAATAAAAGCTGGTATAAATAGCTCAAGAGCTTTGAACAGGTACTCTTCTATTGTTCTTTCATAGGACCTGAGTTATTTTCTCAACATCTCTATCAGGTGGCTCACAACTTCTTGTAGCTACAATTTCCATGGATTGGATAGTCTCTACTGAACTCTTCAGGTGTGTGTACTCAGTTGAACATGCTCACACAGAGACACGCATGTGCACACATAATTAAAAGTAACATATATCTTAAAATGTAAAAGTATGCTTTTGGAGAATCATGGAAAATCCTGGTTGGTTAAGTACTTCCCAAATGCAACATGTCTTTTTCTCTGTTTATCACCAATATGGAGATATAATGTAAAAGACAAGTTTGCAATTTTATTTATAAATCAGTGAATTTATCCAATTATTTTTCTACCTAACTGCATTACATTAAATTTTAGCATTTAAGATACATTTTTTAACTTTTTAAGTGTTATGCCATAGTCAATAAAGTTGTGAACTTAGTGATATTCTATAGAAATATTAGAAAAGTTTACACAATTGTGAGGATGCTTAGAATACCACATCATTACTCAACATCTATTTCCCTGATGTTTCCTACTGATTTACTCTGAAATCATTAAGAGAAGTGTAGTCATTAGTTAGATTGTTTTTTACTTTCTCCATATAATTGCTTTAATGTTTCACTTATGATTTGCTTAAGGGTAAGAACAAATGAAGTATTTTTTCCAGCTTTCCTGATGACCCAACTCTGGAAACTTCCAATCTATGCAAATGCAGCATTTGTAACAAATTATTTTCTGCAAGCACCTTCTGAACAAGATGCAATAAGTTTCAGCCTTTAGGAATTTTGTGCTATTAGGAAGTATGGCATTGCACTAATAAATACAAACACTTAAAGTCAAATCTTATTTCTGATGCTGCTAAATGGGAATGTACAATTTAACATAATAGGCAATTTAGCATATAAATGTGTGCCATAAAAGCAAGATGCTGGCAGTTCAAAGCAATAAATGTTAACCTTCGAGCAAGCTGTTATTGAGGTGTTAAAGGCCCCAGAAATCCTAATGAACTCATTTATGCTAAGAATTTCCCAGAGTAAATATATTGCCTACTCTAACATGCTCTTTACTTCTCAAGCAAAACTACTAAGGAGACACTCAAAAGGATAGGCGAGAACAAGACTTTTTCACTGACTTCTTTTGGTGAAACATTGAATTCAAACTTTTCTCAGAATTTTCCTGATTTAATTTGTAATCCTTTGATATGCCTCTATAAATGCATTGTTGTGACACTCTATTCTTCAAAATAAAGAGTAAGAATCAAATATACTCTTGAGCTTTAAGAGTAAATATAAGCACGTCATCACATTTGTATAATACAACTAATACCCAATACAATAAGGTTTTTTTTTTCTCTTTTCTCTAAGTAAATAGTGATTTTGGTTACACTTATCTAAGGGACCTCTGCCACTTGTCACATCATTTTAATGGAATAAAATCTCTCTTGAGTGTAGGTTTAACTGAAGGAACAATCCAGATAAAAATAGGTTAAATAAAGTCTCCAGAGGGGAACATACTCTGTGGGCAGAAAGTAAAAATTCAAAGGTTTCCGTAACATCAAGTAAAAAATATTAAGACACTGCAGTCTTTCATACACTTGACCAATGTTTTTTTGTCAGACTTGTACTACTTTTAACCCTTCAACATGTCGTTTTCTTCCTCAAGACTCTTACTTATCATTTCCTTACTTCCAACAAGCTCCTCCTTTGCTTCCTACTCTTATTTTATCAATTTAGATGCTGTCTTTGGTCTGCAGATGTGCCCTAGATGTAGAGGATTTATGTAGCACATTAAAAGCCAAACAGCAATCCCTGGCACTGAAACAAATTAGTAAAAGGTAATACAATTTGCTGCCCCTGCAAACAAAAGCACATAGTATATTATCAACCATTTTTAGTCGTACTTTCCTTGGTTACTATATCAATTTTCTTTTTAAAAAATATTTATTTTTTAATTTTCCTCCAGCATTTGAGAATTATCTTTTTGAAATGACTTACAAACCCATGTCATAAGCCTTCCTTATTGTGATTCTCATGGGATGAGGACTACACCTCCCAGAAGGCCTTTGTGAGCAGAAGGCCCCTGTGCACAAGCGCAGATCACAGTTTCACCCCACCGGACCCAAAAACTACATTTCCCAGGAACACTGTACCCCTTTAAAAGTTTAAAAACCCCGCCATGTGCTCTCTCTCTCTCTCTCTCTCTCTCTCTCTCTCTCTCTCTCTCTCTTTCTCTCTATCTCTCTATCCCTTTCTCTTTTTTTCCTCCCTCCCTTGACCTGCACTGTGGAGCACCCCCTTCCCTTAATAAACAATCCTCCCACGCACATGGTCGCGTCCTGGGTCTCCCTTCCTCCGGCTCCACGATACACCCCACGCCAAAAGAAGAACAGCATTGGTGCTGAACCCGTCGGCTGTGTCCCCCGGATTTCGGGACTGGGGCTCCGGGCTTGGCACCAGCCTGGTTCCCCCGGACCGTGCCGGACCAGCTGAAGACCTGGAGACCTGAGACCTGAGGACCAGAGGCCCTATGGACTAAACCACTTGCTTCACATCTCAACACCTGCCTGTGTGCGGCTCTTCATCCAACACCTGCTTCAATCGTGAGTTAGTTCCCTTCCAGCTGGTCAAACGACCCTGGCCCACCCACTGGTCGTCACTGAGCACTCGATGGCCTATTGGTTGTTTCTAGGGTCAGGGGGACTTACTTCTCTGGTCCCCTTCTCCAGCCTTCAATCCGGCTTGCGTTCCCAGCTCTGACCGTGATTGAGACGGCAAAAAAGCCTCTCACTCCACTCGCACCCGGGGCCCAGGGCCCCCGGCTTTCTTTTCCATTCTTCCTTCCCTGCTTCTGACTCTCCACGTGATCACTACGGTGTGATCTCCCGTCCAGGACGGAGGCTTGGTCTTGCAGTACCCCTCCTGTCTGAGGAACAGTCCTCTTGTAGACTTGAGTGTTCAGCCAGCCAAGCATAACATTCCGCACGTGGCACCGGGATGCTGGGTCATGCACCTGAATGTTCGTTCCATCTGCATGCATTTCACCTGCCAGGAAAGGTCCTTCAGGTTTGAAGTGCTACGTTTTTTTTTTTTTTTTTTTTTTTTTTTTTTTTTTTTTTGCAGGCGTGTTCACGGTCTAGCTATGGGAGCCAAGCAGTCCAAACCAATCCCCCCTGCCTCCCCACTGGGGCAGCTCTTAGAAATACTCAAGCCCCACGCTCTAATGCCAAGCGTTCGTCAAACAAAGTTAATACGTCTATGCTCAAAAAAATGGCCCACATATTCCTTAGAGGGTAATTGCAAATGGCCGCCTAACAGTACCTGTGAACCCGATATTTTACGGGAGTTAGCCAATCACTGCTATCGCACAGGCAGATGAAAAGAACTAATATACGTCTCTGCTTTCTTTTACCTAGCTCTCAAGATAATTCTTCTGCCCTTTCTTATTGTTCCTCTGCCCACATGTTTCTAGCTATGCCACCTGCTGCTAATTCAAGACCAGCCACTCCTGCAATGGACACTGCAGATGAACCCCCACCTTCCAGGCCCAGGAGAACAGCCTCCCTTCGTTCCGCCCAGGTGGACAACACTCTACTTAAATCCCCCAGGGTCTCCTTTAGGTCTAAGGAACGACCTCCCGAAGCTAAAGAATCTTCACCTAATCTTGCTTCCTCCAGGTCTAGACGTAACAAAACTCCACCTAAACATTCTTCTTCCCGCTCTCCTCCCAGCAGGTCCTCATCCGGCTCCACCAGCTCCTCCTCCCCTCCCCCTTTGCGCAGACGGTCCCGGTCTAGGTCTAGGCGAAGATCACGTGGGACTTCAGGTGCTTCATAGCATCACATCCCCTTGGAGCAGAGGTGGTTCCGGAACAGGACCCCCATTGGGATTATAACAGCCCAGGGGATATCCTGGCCAGAGACCAATTCATAACATGTCTCCTGGCGGGCCTACGTAAGGCTGCCCTCAAACCGGTAAATTATTCTAAACTCTCAGAGGTCATTCAGGATATGGAGGAAAATCCTTCTTCATTTCTGGACCGTCTCACAAAGGCCCTGTTACAGTTCACAAACCTAGACCTGGAAAGTACGGAAGGCAGAAACATACTAATGACTCATTTTTTTAATCCGTGCTATCCAGATATCAAAGCCAAACTCAGGCGTTTGGAGAATGGCCCTTTAACCCCGCAGGCGGAAGTTCTAGAGGTAGCCTTTAAGGTATATCACTCGAGAAATGACAAGGCCCACGGTCACTGCCACGTGGTACCCGCAGCTGCTCAACAGACTGACATGATGGGCTATTCGTCCTGCCCCAACCGGGCACCACCCCGGCCTCCCGGAAGGTGTGATCCACCGGGTCCGTGCTTCAAATGCGGTAAGATGGGCCACTGGGCCCGAGCATGCCCCAATCCCCAACACAGCCCCAAGGGACCTTGCCCAAGGTGTCACAGGGAAGGTCACTGGTCTATAGATTGTCCTCGTGTGCTCGGTGATGCAGACAGAGAGAATGCCCAAGTGGACCTCTTGGGTCTGGCCTTGGATGACTGAAGGTGCCCGAGCTCCGCCCCGACTGCCACGGTCATCTGCAGCCAGGAGCCACGGGTACTTCTCACTGTATCGGGAAGGCTCATCTCATTTCTCTTGGATACCGGAGCTACATATTCGGTTCTGAGGGAATTTTGGGGGCCAACCTCTCCTTCAAATTCCCCTATTGTCGGGGTAGGGGGACAGCCCTATTTGCCCCAGCGGACTCTGCCTCTCAATTGCGTGTTTAGAGGTATTTTTCTCACTCATTCATTTTTAGTCATGCCAACCTGCCCCGTGCCCTTAATGGGAAGAGATCTTTTAGCTAAACTGGGAGCCTCCATTTCTTTTGCTCCCCCCAATCGCTTTGTTCCAGACTCGCCAACGACACAGTTACTGCTGCTCCTGGCTCCCCAGCCTTCTGACACTAATGCCTCTCTTCCTCTTCCAGCCTCCCTGGTGGATCCTCTGGTATGGGACACTCAAAATCCTGCCGTTGCTAAACACCATTCCCCTGTGGTCATTCAATTACAGGACCCCACCAGATACATTACTCAAGCTCAGTACCCTCTCTCTTCCCAGGGCCATAGAGGACTTAAACTGATTATCTCTGACCTTTTGAGAAAAAGACTGCTCTGCACCACCTCCTCCCCTTTCAACACCCCTATACTGGCTGTTAAAAAACCTAACGGGACTTGTTGTTTGGTCCAGGATCTCCGGCTTATTAACTCAGCTGTTGTTCCCCTTCACCCAGTGGTTGCTAATCCCTTTACACTTTTATCCAATATTCCTCCAGGAACCTCTCACTTTTCAGTTCTAGACCTTAAGGATACTTTTTTCTCCATTCCCCTTAGCCCTCAATCTCAAAACATCTTTGCCTTCACCTGGACTGACCCGGACACTAATTTCTCCACACAGCTCACCTGGACCATCCTTCCCCAGGGATTCCGGGACAGCCCACACCTCTTTGGCCAGGCTTTGGCCTCTGATCTGCTTTCACCGTCTCTCCATAAATCAAAAATAATTCAATATGTAGATGACATTCTCCTATGCAGCCCGTCTTTGGAGATCAGCAAGACAGACACTGCCACCCTATTAAACTTCCTATCCAAAAGGGGCTATAGAGTCTCATCCTCTAAGGCCCAGCTGTCCACTATTGAGGTAACGTATTTGGGTTTAACCATAACCCCAACACAAAAGGCTATTACTCTAGACAAAAAAAAAAAAAAAAAAAAAAAAAAAAAAAAAAACTAATTCAATCCCTTACAGTTCCTTTGACCAAAGAGGAGGTCTTATCGTTCCTGGGAGTGGCCAATTTCCTGCGTTCCTGGATCCCTTCCTTTTCCCTTTTAGCTCGTCCCCTGTACGAAGCAGCTCTGGGCTCCCTGTGTGAGCCCTTACCCCATTCGATCATAAAGCCCTTCCAGAGACTCCAACGGGCTCTCATTCAAGCCCCAGCTCTTCATCTTCCGGATTTAACTCGTCCCTTTTCTCTTTATGTAGCAGAGAAGGAGGGATACGCTCTCAGGGTTTTAGGACATCAACTGGGACCTTCTTTTGCACCTGTAGCATACCTGTCAAAGAAGATGGACCTCACCACTCGGGGCTGGGCACCCTGCATACGTGTGCTGGCAGATGCTGAGCTTCTGATTCGTGAGTCAAAAAACTGACATTTGGAGCGCATACCACAGTCTTCTCTCACCATAACTTGTCCAATCTCCTAACTTACAAAGGCTTACAAACCCTACCCCCTTCTCGAGTTCTTTCCCTACAGGTGGCGCTGGTGGAAGATGCCAGTCTCACGTTTCAATGCTGCCCGCCTCTTAATATTTCAAACCTTCTACCTCGACCTAAGGTTGATGACTCCCCATCCCACTCCTGCATTGAAACCCTAGAGGATCTACTACCTCACCCCTCACATATACAGGAGGGCAAACTGTCCCAGGCCACTTACACCTGGTACACAGATGGCAGCTCCTTTTTATGTGATGGGACTCGTAAAGTGGGTTATGCTATAGTATCAGATACAGAGATAATTGAGGCAAAGGCACTCCCTGCTCATACTACCAACCAGCAGGCTGAACTAATAGCTCTCACCCGTGCCTTTCAGCTAGTGGAAGGACAAATTTTAAATGTTTACACAGACTCTAAGTATGCATTTCATATCCTCTTATCCCACGCAGCTATCTGGAAGGAGCGCGGGCTTCTTACGATAAAAGGTGGATCCATAACTAATTCTGATCATATCATGGACTTATTAAAAGCCTCTCATCTCCCTAAAGCTATAGGAATTATTCACTGCCGGTCTCATCAGTCCAACAGTTCTACTGTTTCCAAGGGAAACAATCGGGCTGACAGCACAGCTAAGACAGCAGCACTCCAGAGCCTGGATCTACCTCAGTCTCCCCAGGGAGTCCTTACAGTACAGCACACACTCCCACAGACACCCAACACCCAGCAGATCCTGTCCTACCTACACCAGCTCTTTCACCCTAATAATAAGGCCCTGCTCCACTTTGTTAAGGCTCATCTCCAACCTACTCCTGAGGATATAAGATTTCTAAAGGCCATGACTACCTCCTGTCAGATCTGTCAAAAGTCAGATCCTAAGACTAAATACTGTAGCTTCCCTTTTCCTACCCATCAGGCTAGGGGCTCTCTTCCAGGAACTGACTGGCAGCTGGACTTTACTCATATGCCTACAGTCAAAAGAGTTAAATATCTTCTGGTTTTGGTGGATACAATGTCCGGGTGGGTTGAAGCCTTCCCCACTACTAGCAAGAGAGCCCAGACAGTCTCCAATATTCTTCTCTGAGAAATCATCCCCTGGTTTGGGATTCCAACCTCTCTCCAATCAGACAACAGCCCTAAATTCACCTCCCAGATTTCTCAAAACCTGTCCAAGGCTCTCGACATTCCTTGGCATTTTCATATCCCGTACCATCCTCAGTCTTCAGGTAAGGTAGAGCATGCCAATCGCTCTCTAAAGGACACCCTTCTTAAGTTGTCACAGGAACTGCATCTCGACTGGGTAAAGCTCTTACCTTTGGCCCTTCTTAGACTCAGGGCCCTACCAAAGAGCCCGCTGTTTATTTCACCCTTTGAACTCATGTATGGACGGCCGGTTCTAACCCCTGGCCTTCCACCTAAAACCTCCCCCCTACCTGATCACCTGCTCATGCCATTACTAACCCACTTATGCTCGCTACTGTGGGATTTCACTGATCACTCATTACCTCGACCATGTGCTAATCCATGTCCACCACCAATTAAGATTGGAGAACAGGTACTATTTTCTTCCCCAGGTCAATGTCCCTCACCCCTTTCCCCTAAATGGCAGGGTCCCCTCAGAGTAATTCTTCTAACTCCCACAGCTGCCAAGCTCGAAGGACTTCCTCACTGGATTCACCTGTCACACCTTAAACCGTTTACTCCTCCAACTCAAAAAGATTCCTCATTCACAGTAACTCAGACAGGACCTTGCTCTCTCAAGTTCCAGAGGACACCAACTTCAGTACAAGAAAAATAATGGTTCCATCTACACTTAACTCTTTATTACACTAACACATCCTCCTTTCCTTTTCCTATGTATGACCTCTAAATTCTAAATAACTACTTAGTTGTCGTTACAGGAATCATCATCGCTCACGGAGACAAGGGATTCAGATGATAAATATGGTCAAAAACCTTATTTCTCTTTTAAGGCATTTTCTTTAAGTTCTAGGAAGCCAGCTTGACACACCTGAACGGATTGGACACGAACAAAATAAGTATTCAAACGGAATAAGTATCATTTAATTTTTTATCACTCTTGGCCTCAAAAAAAAAAAAAAACCCTAAAGCCCCCCACTACCTCGAATCCTTAAGCCTCCTCCTCATATCCCCCCACTTAATCTTTCCTTTCCTAATGTGATTCTTGTTTTCCAGTACCTAACGACAACCCAGTTCCTCAAGACACCAACGGATGCAGTTTCAATCAGCCATCCCCAGGACACGGACCACCAGGACATCCCAGGACGTCAGTAAACAGGACATCATTACCAGGACACACCGGAACCATCCCAGGACGTCAGCAAATGGGACCAGGACACCAAGACATCGAACACTCCCCCCCCAAAAAAAAATCCCTCGATGCCCACAACGTCAGCAGGAAGCAGTTATGAGACCGGGCTATGCCCCCATTCCCTACCCAATAAGACTCCCCCCAAATTTTTTAATAAACCAAAAAGGGTGGAGATGTGATTCTCATGGGATGAGGACTACACCTCCCAGAAGGCCTTTGTGAGCAGAAGGCCCCTGCGCACAAGCGCAGATCGCAGTTTCACCCCGCCGGACCCAAAAACTACATTTCCCAGGAACACTGTACCCCTTTAAAAGTTTAAAAAACCCACCATGTGTTCTCTTTCTCTCTCTCTCTCTTTCTCTCTATCCCCTTCCTTTTTTCCTCCCTCCCTTGACCTGCACTGTGGAGCACCCCCCCTTCCCTTAATAAACAATCCTCCCATGCATGTGGTCTCGTCCTGGGTCTCCCTTCCTCAGGCTCTGTGATACACCCCACACCAAGAAAGAAGAACAGCACTAGCTGGGCGGTGGTGGCGCACGCCTTTAATCCCAGCACTCGGAAGGCAGAGGCAGGCGGATCTCTGAGTTCGAGGCCAGCCTGGTCTACAAGAGCTAGTTCCAGGACAGGCTCTAGAAGGCTCTAGAAACTACAGGGAAACCCTGTCTCGAAAAAAAAAAAAAAGACAGCACTTATTGTTTCAGAACTGCATCCTATTTCAACTACTTTCTACTTCTTATTTGGATAGATTGCAATACTTTAAATAT
Organism: Arvicola amphibius; assembly: GCF_903992535.2. Taxonomy (NCBI): domain Eukaryota; kingdom Metazoa; phylum Chordata; class Mammalia; order Rodentia; family Cricetidae; genus Arvicola; species Arvicola amphibius. Next base: position 78,272,711 of record NC_052065.1, on the reverse strand, counting down.
TTATTATTTGTTTTATTTTATGGCTATGTATGTATGCATGAGTTTAAATGTACCACACACAAGCAGGTTCTCACTGAGGCCAGAAAAGGGCATTTTTTTTGCAATGGAAATAGAGTAATAGGCAGTTTCGAGGCACCTGACATGACTTCTAGGAAGTAAATTCAGATCATCTGCAAGAGAACATAGTGTTCTTAACTATTGAGATAATTCTTAAACCCTCATACTTGGAAACAATCTTTTTTTCTTAACAATTCAATACATCCTCTTTATTTTGTTACTGTTTTTCTTATTTCAAATTTGTTACAGAGAAGATTTAAAGTAAGTGAAAATTTGAAAAACACACGAACCTCCTAGAGCAAGGGGAAGTAAGTCTCATACACAGCTGAAAATCTAATGTGAAATTATGGCTTCTGGGGGAGAGATAATCAGTAATTGATGGAGGAGAGTTATCTGTCTATGTTTCTTTCATTGGTTAATTAATAAAGAAAACTGCCTTGGCCCTTTAAGAGACAGAAAATTAGGTAGGTGGAGTAGACAGAACAGAATTGTGGGAACAAGGAAGTAGAGTTGGGGAGACGCTTCAGGCAGTCTCCATAGGGAGTCTCCATGCTGCTCCTCTCCGAGATGGATGCAGGTTAAGATCTCTCCTGGTAAGCCACACCTCGTGGTGCTACCCAGATTACTAAATATGGGTTAAAAAAAGATGTAAAAATTAGCCAATAAGAGGCTACAGATAATGGGCCAGGCAGTGTTTAAAAGAATACAGTTTCCGTGCAATTATTTCGGGTGTAAAGCTAGCCGGCGGCTGGGTGGCGGGACACAGCCCCGCCGCTTCACACTACAAGTAATGAAGCATTCCCCATGCTCCAATAGATGAACCTACGACCATATAAATATAGGTAGTAATAATTAAAATCAGTTTGATTTTTTTTTAAATTAGCACAGAATTTAGGTACTTGAAGCAGTGGAAGAGGGGTAGAGGGAAATTGAAAAGAAGGGAAGGGGAGTAAATTTGCTCAAAATGAATTATATTCATCTAAGAACCTCTAAAACCATAAGAAAGGAAATAAAAACCAAAATGCCTCTCATGTTCAGCAAATGGTAATTATGTATATTAAATGGCTCTGTTTCAGCCAACCACACTTTCATGATGACCTCTGACCTTGGGAGGAAGAAGTATGACATATTTGTCACATTTGCAGCTGAGCATCTTGTAGCCTCTTATTCTCTGCATGTTGGCCAGTTGTCAGTCTCTGTATTATTACCTCGCTACTTCAAATTTCTCTGATGAAGTTTCAGAGAGTACAATTCTTTTGGGATAACAATAATAACCTAAGGTTCAATTTACTAATATGTCCTTCCAATATAAAATATTATCTAACAAAGACTACACAGTCTGCATGAAGTCCAGGTAGACTACCCACCCACCAAACTACCCTTGTCTCTTATTCTCTCACTATCTGCACACCATATGCCAAGACCCATGTCCTCATAATCACAATGAACCAGCCTCCAGTTGAGGCAGGGTCTCCCTGATCTACTGAGCAAAGGTCAATTCAAATACCAGAAGTCTAGTCTTCAACAGGGTTGCAGACTCCCTGCCCTACAACAAACTGTGTAGAATTCTAGAAGTTCTGGTAGGCTACCCATCTTCCAAAGTTAAACAAAAGTCTGATAAACGTTTTACCTTGACCTATTACCCCTAAGAAAATAGATGAAGTCAATTTTTTTGTCTACAGTGTCCTTGGGGTACCAGGCATCCCTGCTTCAGTGCTGAGGAGTTCCATCTGGACGGGTGAGTGTGTGCTATCCTGGGGCAGCCTAACACAGAAGAGAGCAATGCCCCCCACCCCCAGCTCCTGCTGCAGGGGTTTCTTTGTTACACACGGCCATGCCTCCCCCAAGCCTGCCCTATTGCCTGTAAGGTCCTTGGCTCAGGAACAGTTTTCTGCTCCTGCACTAAGACTATCCACCCAGAGGGGTGAGTGTCTGACTGCCAGAAAGGCCTGAAGGCCCCCGCAAAGGAGTGCCGGGCACCTTCAGCTTGTGCTGCAAGGTCTTTTGAGTTCCACTCGACCCTGCCCTGCCCCACATTCACCCTTTTGTCTGTGGTGTCCTTGGGCTACCAGGCATCCCTGTTTCAGTGCTGAGGCGTTCCATCAAGACAGGAACAGTTCCTGCTCCTGCAATGAGGAGATCCACCCAGAGAGTCAGTCACAGCAAAGACTGGACCAAGACATCAAGACTCTCCTGTCTCCATTTGAAGGATGAGATGGGCAGGCACCAATGCAAGATTTCCTTCAATAACCTGAAAGGCAACATGACATCAGAAGAATTCAGGGATCTCGATAAAAGAAGAATTGAACACCTTACTCCAGAAGAAATAGAAGAAATCTACTTCAAATGGAACTTTATGAAAATAATAGAAGACCTTAAACAGGAAGTAAAAAACTGTCATAAATAAATGTAGATGACAAACAAAAAGGTATAGGAAAAGGATAAATCTCTCAAACATACCCAAGAAAAACAAGAAAAAGCAATCAAACAGGTAAGGGAAACAATTCAAGACTTGGAAATTAAATGGAGGTAAAGAAGAAAACACAAACCGAGGGAAGGCTGGATATGGAAAATCTGGGTAAAAGGACAGGAACTACAGAGACAAGTATTACCAACAGAATACAAGAGATAAGAGAAAGAATCTCAGACACTGCAGATACTATAGAGGAAATAAACTCACTAATTAAAGATCAAAACAAAACCAACAAATTCTTTACACAAAACATCCAGGAATTATGGGACACCGTGAAAAGACCAAACCTAAGAATAATAGGGATAGAAAAAGAATTATGGCTCAAAGGCACAGAAAATATATTCAACAAAATTATAGAAGAAAAATTTTCAAAACTAAAGAAGGATATTCCTATGAAGGTACAAGAAGCATACAAAACACCAAATAGACTGGATCAAAAGAAAGCATCCCCTCGCCATACAATAATCAAAACACAAAACATACAGAATAAAGAACAAATATTAAGAGCTTCAAAGAAAAAATGTCAAGTAACATACAAAGGGAAATCTATCAGAATTACACCTGACTTCTCAATGGAAAACATGAAAGCCAGAAGGTCTTGGATAGATGTGCTGCAGACACTAAGATACCATGGATACAAGCCCAGACTACTATACCCAGCAAAGGTTGCATTCACCATCGATGGAGAAAACAAGATATTCCAGGACAAAAACAGATTTCAACAATACCTTGCAACAAACCCAGCCTTACAGAAAATACTAGAAGGAAAATCACAAACCAAGGAAGCCAACAAAACCCATAATAACACAAGGATCTGACAACTATCCACCAACACAACTCATAGAAGGGAAACACACAAACTCTACCACCAGAAAAAAATAACCGGAGTTAACAACCAATGGTTATGAATATCACTTAATATAAATGGACTCAATTCACCTATAAAAAGGCACAGGTTAAGAGAATGGATACAAAATCAGGATCCAACATTCTGCTGCTTACAAGAAACACACCTCAAACTCAAAGACAGACAATACCTCTGAGTAAAGGGAAGGTAAACGGTTTTCCAATCAAATGGAGCAAAGAAACAAGTGGGTGTGGCTATACTAATATATAACTAGATTGATTTCAAACTAAAATCAATTAGAAGAGATGGAGATGGACACTTTTTACTCATAACAGGAACAATTCATCAGGAGGAAGTCTCTATCCTGAATATCTATGTCCCTAATATAAAAGCACCCACATATGTAAAAGAAACATTACTAGAACTCAAAGCATACATCAAACCCCACACTCTAATAGTAGGAGATTTCAACACTCCACTCTAACAATGGATAGGTCAACCAGAAAGAAACTTAACAGAGAAATAAGAGAACTAAGAGATGTAATGTACCAAATGGACTTAACAGGTATCCATAGAACATTTCACCCAAACAGGAAAAAATATACCTTCTTCTCAGCATCTCATGGAACCTCTCAAAAATTGATCACATAATTAATAACAAAGCAAACATCAATAGATACAAAGAAATTGTATTAACCACTTGTGTACTATCGGATCACCATGGAATAAAGTTAGAATTCAACAACAATTCTAACCCCAGAAAGCCTACAAACTCATAGAAATTTAGCAGTCAACTACTGAACCATACCTGGGTCAAGAAAGAAATAAAGAAATTAAAGTCTTCCTTGAATTCAATGAAAACAAAGGCACATCATACCCAAACCTATGGGACACTATGAAGGCAGTGCTAAGAGGAAAGTTCATAGCAGTAAATGCCCACATAAAGAAAATGGAGAAAGCACACATTGGAGACTTAACAGCACATCTTAAAGCTCTAGAAAAAAAAGCAGATTCACTCAGGAGGAGTAGAAGACTGGAAATAATCAAACTGAGGGCTGAAATCAACAAAATAGAAACACAGAAAACAATCCACAGAATTGATGAAAAAAAGCTTGTTCCTGGAGAAAATCAAGAAGATTGACAAACCCCTATCCAAACTAACCAAACGGCAGAGAGAGAAGGCACAAATTAAAAAGATCAGAAATGAAAAGGGGGACATAACCACAGACACAGAGGAAATTCAGAGAATCATTAGATCTTACTACAAAAGCCTGTATGCCACAAAATTGGAAAATGTGAAAGAAATGGACACTTTTAATATAAATAACATATAACAAAATTAAATCAAGACTAAGTGAACAGTATAAATACACCTGTAAGTCACAAGGAATTAAAAGTTGTCATCAGAAACCTCCCTACCAAAAAAAAGCCCTGGACCAGATGGTTTCAATGCAGAATTCTTTCAGAACTTCCAAGAAGAGCTAATACCTATACTCCTTAATGTGTTTCACAAAATAGAAACAGAAGAGTCATTGCCAAACTCCTTTTATGAAGCTAGAGTCACTCTGATACAAAAACCACACAAAGACTTAAGGAAGAAAGAGATTTACAAACCAATTTCACTCATGAACATCGATGCAAAAATTCTCAATAAAATACTCACAAACTGAATCCAAGAACACATCCAGAAAATCATACATTATGATAACGTATGCTTCATCCCAGAGAGGCAGGGCTGGTTCAACATATACAAATCTAACAATGTAATCCACTATATAAACTGAAGGAAAACATATGATCATTTCATTAGATGCTGAAAAATAATTTGACAAAATTCCACACCCCTTTCGGATGAAGGTATTGGAGAGATTAGAGATACAAGGCTCATTCCTAAATATATTAAAAGCAATATACAACAAACCAACAGCTAATATTAAATTAAATGGAGAGAAACTCAAAGCCATCCCACTAAAATCAGGAACAAGACAAGGTTGTCCACTCCCTCCATACCTCTTCAATATAGTCCTTGAAGTTCTAGCAATAGCAATAAGACAACATAAGGAGATGAAAGAGATTCGAATTGGAAAGGAAGAAGTCAAACTTTTGTTATTTGCAGATGATAGGAGAGTGTACATAAGTGACCCCAAAACTCTACCAAAGAACTCCTACAGCTGATAAACACCTTTAATAATGTGGCAGGAAACAAGATCAACTCCAAAAAATCAGTTGACCTCCTATATACAATGATAAAGAAGCAGAAAGGGAAATTAGAGAATCATCACCTTTCATGATAGCAACAAACAGCATAAAATATCTTGGGGTAACTCTAACCAAGGAAGTGAAAGATCCATTTTACAAGAACTTTAAGTCTTTGAAGAAAGAAACTGAAGACGATATCAGAAAATGGAAGGATCCCCCTTGCTCTTAGATTGGGAGGATCAACATAGTAAAAATGTCAATTCTACCAAAAGCAATCTATAGAATCAATGCAATCACTATCAAAATCCCAACAAAATTCTTCACAGACCTTGAGCGAACAATAATCAACTTGATATGGAAAAACAAAAAAAACTCAAGACAGCCAAAACAATCCTATACAATAAAGGTACTGCCAGAGGCATTAACATCCCTGACTTCAAACTCTATTACAGAACTACAGTAATGAAAACAGCTTGGTATTGGCACAAAAACAGAGATGTTAACCAACGGAATGGAATATAAGACACTGATTTTAACCCACAAACCTATGAACACCTGATTTTTGACAAAGGAGCTAAAAGTATACAATGGAAGAAAGAAAGCATCTTCAACAAATGGTGCTGGCATAACCTGATGTCAACCTGTAGCAGAATGAAAGTAGATCAATATCTATCACCATGCACAAAACTCAAGTCCAAATGGATTAGGGACTTCAATATCAATCTGCCCATATCGAACCTGATAGAAGAGGAAGTAGGAAGTAGTCTACAGCATGTGGGCACAGGAGACCACTTCCTATGTAGAGCCCCAGTAGCACAGACAATAAAGGCAACAATGAATAAATGGGACCTCCTAAAACTTACAAGCTTTTGTAAAGCAGAAGATACTCTCATTAAGACAAAAAGGCAACCTACTCACTGGGAGGAGATCTTCACAAACCCCACAACAGCAAAGGTCCGATTTCCAAAATATATAAAGAACTCAAGAAACTGGACTTTAAATGCTAATTAACCCATTTAAAAAATGGGGCACTGAACTGAACAGAGAATTCTCAACAGAAGTTCAAATGGCCAAAAAAAACAATAAGGTCATGCTCAACCTCCTTAGTGATCAGGGAAAACAAATCAAAACAACTTTGAGATACCATCTTTCAACTGTCAGAATGGCTAAAATCAAAAACACCAATGATATCCTTTGCTGGAGAGGATGTGGAGTAAGGGGTACACTCATCCATTGCTGGTGGGAATGCAAACTTGTGCAACCACTTTGGAAATCAGTGTGGCGGTTTCTCAGGAAATTCGGGATCAACCTACCCCAGGATGCAGCAATACCACTCTTGGGAATATACCCAAGAGTTGCTCTATCATACTACAAAGGCCTTTGTTCAACTATGTTTATAGCAGCATTATTGGTAATAGCCAGAACCTGCAAAAAACCTAGATGCCCCTCAATGGAAGAATGGATAAAGAAAGTATGGAATATGTACACAGTAAAAACCAAGGACATATTGAAATTTGCATGCAAATGGATGGAAATAGAAAACAGTATCCTGAGTGAGGTAACCCAAACCCAAAAAGAGGAATATGGTATGTACTCACTCAGAAGTGGATTCTAGCCATAAATAAAGGACATTGAGCCTATAATATGTGATCCTAGACAAGTTAAATAAGAAGGTATACCCAAAGAAAAACATATAGTTATCCTCCTGGATATTGGAAGGAGACAAGATTGCCAGGCAAAAATTGGAAACTTGGGGGTGGTGGTAGGGTGGGGGTAAGGGAAGATGGGCAGAAAATAGTAAGAAAGGGAGGATGGGGAGAGCTTGGGGGAATGGGATGGTTGGGATGGAGGAAGGGTGGATATGGGAGCAGGGAAGTATATATCTTAATTAAGGGAGCCATTTTAGGATTGGCAAGAGACTTGACTCTAGAGGGGTTCCCTGGTATCCATGGAGATTTCCTCAGCTAGATCCTTGGGCGGCTGAGGGGAGGGAGCCTGAAATCGTCCTATCCTATTGCCATACTGATGAATATCTTGCATATCACCATAGAACATTCATCTGGCGATGGATGAAGCTAGAGACAGAGACCCACATTGGAGCACTGGACTGAGTTCCTAAGGTCCAAATGAGGAGCAGAACTAGGAAAACATGAGCAAGGAATTCAGGACCGTGAGCGGTGCACCCACCAGTGAGATGGTGGGGCTGATCTAATGGGAGTTCACCAAGGCCAGCTGGACTGGGACTGATGGAGCATGTGATCACACCAGTCTCTAAATGTGGCTGATAATGAGGGCTGACTGAGAAGCCAAGGACAATGGCACTGGGTTTTGATCCCACTGCATGTACTGGCCTTGTGGGAGCCTAATCTGTTTGGATGCTCACTTTCCAGACCTAGATGGACTGGGGACAACCTTGGACTTCCCCCAGGTCAGGGAACCCTGACTGCTCTTTGGACTGGAGAGGTAGGGAGGAGGAGGGGGAAGGGGAGGAAGGGAGAGGGAGGGAAATGGGATGAGGGGAGGAGGTGGAAATTTTTAATTAAAAATCAATAAATAAATAATAAAATATGTTTTGTATAAAAGTTCATTCATACATTGTAATTTATTTATATACTACATATTTTAAAGAAAAAATAAAGATAAAGTGGAAGAAAAAATAGATGAAGTTATTAAAAGTCTCCTAACCAAAAGAAGTCCAGGCCCAAAACCTGATTTTCAATGAAGAGCTAACACTAATAGTACTCAAATTATTTCACAAAATTAAGACAGGAGGAAAATGGACAAGTTCATTTTAGAAGACCACTGTTAACATGCAAAATCCTTTCAATATCTTGAAGAAAGAATATAAACTATAATATTATACATGCAGCTGACATATTTTAATGTACATTTATTATGTTTTATATTATAAATTTTCTCCCAAAGCCTTGCCTTGTCATAATGAAATGCAATTAGGATTTTGGTACACATTTCTAAATGCTACACATTTAGAGCTTGGTGGAGGAACATTAGGTTCTGCATCCCCTTGTTCATTTCCTACTGACCCTGAATATAACAGACTTGTGATGGTTATAAATAAATAAGAACATAAACTGTAATTATAAGGAAAGATAAATTTTCCTTATTTTTAAGTAGATTATTTTAGATATACTGGCAAAAGAATGGAAAAATAATGCTTTCACAAATTTGGACTATACTTTAAGTACATTTATTATTTTACATTGGCCTAAATTTTACACCAACAGCATACTGTATTGATAATAGTGGTTTAAAGATACATTTTATTTACTCCTAAAGCAAATATAATTGATATTATATTTAAAATTACTGCTTATATTCAAGATTTATTTTTATTTTATGAACTGTTTTGAAGCATTTTAAATTTAAAAATTCATCCCTAAGCTGTTATGTTCTAAATTAAATAATTTTTACTCATTAATTTCTTGGTATAATTTTCACCTCTGAAATTGGTACTCTTATGGTTGTTTAGAGTACAGTTAGCATTCTTTTATTTGATGTATTAGCATATCATACAATTTATCTATTTATAGTATATAAATAAATGACTTTTAGTACAATCAGCAGTCATTAATTTACCAAATATTTATATGTATATAAGCTTTTGCAAGAAGAATAAATAATTTTAGCTCTCTCTTTCTAATTATTTCTTTGACTCCAGCCATAAGTAACCATTGATAAGTTCTTTCTCTACTCATGTATTTAATCAAGGAAATTTTTATACCTTGGATAATATTCTATATGGCCTTGAGGACTAAATTGATTTAGCATAATGTTTCTTTTGTTCTTCTGAACTTTAGCACGTATCACTATTTCATTCTTCTCAGTTACCAAATGTTACAAATTATAGAGATATACAGCATTTTCACCATCTATCTATTTAACTATTGGTAACTGGGTATACCCCTACCATTTTGGTGAATTTTAGTCTTAGTAATATCTACATATTATTTCTCAGATAGACAGTAATTTATCATGGGTTTGCATAACATAAATGGAAAACTGTACAGTATTTATTTTTGCACTAAATAACAAATCCAGAACCCCGTTTACAATAGTGTACAGCTCTGACACTAATCAATATCCAAGGACCTAGTTGTTTTCTTCAAGTAGCTATATTGTTTTACTTTTATCAATAGTGTTTATGAGGGTTCCACATTTAACATTTGCTTGTATAACATATATACATAAGGAGTTATCTGACTATAGTTATATATAATTAGCATTATGTAAATCTTTATTCACCCTTCATGCTTTTCTTGTTTATTGTTATCTCTTCAATATCTTCACTTGAGTGCTTTTGATGTGAACTTTTTTTCACATTTTGAATCGATTTTCTTTTTACTATTATTTTTCTAAGTGTGATAATCACACACTTTATTACTTGTTGGCCCCATTATGTGGGCTATATTTTCTTTTCATTTTGATGTTATCTCTGAAACAGAAATCTAGTTTAAAGAAATTCAGTTTATTTGCTCATTTTGAAATCAATTACAGTAGAAGAAAAAAAATCTCATTAGGAAAGAAAAGTAATTTACCAATGTGGAAATACTTTTCAGGTATCTATCCACTTTTTAAAAGTTGTATTAATTCTTTAATTCTTAAGAATTTCATGTATATATACAAGTGTATTGATGGAGGAGGGTCATCTGTCTATGTGTTACTTTCATTGGTTAATAAAGAAACAGCCTTGGCCCTTTAATAGGACAGAAAATTGGGTAGGCAGAGTAGACAGAACAGAATTGTGGGAGAAAGAAAGCAAAGTCAGGCAGATACCTCAGGCAGTTGCCATGCTTCTCCGACCCGAGATGGATGTAGGCTAGATTCTTTCTAGGTAAGCCACCATCTCATGGTGCTACACAGATTATTAAATTTAGGTTAAAGCAAGATGTAAGAATTAGCCAATAAGAGGCTGAAACTAATGGGCCAGGCAGCACCAAGCTACTTCAAGAGGAAGATGGGCATCGAAGAGGCTCCTTATGGAGTTTGATAGCCATTTGGGCAAGAAACTGCTCTTGCCTGGACTGTTGCATAAACTGGACACAAAGAACATGCAGAGAGAGGACTGCTGAACTTGTCTAAGGGTGAGATTGTCTTTCGGGGTACCTGACTCATGAAAGATTGTGCGAGACATTCTGCAGGACACAGCAGATATTGACTGAACTGTCTTTGAAATTTCCGGCTTCATGAAAATGTCTGCTGGAAACCATGGGCCTGTAGGCTGAAGATGGATGCCCCAACAGTACAGAGGAACTGTCCAGGCAGTGAGATGTCTCTGTCATATCTAGAGTTTTGAAAGTTGTTTACATAGGTAATATTATATCCTTCTGGAATCTTTGATGGAGTTGAAGAATAGATAGTTATAGCTTTCCTTAAGAATAGTTAGTTATAGTTATAGTTTTCCTTTGTTATGGTGAAAGATAAAATAGATCAAAATATTTTAACTGTAATTCTTGCTTGATAACTTTTTTGTTATATGTAATTTTACTATGTTAAAGTGAAAGCCTTTCTTTTTTGTTTAAAGAGAAAAAGGGGAAATGATGGAGGAGGGTCATTTGTCTATGTGTTACTTTCATTGGTTAATAAAGAAAACTGCCTTGGTCCTCTGATAGGACAGAACATAGGTGGGTGGAGTAGACAGAACAGAATTGTGGAAGAAAGAAAGCAGAGTCAGACAGATGCCTCAGGCAGACACTATAGCTCTCCTCTCTGAGATGAACACAGGTTAATTTCTTTCCCGGTAAGCCACCATCTCATGGTGCTACACAGATTACTAAATATGGGTTAAAGCAAGATGTGAGAATTAGCCAATAAGAGGCTACAGATAATGGGCCAGGCAGTGTTTAAATGAATAAAATTTGTGTGTTGTTATTTCGGGTGTAAAGCTAGCCATGCAGGAGCTGGGCAGGACGAAAAGCAAGCCTGATGCTCCCACTACAAACACTACAAAACTGGTTGGCAAGATGCAGCCTGCCGTTCCTTCTACTTTGTATGTAATAGATTTGTCATGAAATATATATATTCCAACCTGAAATTTTCTTCTACATTTCTTTATCTATCCCCCTTATCATTTCCACTTAAGGTGTCTCTCTTTTTCAAATTACACACTAGCTCTAATTAGAGCGGCTTGATATTCATGGATATGTGGCCATCCGCTAGTGCATCAGAACCTACCAGAGTCCACATTCCTAATGAAAACTAGCACTTTTTCTCTAGCAGCCATCAATTACCTATTTTTCTATATCTAGAAGTCGAGATTCAAGAGACCTCTTCCCACTCCATGATAGAATATTTTCTGTATTGATATTAAGCAGATAATCACTGCTTCTGTAAATTTATGAGTGTTATAATCAAGATATATGTGGACGATACTACTTTTCAGCACTCTTCCAGTTCTGCCTATGGGAAGGGTTGGTGTAAGGTTGACACAGACTTGATTTTTCATTGTTGAGAGGCATAAAATGACTTACTTTGCTAATCATTATTTTTAACAAAGTGAAAGATCTTACGTGTTTTTATTCTAAAACTGCCTAGCAATATACTGATTCTCTCTCTCTACATTACAATATCTTTTTATATGCCAAAATTCAGTTTTCACGGTACACTTTTATAAGTCAAAGGTACAATTACATATGGCTTTTGACTCATATATACCTATTTTTTAATACCTGCCATCTAGAATCCAGCATACCTTCATACTTACTCACACTAGATATGTCAGTTTTTATCACCATTTTTTTTTATTTTCAGGGACCTTTCTCTAGCTTGTAATATATTCATTTACATACATCTCTCTGTTACTAGATTATAAATAACTTGATGGTTGATTCATGCAAGATTGAAGTCTTACACAAAACTCTCTCTTCTATTATTCCTGTATTTGTAGAATCCAGTGAACCAGTGTTTAAATTCCCACAGTAATTCTTATTTGTTTGTTTAGATACTTTCCCAAGTACCAAGTTAAGTATGTATTCACTAAAAGTTTTGTTCACTGTAATAAGTGTTTAGATTAGGATTGTTGCTATTATAGATTTCCCTTTTCTAGGAAAACACTCCAGTAATTACTAGTTCCTCCAACAAGTAGATTCAGTAAGAGAATCTGACTACTGATTACTGAACTATATAAGCAAATGTTCTCTATATTTAGGTGAAACAACTGGTTCATTGAAGCTGTGATGAACTGAAGAACATACAAAAAATATTGAATTAATTAGTGGTTTTCAAGTTCAATTTTCTTCAGGGAAATGTCATTATTTGTTATCCTTGATTCTCTCTGTTTCTATGTGTGCATGTCCTTGTACACATGTGTAAATTACATTGTTAAAAAATAAAAACAGACAGAAGAAACACTTTTGTATTTAAGAAAAATTATAAAAGTTTTACTTACTGTTGTGATATATAGGGCCCTTAAACTTCATGGAAGAAATTGTTTATTGGTGGTGGTTATATATCATGCTTTAATTATTATGAAAGTTTTATGGAATAAATATTGATGTATACAATACTAATTCACAGTAATGTCCAACTTTGTAAAAAGTTTATGCAGAGAAAATTACACTATAATTTTCAGTATTATTATTGTTATCATCTCTGATATAATTGGCATCATGATTACTGATAACTTTTATTGATTTCGACTGACTTATAGATACTGAGTCTATACATATGCACATTCTTTCATTTATTTCTTACAGAAGTCCTCTGAAAAATGTACTAAGAAAAGGTTATAATACATGACCCAAGTCAAATAGTTTAATGTACCACAGCCAAGAATGGAAGCCATTATGTCTTTGTTAAATATGTTCTTTTTATTTTCTTTTATATTTAGAAACTGTTAGTTTGTGATGCCTGTGAGTACATGGCAAAACAAAATGGTAACATATTAACAAAGCAAAAGAAAGAAAAAGGAAGGACACAGGGTTCCAAAATTTACTTTAAGTGTGTGCCTAATTGACTAAAAACTTCTAATGTTCTTACTGCAGGTCCCACCACATCTCATGTATACAAATATTATGCTTATAAGTAGACTAACCTGTTAAACTATTGGCATGATTCAGGACTCAAAATATAGGAAGAGGACTTCACTGATGTAAACAAGCTATTCCTGCTGTATTTGGAAACACAGAATTTGAAGCAGATATTTTAAGGCTGATTTTGGCTTCTTTATGCTTTCCTGAGTTTAAGAACCTGTTTTCTTCACTATTCCAAAAGTCTTATTCATCAGTGTCATTATTATGCAAATTCCATTTTGACCTAATTTTCTATCCCTGAAAAATATGTTCTTAGTTGCTTTTTTTAAAACCTCACACTAAGACAAATTTATTCATAACTACTTAAAGTGTTTCCAACCCGCAGGTTCTTCCCTGCATGCTGATATAAATCAAAGTGTGATGCCAAAAGGTAAATTATAGAATTTCAAACATTAGCCTCATTTGAGCATTAGTATTCTTCCTGCCCCTTGAATTGCATCTTTCAAGTGTGCAACTTGAAAAGTTACATTAGAAGACCTACCCATTCATAACAGAAATAGTACCTTCTGTTGTTCTCTGTTTCTTACCCTTTGCCTTACAAAAGTTGTTAACATTGGAACACCAGAAATTGATTATTCCCAGTCTTACATCATGTGTACTATCTACATATCTACCTTTAAGGGATCAAAAGTTTGACTCCTGAGTTAATGGACAAATATGTATTGTAGGTATTCATCATTGATGAGCCTCTTTCACCTCAAGAAAGATGCTGAAGAGACTGAGACTCAGATGCAGAATAGATAATAGGCTTGAAAATTGAGATCAGATATATTGAAAGGAAAACATTATGACTTGATTTTATGGCATTCAGAAATTATTTTACTACTTCTGTACTATAAGCAATTTACATAAAAACTTTTAAGAATTCAGTAATTAAAAATCAAAACAAAACAAACCTGAATAAAATGAAATTTTAGAATGAATTTCAATTTCACAGTATTGTTGAGAAATAGATTGCATCAAAAGTAAAATAGTCATACTTTTCACAGAAAAAAATATGTTCAGAAAAAACTTTAATATATATCATTACAAAATTAAGAATCAGAAGACAAAAAACTCTTCAATAAGCAAAATTCTCTTGATTTTAACACATTTATACCATTCATGCAAATTCTCTGTGTTTCTGTAAGTTGCATCCTATTTTTCATCATCCAGTTTGACTTTATTGATCATGCATTTGTTGTAGGAGGCCGCTTGTTTGTTCCCAGCTGCTCAGCCCCTAAATAATCAGACAGAAACTATACTTATTAAATCACTGCTTGGCCTATTAGCTATAACTTCTTATTGACTAGCTCTTACATCTTAATTTTACCCATTTTTTATATTCCATCTCTATGTGACTTTTTTATTGATCTGTAATGAGCTCTAAATTATTCTCTGCTCCCCTTCCGGCCTCTCCCCCCTCCCCTTCTATCTACCCCAAAGTTCCCCATGCTCCCAATTTACTCAGGAGATCTTGTCGTTTTCTACTTCCCATGTAGGTTAGATCTATGTAAGTATCTCTTAGTGTCTTCATTGTTTTCTAAGTTCTCTGGGACTATGGTTTTTAGGGTGGTTTTCTTTGCTTTATGTTTAAAAACCAACTATGAATGAGTACGTGTGATAATTGTCTTTCTGTGTCTGGGTTACTTCACTCAAATAATGTTTTCTAGCTGCATCCATTTTCCTACAAAATCAAGATGTCATTTTTTTTCTGTTGTATAGTAGTCCATTGTGTAAATGTACCACATTTTCTTTATCTATTCTTTGGTCGAGGGGCATTTAGGTTGTTTCCAGGTTCTGTCTGTGACAAACAGTGCTTCTATGAACATAGTTGAGCTCATTTCTTTGTGGCATGACTGAGCATCCTTTGGATATATACCCAAAAGTGGTATTACTGAATCTTGATGAAGGCTGTTTACTAATTTTCTGAGAAATCATCACAGTGACATCCAAAGGAACTGTACCATCCTGCATTCCCACCAGCAATTCAGAAGTGTTCCCTTTACCTCACAACCTCACAACCTCTCCAGCATAAGTTGTCATTTTTTTTTTATCTTGGCCATTATTCTAGGTGTAAGATGGAATCTCAGAGTTGTTTTGATTTGTATTTCTCTGATGACTAAGGATGTTGAACATTTCCTTAAGTGTCTTTCAGCTATTTTAGATTCCTCTGTTGAGAGTTCTCTGGTTAGGTCTGTACTTCACAATTTTTTTTTTTGGATTTTCTGTTCTTTTGATGACCAATTTCTTGAGTTCTTAGTGTATTTTGAAGATCAGAACTCTGTCTGGTATGGGGTTAGTGAAGATCAATGGAAATGAATGGAAGACCTGGAATATTAATCCACACTCCTTTGAGCACCTGACTTTTGACAAAGAAGCAAAAAATATCAAATGGAAAAAAGAAAGGATATTTAACAAATTGTGGTGGCATAACTGGATATTAACATGTTCAAAAATGAAAATAGAACCATACCTATCACCATGTACAAAATTCAAGTCCAAATGGATCAAAGACCTCAATATAATGCCAGTCACACTGAACCTTATAGAAGAGAAAGTGGGAAGTAAACTTGAATTAATTGGCACAGGAGATCACTTCCTAAATATAACCCCAGCAGCACAGACACTGAGAAAAACAATTAATAAATGGGACCTGTTAAAACTGAAAATCTTCTGTAAAACAAAAGACATGGTCAAAAAGACAAAATGACAGCCTACAGAATGGAAAAATACATTAATTTAACCCATCTTTATTAATCTGTGTATCATCATGTGTTGGTAGTTTACTGGCAAGTTCCATCTGGTATCTGTCTCTGGCTGGGTACATGGCTTCTCCCTAATTCTATCTTCTTTCTCTCTACATATTTCTGTTATAGCCTGGCTATATTCTTTTAGGCAATTGGAAAAACATGGTTTTTTTTATTCATTAACCAATAAAAGCAACACATACACAGAAGGACTTCCCACACCATTTCCCCATTTCTGTTTAAATAAAACGCAAGATTTTAAATTTAACATAATAAAATCACATATAATAAGACAGGTATCAAGCAAGAATTATAGTTACAAAATTTATATATACCTTATCTTTTATCATAACTAAGTAAAAATATAATTATAACATGGTGGAGTTACTTTCACAGTCCATTAGACTGCTGGGTGGGAGCCACACTCACTACCTCAACTCTGGTAACCAGTTGGTCCATGCTGTGACCAATTAACTTGCAGCACTCTGCCCACAACCACCATTCAGGTGCTTGATCTCCTGAAAAAGCCAGAGTTCATGTTGGTAGCACAGCCCAGGAAACTGCCATTTTGAAACCATGTGGGGTTTTTGTTTTCACTACCAGTGACTCAGGAAAACCTCTCTTAAAACAGCCATGGCATTATGCTTTTCTTAACTTTGTTCTCTTTTTGTTTAGAACTCCTTTTTATGCTTTGTCAAGTTTTATGTAGATATAGTTAACCATGTTTGATGGAGGACTCTCATTGGCTAATAAAGAAACTGCCTGGCCCATCTGATTGGCCAGCCCTTAGGTGGGTGGAGTAGACAGAACAGGAAAAAGGAAGTGAGGTAGATGGCTCAGTCAGATGCCATGCCTCTCCTAAGTGAGATAAATCGCCATGCCTAGCCTCTCTGGGCCAGACTGCCATGCCTCTCCTCAGTGAGACAGATGCGATGAAGCCAGCCACCAGGTCAGACATGCTGAAAATTTCCCGGTAAGACACTGCTTGTGGTGTTACATAGATTATTAGATATGGGTTAGTCAAGATGTGAGTAAGAGGCTGAAACTAATGGGCCAGACAGTGTTTAAAAGAATACAATTTGTGTGTTGTTATTTCGGGTGTAAAGCTAACCATGCGGGAGCCAGGAGGCCGAGAGCAGGGCAGCGGGAATGCAGCCCCCAGCCCCTCACTACATATGTTAAAGCACCAATTTGTAGTAGGTGGCTGTTTGTTTGTTCCTGGCTTCCCAGATTCCCTAAATAACCACATATTAACTGTATTACCACTGCTTGGCCTATTAGCATATGTATATTTCTAGCCCACTCTTATCTATTAAATTAACCCATTTCTATTATTTTTTTATTTTACCATGAGGCTCGTGGCCTACCTGAAAGGTTGTGGCTTGTGGCTTCTGTCTTTCTCTAGTGGTCATTTGGGTTCCCTGCTTTATGAAAGACAAAAAAATGAGTCTGGCAGACTTTCTTCAGGACACGGAAGAAAGTGACTGACAAACTACCCATATAGGATGAAGTGTTTTTTAAATTTCCTGCTTCATGAGAAAGTCTGCTGGATACTATGGGCCAATATAATAAAGATGCATGCCCCCAATGTTACAGAAGAACTTTGGTTGCCTCTCTAGGTAACAATATGTCTCTGTCAATTCTAGAGTTTTGGAAGTTGATTAGAATGCACTTCATGCTTATTCTGGTAATATAGCCTTCTGTAGCCTTTGATGTAGTTGAAGAATACATAGTTATAATTATATTTTTCTTAGTTATGATAAAAGATAAGGTAAATATAAATGTTGTAACTGTAATTCTTGCTTGATACCTGTCTTTTTATATGTAATTTTATTATGTTAAATTTAAAACCTTGCTTTTTATTTAAACAGAAATGGGGAAATGGTATGGGAAGTCATTCTGTTTATGTGTTGCTTTTATTGGTTAATAAATAAACTGCTTTGGCCTGTGATAGGACAGATTAGAACTAAGCATGGAAAGCTAAAGTTAATGCTTGGAGAAAGAAGGCAGAATCAGTGAGAAACC
Organism: Arvicola amphibius; assembly: GCF_903992535.2. Classification (NCBI taxonomy): domain Eukaryota; kingdom Metazoa; phylum Chordata; class Mammalia; order Rodentia; family Cricetidae; genus Arvicola; species Arvicola amphibius. Next base: position 78,254,333 of record NC_052065.1, on the reverse strand, counting down.
ATGTGGCTCTGCCAGAGCCGGACGCCAAATGAAACTTCACGTTTTAAACCACAGCTACATGGCAATACACAAACTAATAAAAATGGGATAACCAAAGATATAGAAGCTAGCTAACAATATGCTTAAGTGATTATCCAAGCAGTGATTTAAGTAAAAACTTTCTGTATGATCATTTCAAGTCTGGGCAGCCTGGAGCAAACAAGCAGCCTCCAACAACATGCAGTCAATAAATACTAGAATATTCTGTGTTGTTTTATATTTGGAACTGTATATAGTGACAAGTCTCAGGTTGTATATTAAATAATTAGGTGTTAAAACATGGAGAAATTTAGTAAGAGAAGGTCTGAACAACTAATACATGTAATAGAAATATATATGGAGGATAATCTCCCAGTAGTCTAGGGAAATGAATCCAGCTTAGACTCCTAGCAATAATATATAAGTATCCTTAACTATCCATCTTCCAAGAGTATATTGGTTCATGGCCCAAATATCATCAGATAGGCATCATGTAATCCAAGAACTAATGAATACAGATGTAGAGAACCACAGCCAAATGTTAGGTGGAGTGCAGGAGTTATGAGAAAGAGTAAGAGAAAGAAGTCTAAGAGTCAAAGGGGTCAAGGATACCATAATACGTCTTACACAAAACACTAACATGGACTTATAGGGTCTCACAGAGACTAAACCAACAGCCAGGGAGCCTGTATGAGACTGACCTAGGCACTCTACATGTATGTTATATTTGTGTAGCTTGGTCCGTTTGTGGGACTCCTGGCAGAGGGAACAGAAGCTGTCTCTGACAATTTTGCTAGCTTTTGGGACCTTACTTCTCATGCTGTGTCACCTTTTCAATTCATAATCCATTGGGCAGTGTTTGGCCTTATTGCAACTTGAAAGTCATGATTCATGATACTCATGGGAGACTTAATCTTTGATGGATGGAGATGAAGGAGGAGGAGAGAATTCGGGGTTGGAGGGGAAATGGGGCAAGGAATAGGAGGGGAGGATGTGGAGGGGAAGACTGAATCTAGAAATAAAATAAGTAGATGAATGTATAAAAGAGTGCAGTAAGCCGGGCGGTGGTGGCGCACACCTTTAATCCCAGCACTCGGGAGGCAGAGGCAGGCGGATCTCTGTGAGTTCGAGGCCAGCCTGGTCTACAAGAGCTAGTTCCAGGACAGGCTCTAAAAAAGCTGCTGAGAAACCCTGTCTCGAAAAACCAAAAAAAGAAAAAAAAGAGTGCAGTAGTGCAGTACAGTCCAAAAGCTAGAGAAATGGTTTAGTGGTTTACTGAGCTTGCTGTTTTTCCATAATACCCCAGCTAGGTTCTCATCACCCACATCATATGTTTCATAAATGATTATAAACTCTGCTACAGAGGATATTATGCTTCTTTTGTCTTTTGTGGGTACATACACTATTTTGTTAATTTTTATGCACATACACATGTGGAAATATAAACAAAAATAAATAAATAAGTCTTTCTTAAATATTCAGTATGAATATGGAAATAATCTCCCAATATGGTGCTGAGAACATACAGTAGAGAAAGGAAATACCTCTTCAGTAAATAATTTTTTGTTATTTATTACAAAACAATAGAAGATAAATGTATGTCCTATACTGCTAAAAATGTGATTGTTTTTCTACTTTTTAAATTTATTCTGCTAATTTTTGTCATGCAATATATTATGATCATATTTTTTCCTCAAAATCTATTCATATCCTCCCCAGCTACCTATATATAATGTTTCATTTTCTCTGTCACTCTACCTGAAAATAACAACAATTTTTTAAAAGCAAAAGGTGAAAATAAACAAAAGTAAAACAAATTAACCAATAACTTCTTGGCAAGAGGAATCAACTGCAAATAGCTTTTTGTTTACGAGTGGGACTTTGTGTCTATTTCAGATTTTTTTTTGCTGGAATCTTTTCAATTCTGTGCATACTATCATAGTCCTTGTGTGTTTACATATACATGAGTATCATTCCAGTTACATCTAGAAAACACTGTTTCCTTTTAATCATCTACCATTTTGACCTTTACAAAATTGCCATATTTTTGTTTTTGCATAGATCCTTACCCTTTATGGAAGCAGTTAGACTTAGGGATGAGTGCTCGAAAGTCTCTCTTTCTCTTCACATTGTCCAGTTATGAAATGATATAATCATTACCGTATATTCCAAGAATAAGCTTCACTGATGAAGGTTGCATATTGTTCTGATCTATATATACAGTAATATGCCATTATGACTTATTTTACTCATATTTACTTTAGTAGAATTAGTATAGTATGGCTTCCTCAAGGTCCCATGACCAATCAATTTCAGGTTAATGGTTAATTTAGCAGTGTCAGTTATGTATTCCTTCTTGTGGAGCAGACCTTATGTTCAATAAAATGAAAGTGGTTGGTTAATTTCATGCCATTTTGCTGCAATTACATCATTCTCTCTTGCAAGCAGGTCACTGATATAGATTTCAAGGTTTGTAAATGGGTGATATATATGGTCACTCTTCTTCTTTGAGAATATGCAGAGTACCTTCCAGCAAAATAGATACTAGTCAGTATGGTTGGAGTTGCTATTTGGCCACAAACTCAAATTATCCATTTTCAATGGCACAAATAACTTGGGATTCCAGTAAAAGAGCCTTATTTATAATCATGCTATAGAAAGAAAGCAATAGCCTTGTAATAACCTGTGATTTGGGGGGAATTCAATTAGAACACTTTGACCAAAATCTATAAAATGGGGCTGGAGAGATGGCTCTGCGGTTAAGAGCATTGCCTGCTCTTCCAAAGGTCCTGAGTTCAATTCCCAGCAACCACATGGTGGCTCACAACCATCTGTAATGAGGTCTGTGCCCTCTTATGACCTACAGGCATACATGTAGACAGATATTGTATACAGAATAAATAAATATTAAAAAAACTATAAAATGTAATCATTTTCTGGCATGGGAGCTTCTGCTTGATGACAATCTCTCACCAATATATGGTAAATCACTTTCAAAAAATATATATTTTTGTTTGCTTCTTATACTGCAAGTTGTTTCCTCATGGCTTTTCAAAGGCCTTTGCTGGTAGTTGGTCTTCCTCTACAATCCCCCCTTTCAATTATCTACAATTCTCTTTTCAATTTAATTCTTGTAGTCTCATTTTTCCCTTTTCTATTCACACCACTATACTTTATTTATACTTCCTTGGATTTCCCCCTCTTCTCCTTGATCCCTGAATGGTTACCTATGTTTTATAATTATGATATGTTTTAATTTCTAAATTTAATAGAAGCTTTTTACATTAAAACAGAATTTTTAATTTGAAGTCAAAAGAAGAGAACCCTATCTCAACCACATCAAGGAAGAAAGAAGCAAACTTCTCACTTTGCTGGTTGTTTCATTTAGGTCTTTGGCGAATTAAACAAAGTATTCTGACATTGAGAGCACACTAAGTTTTACTCCATTCAATGACTTAAATTTTGATGTCAGTAATTCTGAGATATGTACTTTAAAAAAGCATGTTAATTGTTTCTATATAACAGAAGGTAAAATAATTAAAGAGCCTTTACTCCCATGGTTGCATTATACTATATGTGAGTCTGTCTTAGCTCAGGAGAAAAAGATTCTTCTACTGTCTTTGTAGTACAAGAATAGTCTGGCACATAGTATAATCTTACTGGAATTCAGACGTAAAGATATGCATACATTTTAAAAAGTCTTTTGAATGTATATAAGTAGCACTGTTTCATTATTCCTTGCTGGAGATATGGATTTCCATCTGTTATCATTATCCAGAAAAATTCTTGACACATTTGGTACTGGACCAATCATCTGGAGACATTTTATTTTATTTCATTTGCCTCAACGTATCTTTGTTTTCTCTTTTTCTTTTATCTTTTTCTTTTTTAAAATATTTATTTATTTATTATGTATACAATATTCTATCTGTCTGTGTGTATGCCTGCAGGCCAGAAGAAGGCATCAGACCACATTACAGATGGCTGTGAGCCATCATGTGGTTCCTGGGAATTGAACTCAGGACCTTTAGAAGAGCGGGCAATGCTCTTAACCTCTGAGCCATCTCTCCAGCTCTTTTCTCTTTTCCTTTATAAAAATTGAACTGTATTGAAGTATAGTCACATGCATTTAAGTGCATGTTTTTGAGAATATGAAGACAATAACTAATTTAAGACTATTTGAATTGCTACTGGGAATCATACCATGAATTTTGAATTTTTTTCTTTTTTTTTCCTGGATCAGTGTTAAATGGTAAAATATTATCTTTGATATTTAATAAGTAGTAATAAGTCATAGCTTCCAGTAAGCCATGAAGTTTATGAGAGAGAATATCCAATATTCTACAGTGAAGTCTAATGCCAGTAATTTTGAATATAAGTATTTACTAAGTTATATGAGGTACATAATGGTTCATTATAATAAACTTTGCTTAGATTCTTTTGCCTAACTATAGGCTAATGTAGTAATTATGAGAATACTTAAGATAGTCTCTGCTAGCCGGGCGGTGGTGGCGCATGCCTTTAATCCCAGCACTCGGGAGGCAGAGGCAGGCGGATCTCTGTGAGTTCGAGATCAGCCTGGTCTACAAGAGCTAGCTCCAGGACAGGCTCTAAAGCTGCAGAGAAACCCTGTCTCGAAAAACCAAAAAAAAAAAAAAAAGATAGTCTGTGCTACAGTATGGTATTCATTGATTAGGTATGCTCAATAAATTTTAGACAGGATATTGCTTCTGTAGTTCAAAGATTATCATATAAATACAAACATGCATCATATCATCTTAATCAAGATATCTTGTTCGGCATCTAAAAACTATTCCTCATGCTATTTTTCTAATGAGTCAAAGATTCTTGTGTCAAAAAGTACACTAAACTAATATTTCTCTAAATAAATTGCCATCATCATTTGTTTTCAACTTTTGTATGAATAAAATCTTACAGTATTTTTCTTTTTCATTTGTTTGTTTGAAGATAATTGTCAAGGTGATACAATTTACACTATATATGAAAAAAACTATTTTTACTACTCTGTAGTTGTACTTTACATGGATATCCCACATCTATTACCTCATTTATGGTTATTTGTATTCTTTACATATTTTAACCCCTTATGACTAAACTTAAATTAACATTCATTAGAAAGTTAATTGGTCAATATAATATATTTTTAATTTGAAAATTTCTAATGAATGAAATTTTAGACTTACTATTTTGTGATATAAGTCCATAATAATTAGCTATATTGTTCTGGGCCTAAGTAATGAGAAAAAAAGCATGAATATAGTACATCAAAAGGTAAAAATATTCACTTCATGACATCTAAGTAAAGGAATACTGTTTGGAGCTATACATCCCTGCCCCTTTGTCTCTCCCTTTGTAGCTGCTCTGAGCACAAGACTTCACCTGAAGCTGCTCTGAGCATGAGAACTTGACGGCAGGTTGATGAGACCTACAGCTGAAAGGTCCCGAGAGCTGGGTATGGGTAAGAATCCCTATATATGCTGCCCCTGAGAACAATAAAGTGGGGATTGGGCATTTTTATATCAAGGATGACCTGTGTCCATGTTTCTCTGTGTGTCTCTGTTTATGTGTTTTTAAGTCTCCAGTTTAGTTCCCAGCTCAAGTACCACCTTGTATTGGCACAAGCTCTACAGGACCATTGGGCTTTTAATTGTAGAGGCACACAGTGAGATCAGGAACTAGAAAGACACTGAGAAGATCCCTCAGTAATAGTGAGAATGGGTTATATGATGTATATATGTTTTCATCACCAGTGCTCTTGCTAGATAGTGATTCTGGGTGGTGCAGGCACCTCAGCAAAAGGCACTGGTGAGACCAGGTACTAGAGGTTCTCTGAGGGATGCCCTCTATAAGGCTGGTCAGCAGGAAAGAACTAAACAGGAGGTAGGAGGGTGAATTGAAAGCCTCAATTTTTTTTAAGAGACAGTAAAAAGAGTAAGTTTTTAAAAAGACAGATTATGGAATGTGTACAGATATACCTTATTGTGTTGTCTTTTGTGTTCTTAAATGGAGAAAGACATTTGATTCTGGGAATTGCTAAGAAATGTATTTTGATTTTAAAATATGGGTATAAGAATTTGATGCTTAGGAAAAGAGGTTCTGCTTTTGTCTCCACAGAGGATGAGAACCTGGATTCATTCCAGGCTAACATGGTTTGATTCACTGAGAACTCCTGAAGTGTCACTGTGGATACCCCCAAAGATACAGTGCCTTCAACCAGCAGGAAGTAGTTTAAGAGAGAAAGCTATGCCCAAATTCCTTAAAAATATTGTTTCAATGGACCCCTTTCATGGTTCAGGAACAGCAAGCCTGCTTTCTGGAGTTCCACTCCACTCCCCACATTAATTTGGACCCAAAGTGAGCACTGCTCAAACCAGACAATGGCTGGAGCAGAGCTTTGTGAAGTGGTAGTGGTGGTGCCACGAGCTGTGGCAGGGAGTAAGGAGCATCAGCAATCTAGTTGGCAAGTGCTGAAGCTGGGGTGGGAGTCATTTTCATTCCTAGAGGAGCAAGAAAAGCTCAACTAATATTTTTGCCTATATTTTGCTCTACTAATCTATTCCTAAAGCAAGAATGAAGGAATAAGGGGTCCGGAACTTTTTGGGTTTCTAATTTAGAGAACCACCCCACACTTACATTAACAATTAATGGAAAAAAGTTCAAAAGTCTTCCAGATACAGGGACTCATTCATCTGTGATTGCTTTAAAACTATTGGCCCACAGCCTGGCTTTTATAATCAGTGTCTACAGCATCACAGAATGGTAGTAATGGCCAGTTCTCCAGAGTGCAGTACCCAATATTTAGATTGAAAGGATGAGAAAGTCCATAAAGGCATTTTAGACCACTTGTCCTGGAACACCTTCCCCTCAATTTGTGAGAAAAATATACGTTTCAAAGTATGGGGGCAATTCTGACCACTGAACCTGTATGGTGTACGTTAGCAGACCAGGGATTTAGCCCTGAGTGGGGGTTGGGCAAAGATCTTTAGGTGGGTCCACAGACTATTGCTGATGAGGGGTTGATTGTGGAGTGTGTCAGGGACAGAACAAGGTTGTAAAATTTGTTGTGACGGCCACTGTTGGGCCAAAGTTTGCTTTCTATCGAGTGGAAAGAAAGTGGGCCAGTATGGATGGACGTTGGCCCCTGTCAAAGGAGGAATTGCTGGCTGCTTAGCAGCTAATACAGGACAGTTGACTGCTGGGCATTTGGTCCCATCCAATTTCCCTTAGAAAAAGAAACTTGGCAGCTGTCAACTATTGCAAGACCTTAGGAAGGTTAAAATTATGGGAGCATTACAGCCAGGATTGTCAAGACCTTGGGCTTTCCCTAAGGATTATTACATAGTGGTGATAAGGGCTGCTTTTTGCTATTCTTTGCATCCTGAAGACTCACCCAAATTTACCTTCATTGTTACCTCTGTTAATTTCAGAGAGCCACACCAAAGGTATCATATTTCCAGATCTTTGTGGGCCCCAAGGGAGCAACATCCCCAGCTGTGTGTCATTCATTGTGTGGGTGATGTTCTTGTTGCAGCCTCATAGAAATGTGATTTGCATACAGGATTGCAGGTTTTGTTGTTCCCTTGGGGAGGGTGTGGACTGTGTTAAGTACATCAGCTCTACACTCTTAATGGGAGACATTAATTGAATTCCCGTGTCTCACAGGCTGCTGACATCTGAAAGCCATAAATGTCTTAGATTGTTTGAGCAGCAGTTGGCCAAACCACATCTATCACCAGCCTTTGCCTCTTCTGGTCTTTTGTACAGCCTTGCAACCCACTGCAGTCTTTTGGCAGGAGGGACCTATTCTCTGGGTGCACGGATGAGCCTCTCCCAAAAAGTTTGTGTAGCCCTATCATTTGACTGTCCAATAGATGTTTCACATTGCCTACCCAGAAAGTCTTCGGACGTTTAGCAAAATCCCTGAAAGTGATAAGGAGCAGCTTAAAAGGCTCCAGTTATTTAACCCAGAATGGACCAGTTTATATCAATAAAGTCTTTCAATTGTTCTATGACAGTTATGATATCCTGCATAAGACAGGAATACCTTACAACTCCCAGGGACAACCATAGTGGGATGGGCTCATGGAACACTGAAAGACTATATTCATAAAACAAAAAAGGGGGAGTTTAGTACTCCACAGGTATCTGGTAGTTTGTGTTTTATTTTTGCTTAATTTTCCTTTCTTTTGTGCTGAATGTTGGCACGGTATTATGATTTGTGGCTAGAGAGCGTATTATTCTCAGGAGTTTCATTTCTGGAATCCAGCCCAATATAGTGTATAATTTTTGCCAGGGCATTTTTTTTTTGTTTTTCCTACAGTCGGAGCATACTGTTGGCTGCTCCCTTTCCTTTCAGTTATATTTATGCCACATCGATGCCAATTCAGCTACTTCCATACAGCCTAGGCTTGCTGAACAGCTGGTTTTAGGAACTCCTATAGACAGAGTATTTCTGTTGCCCTACCTCTACAACAGGCATCCGCTGCAGCAGCAGTAATGTAAATTGCTATTTGCCCAAGAAAGTGGGTTAGCAGGCTGCAGATAGACCAGTGAGCCAGAGATGGGTAAAACAGGAGCCGGTCACAGTCAACTTAAGACAGAGGCCTTGCATGCATTCGTTATGATGGGTACGATGTGAATATGTGCTTCTGCAACCCAAGACAGGCCTGGTCTAATTATATAGAAAAGGAGGAACTGTTGGGAGCTCTAGATCCCTGGCCTTTTTGCTTTCTTTCCACGAAGCTGCTCTGAGCTTGAGACCTTGCCTGCAGCTTCTCTGAGCATGAGACCTTGATGGCAGGCTGATGAAAGATTCCAAGAGCTGGACATGGCTAAAAATCCCTACATTAGCTGCTCCTGAGCACAATAAGTGGGCATTGGCACTCTTGTATCAAGGATGATATTTGTCTGCATCTCTGTCTCTCTGTCTGTCTCTGTCTAATGCTCATAATTTACAAGTCCTTCCTAAATTACTGTTTTACTCTCAGATCTTCAGTCAGGCATTATTTATTAAAATACAGTTGAAATGCCACTATAATGTTAGTGCTTAATTCTGTCAGTGAATAAAAAGGGGAGAGGTTTAACTTTTGGAACAATACAAAGCAAGAGTACATAATTAGACAATAATTGCCATTGAATACTCTAATACATAGGAATGAACAGGTACAAACATACAACCAACAAGCTACTGGGAAGCAAGAAATTAATGCACATAACAAATCAATACAAAAGTAATTGTGTGAAAAAGAAATGATGAAAAAGGAAACAGTTCAGAAACAAGTATTACTACCTTTATCCAAAGGGTACAACTTATGTGTGATTTTTGCTTATAGTTTTGGACAGAGGTTTGAATGCCATCTTAATAAGCTCACCTGAAATACTAAAAGATGGATTCTCAAGTGTCTAAGTATTTTTTTGTCTTTTAATCAGAAGCAGTATTATAAAGTATGTCTATTGTTAAATAGCAGGGCATTAGCTGTACACAGATTTCCATTCTCTTATTGTTTGAAAAGATAGAAATAAGTTTTTTATTTACCTAACAAATAGCTATACAGTTACATAGGACATATATTTCTTTCATTTTTAGGATGACAGTTTCACAAGGAAAAGTAGTCATTTCTGATTCATATACTTAAAAGAAAGGAGATTCACTTTGCTTTAATTTTGCTAGTATAAGATTTAGTCATGCTTGAAAAATTCTAGGATTCTTACTAACTACATGTTTAAATTTATGTGCTAATGACATAATATCAGCATAATAGAAAAAATTTTTCTCCATACAAATTTAAAGAGCACATATACAGACTGTCTATTTCATTACATGAGTAAAAACAAATTTCAGCTTTCTGCTTTTCTTTTTCTTCTATGACGTACTCTCTATGTTTTCTATTACAGCAATGATATCTTCCATAGAACAGGAAAGTCCCCATGACAAAATTAATGTGCAAAGTGTTGTTACAAACAAAGTTAAATTCCACATATTTGTGCACATGTGAATTCTTATATGCCCATAAATTACATAAATCAAGTATTATATAAGTATGTATACTGATACATCATATATATTTGTGTGTGTATGTGTGTGCACGCAATGCATGTAAATGCATATAGATCTATTCTATGTAAGTTTGTATTTGTGTATATATAGATACATACACACATATATTATATATTAAAGCAATAACAATAAATTACACATATATGTGTAATTACATATACATATATGTGCACAAATATACGTACTTATACTATACATATGCACAAATTATATATATACTATATATATATATATATATATATCTATATATATGATTTGTTGTTACTTGTTTTAATATGAAATACTCCCTACAGGATATTCATGAAAGTTTAGTTTTGGGAAGTGGAGAGAACCTATTTTCAGAAATTAGGTCTAACTGTTGAAGTAAATTATTTTGTATGGGCTTTTGAACCCAGTCCTTTCTTATTTCTGCTTCCTTTGGCAATGACATAAAAAAACATTTTTCCACGTTTTCACTTGTATGATATTCAGTCTCCTGCTCACTGCCAATATAAAAGACCAAGTACCCATTGCAAACTATTAGCCCAAAATATTCCTGAATTCTTCATTTTGGTTTCTACATATGGATTTTTGAATGAGCATAGTGCCTATTAAATCAAGTGTCAATTGCTTGATTCCTAATTGTAGAAGGTTTTTGGAAAGATTAGGAAGTGCCTTTTTCTTGGAAGATGTGTGGCTCTGGGGGGCACGTTTTTGAGGCTTCAGAAACCCATGTCATTCTCAGTTCATTCTGTCTTGTGCTTGTAAGACCAAGATTTAAGCTGGCCAGCTACTTCTCTAGCACAATCTTTTGAATGCCACCATGTTCTCAATTATGATGGTTATAAGCTCTAATTCTTGAAACTTAAGTTAAATTTAAGGCATATTAAATTGTCCAGATCATCTCAAGGTGGGGGCTAAGTATTCTAATTTTTACATTTTTATTTTTTTATTCATCAGCCAATAGAAATTAATCTCCCATAATTAGGATGCTTCTTTATACATTAACCCAACCTAGAAAACTCCTTTATATGTTTGTTTTCTAGGTGATTCCAGATACTATCAAAGTTGAAAATCAATATTATTCATCATAGGATCAGAAGATAAAAATGGTTCTGTTAGAGGATCGTCACCTGGATTTGAGAAAGAAGCAAGTGAGTGGGACAATATTTACCTTGAGTTCTTAAGTGTGTGATGACAAATTGTGTATAAATACATGTGTTATCTCAGAAATTTAATTTTGTATATAAATGTACTGACTTATTATTGGAAAGAATTGTTTAGAGTATATAGAAGTTGTCATTATACTTTTTACCCCCATTTACATTAATTTCCAATATAGATTGCAATGATAGACAATACTTACACAAGCATACACATATACTTGCACATATAATTCATTTTAAATTGAATCTAATTCTCTAAAATACTCCATTTTAAGCACTGAGACTAAAAATCTACAGTCTATTCCTAATATAAGCTTAATTTGAAAGTATATAAATATGCAACTACAAGAGTAACAAACTTTGTATTTAAAGTCATGTATCCTATGTGTGTTGAAGAGAAAAAAAATGTTAAGTAGGAGAAAGTTAGGATGAAATAATATTTAAAGTACATTTGAAAGATGAAAATAATTCATTTAGTACAGAAATTCACCTTTAGCGGAAAACAATAATGTACATGAAAGTTTGCAAGATCAACAAAAATATGTTGAGTTTAATAACACAATGGTACTTTGCATCACTACATGTAGATTCTTTTGCATCTAAAAATGTACAGGCCCCCAGTAATGCATGGAAATCTTTCATGGCAATGTATTAACTTCTTGCTTCCAAGTATCATCCTTTAAGTTAAATGATTTGATTCATTGCTTAATACAATATGATACCTATTCATTGTATTATGACACACAGTATATACAGCATTAGAAATACTGACATGTATGCTTATACTTATTGGTGTAATGTTGCATTCATAAAGAAAGAAAATGTAAGCATGTGTGGTGGTACATGACTTTAATCTCACTATTCAGGTAACAGAGGAAGGGGATCTAGGTGAGCTGGAAGCCAGCCTAATCCACATGGAAAGATCCATGTCACCAGTGCTACAAGTGAGACCGTGTCTCAAAAAACAAACAAAAAAGATAATTTAACATATTGTGCTAGTGTTCTTATAAAGACATTTTTATATCTCTAAGTAAAATAATATTCATAATACACATGTATAATAATAATACCTCATACAATCACAGAGATTCAGTCCTCTTAATACCATAGCTTATATTCAATTTTAAGACTTCCTTGAAAATATCACCATAATATAATAGAGGCTAGTATCAATCAATTAATCTAAATTATACAATTTAGTTTAAAATTTATAAAAGAATTTATTTTGATGATTATTTTATCTATTAATGTTTAATATTTAAGTAAAACAAAAGTAATGTAATTATTGAATATAGTTTTTACAGGAACAAGTTTCTCTAAGGAATGATTTTAATGACAAGTCAAGAACTCATATTTTGTAGAAAATAAAGTGCAGTTTGTGTTAATATGGGAAAGAAAGACAGAAAAGGTCAACTTGTAACTTTTTTTGGTGGGGGAACTCAAACCATAAGGCAAAATCTCAAGGTAACTAGAATAACAAACATCGAAATGTTTACTTTGAGATCCTAGAAGAACAACAAATTGCTTTTCTATGTAGTAGGACTAACCACAATACAAGGAGAGATGATTGAACTTTTAGAGCATATTTAATGTATGAAAATGCTGGAAAAGCAGAAAGATTTCTATAGTGTATATAAGATATGGTCCTGTAAATGAGATGAGAGAAAATGTGGGACAAGATAAAGATGTGAAAGCTAAAGAAATATTTTTGGTGAGTTTCAGAGCTGTGTAATTAAATATGCAGACAATTATGTTGCTGTGTTGGGAAGCTTTCTGGCACTGTAAAATTATATTAACTACATCAACTTGTTATCAGAAAAAAGTGTTCAACTTTGTTCAGTTGTAGAGTCCCACTAAACTCAGATACATTGGAAGATAATATAGAAACTTTTTAAGTTAAAACCTATATAATTTTATGAGAACTTGCATCAAGCAAAATATTTGAGATGACTGAGAATATAGATCAGGGATAGAATGCTTACCTAGTATGATACAGACCCTAGGTTTAATATCTAATCATACATTTATAAAAAGTTAATAATTGAAGAAAGAAAATATAGAGGTTTATTAGAAATTGTGAGATATATTCAAGCAACTTAAGTTATACATAATATTATTTTACTTATAAAATTATATTACAATATATGTTAAGTTACATCATGGCATTTCTCAAACAAAATTTGTTTTTGGTTTTCTTTTTACTTGTATCTCCACTTTTTCTGATATATTTATCTGGTATGTTCTCTTATATTTTTATTCCCTCACCATGGCATCATTTGGCATATTGTTAGTTATCACTTGTTGTTCTCTATACTAACCTTAAATGTATCTTTTTCTTCTTTCATTGACTCATGGTCGCCTAATTTGTTCCATAGTAAATTCCGCCTTTCACTCTAGCTCATATATACTAAATTCTCATATCAAAGAAAATATATATTTTGCATCTGGGTTACTTCACTAATATAATATTTTCTCAATTCATAAATTTTCTTTTAAATTTGTTTCATTTTTCTGTGACTACATAATGTTTTATAACAAAAAATCTATCATATTTGAAGTATACATTTATCTATTAATAAACATCTAGGCATGTTTTAAATCTTTGCTCCTGTGAGTATTAAAACTGTCTTAGGTGGCATGGCTATATTTAAATCACCCTAAAGTATCAATCACAAATTTGGACATATTTATAAATATTCAGCAATGTTACAAGGTATAATATCAACATTTGAAATCAATATCTTTCATATATACACCAATGATGGATTTACCTCTGTTAAGAAACTATTCTATTTACAGTAGTTCCATAGGAAAAATATGGAAGTAATGCCTTTCTTAATAGGTATGACTTGAGTATTATCCCAAAGAAAAAACACTGTTGTATGTCCACTCTCCTGATAATCAAGCTATGAATGGTTAAATAATTACAATAAAATATAAAAATGACATTGTATGTTTATCAAGAAATAAGAGTACATAATTTACAAAACAGTATTTATATAAATCCCTGGTTGATCATTATACATTTTCTGATCAGTAATTGTATCCTAGAAAGAAATGTGCTTTGATAATCAGAGTACAGACAGAACAAAGCTCCCAATCAAGAATGTGGTGTTCAACAAAATTATTATTCAGAAAGGAAGAGATCAAGACTTTTCCAGAGAAAAATAGCACGAAGAGATTTTGTTAACACTAGATGCATCTTAAAAAAATGATAAATGTATTTATTCAAACTGAAAAGAAACATTATAATGTACATTATCTATAAAATTCCTGAATATAAAAGCCATTGATGGCCTGATTATAATGTTATAAAGTATGTGCTTCACAAGCATGAATAAGTAAGTTTAGATGCCCAGAATCTTCACTAAAAACCTGAATATAGTAATGAATGCATGTAGTCCTACTCCTGAGAAAGGCACAGGCCAATCCACAAAGTCCATTGGTCATTCATCTTTACTGAGTCAAAGAGCATTTTGTAACATTATTCCTGGAAGAATTCAACAGATTTCTACCCAGATGGGAAAATGATAATAGACTAAACCAAGGATATCATCAAAGTTGATTTTGGTGAGCCACTGAGTATTATTTAGGTTACTTACAGGATTATGGGTCAGAAGTTACTTACTATAACAAAATTGACTCAAAAGAGAACATTACCAAAGCTTACCCAAGCATGAATCACTGTTCACAGATTAAGAAAACCTGACCTGCACTGTACAACATTCATGCAATGCAACAGTTTTAGGTAATTCTTTCCAGGTAGCTCAGTCTGTCTAAGCCTCTTCTCAGCATTTCAGCTTGTCTTAGAGTATTTCTTTAAAGTCTTTACTGCTGATGGATTTTGAGTAAGGTGATGATTAGTAAATCTGAACATTTTCAGGTTCTTCCTGAAACATTTGATTTTTTAAATTCATGTCTTAATGTGCTTCTTTATAGGTTGAATTGTTTCATTTCACCTTAAAGGATTTTTTTGCTTTGTATCCATATTATCATTCTGTCACTTTAATAGACTTCTCACTTAGAATATCCTTTTTCAGCCAAGTGGGAAATGTGCGTACCTTTAATCTCAGCACTCAAGAGGCAGAGGCAGGTACATCTTTTTAAGTTTGAGGCCAGCATGTTCTACAGAGCTAGTTCCAAGATAGCCTGCAAAGCTACAGAGAAATTTTGTCTCAAAAAATTCCAAAAATAATATCTTTTTTTCTTTTTTAACCTCGTCTTTAAGATCCTGTGTCTTATAAAGCGTTCTACCAAAATGGAAAATTTTATTAAAGGAAGCTGCTATACAACAATGACATTCAGAGTCAGTAAAGGATGTTGTCTCAAACACTAAAGGTAGTAAATCTGCAGACATGTTAATGTTGTTATTTGTTGGAAACACAAATGTATAGAAGAAGGTTTAGAAGCTATATATCCCTAGCAGTCTTCAGCTTCAATGGATAGCCTGCCGAGTTCACAGCACTAATGTTATCATTCATAAAACAGCATGACCAAAGGCTGGTCCCATGAGGAGCAGCATAGGTCACCTAAGGCCTCAACAGGTCCCCTTGTGAGTGGAAGATAGCTACGTGTAAGAGATAGACAGATGTCATGTAGCAAGAGCTGGGTGGAGTTTTAGTTAGTTGGTATTCAGAATGGTATAAGAGTAACAGGTTATGGATGGAGAGGAGGGAAAAAGTAGAGAGATAGAAGGGGGAACAAGAAAGAGAAAGGGGAGGAAGAGAGAGAAGAAGGGGGTAAAGGGGATGAAAGGTAGAGAGACAGTTGTTACCTCTTCAAAATGGCCAGGACAGAAAGAAAGGGAGCAGGCTGGAGAGGAGGTGGGATATCTGCTTGCCTCAGCACAAAAGAGAAATTAGGAGTGAGTTGGGCTTGTCTCTTTAAAGGGACCATGTATCCAAAGACAGCCAGTCCATCAGGTTACAACAATATCTCATTAATCCAATCAAGTGGGTTTATTACCCTCATAGTAAACTTAAATTGTGGTTCCTAGTACCTACACAGGACCATATAATTCCTTCTACCACAGCTTCCAAGGAAAACTTAATGCCTCTAGTTTCTCCACACACACACATCACACACACACGTGTGTGTGTGTGTATGTGTGTGTGTGTGTGTGTGTATACACACACAATTAAAAATAAATTTGAATCTTAAAAACTAAAATTGGACCAAGATAAATTATGACATTAAATATCACATTCTCATTTCCACATAGAGGTATACTTGTATGCCCAAACTCATGCAGACATACATGCTTATATAGTATCAAGTACATATGACATATATGCAAAGGAAAATACAGAAAACTTTTAAAAGAATAAAATGTTGGGAGCACCTTTTTAGGTGATTTCTGCTGTGATCCTAGCTCTGGAATAGTCATACATTCCAAGATAGGCAAGTGAAGATTAGAAAATTTAACATGGGAGAAACAGAGGTAAGAAGAACAGAGAGCCATACAACAGAATCCTAGAAATAAACTCAGTGTTTCCTGCATCTAAGTTCACCCACATTTATTTTCCATAACCTTTTATGCTACAATGAAAATGGAAGAAGGCAAAAGATTGCTTAACATGATACAAAGAAAATGAGAACAGTCATTTCCACCAATTCTTGAGATATCAAGTTCTTAATTCTCTTTTTTTGGGTTATTTTAAGACAATGTTTCTCTATCTCTTTGGAGCCTGTTTTGGAATTAGCTCTTATAGACCAGGCTGGCCTTGAAGGCATAGAGATCCACCTGTCTCTGACTCTTAAGTAAGGGATTTAAACATTGTGGCCACCTCTGCCTAGCTCAGCCATTAATTCTTGAGAAAAGTTTTTGGTTGCTTGGGTCATTGGGTCATTGAAAAAGTCCTAAAAAACATATTCCTGTAGGCAACCACTCCTCAGGTTAAATCTCCTGTTTCAAAAGGAGTGGAAATATGCTTGAATTCTCTGACCTTTGGTCAGAGTTGAGCATATCTCCTCTATGGTACAATCTTAATGTCAAAACACAAAGTAACCTCACCCTAGGTCAGGTGTGTATCTCACTTGTGTAAACATCTTTGAGTGAGCAAATAAACTCAAACAACTCTCTGACCCACCAGACAAGGTTAGAATAGGCTCACATATTTGGCCTCTACAATAAAATTAAATAAAATTAAAATCCTCACAGGAAAATAAAAACATGAAGAAATTTCCAAACAATGTAATAAGCATGAGGATTAATCTTATTTAATTAAGTAACATGGCAAATGAAAATAATAGCAAGTGGAAATATTGGAATAAGTTGGGGAATCTATGACAGCAGAATTCAAAATATGAGGTGGAAGAAATTCATGTATACAGTATTGCCTTATTCATAGTAATTCTTATTGTTTGGAAATAGTATCTCATATTTGTGATATACCAAAACTATAAAAAGAAAAAAAATGGAAGATGGACAACTCACAAGCAACAATTTGAAGTAATAAATTCTTATGAATTTCATATGTAATTGAAAAGAAATGAAGTTAAATGATCAGCTAAAAGATAGATGTCACGGAAAGTAATAATTTTTAGATTGGTGGAATGGATTCATCAGTAAATGTGATTGCTGCAATGCCTGAGATCCTGAGTTTGACCCACTCTACTCATTAGAAGAAACAGAGAAACTTATAAGTTGCCTTTTTGACCACTGCTTGCAGAACACACCACTGTAAAGACAAACCCAAACAAAAAGACATACAATAAATAAAATTAAAATGTAATAAATAATACTTATTCCTTAAGTGATTGACATGCCTTGTCTAATACTGATTGCATTGATGAAGATATTCTACATAGAAGGATACAGGTTTCTAGTCAGAAAGTAGAAAAGAAACAAAAAGGGCATTTTATAAGATGAATATCTAAAAGAGCAACAGATTTTTAAAAATATATTAAATATATATCTATACCAATACAAGAGTGCTATATCACTAAAAAGCATTAATTTTTCTAAAGATAGAGATTAATCTATTACAATAATGATCATATACATCAAACCATTTCTTAAAGAACTCAAGAAACTAGAAACCAACAAACCATCTAATTGAAAAATGGAGTACAGATCTAAACATAGAATTATCAAAAGAAGAATTAAAATAACAGAGAATCACTTAATAAACTGGTCATGTCCTTAGCCATCAGGAAAATATAAACCAATATGACTTTATGCTGGTTAGATGTGGAGGAAGCAGAAACATTTCTCCTTTACTGTACGAGTGGAAACTTGTACAACCAACTTTGAAAAACAACATGTCAATTTCTTTCTCATTTTGTTGTATTTATTGTTATTTTATATTCTAACAACAGTATCTCTCTCCCTACCCTCTCCTGCCCTCCTTCCCTCCTTTCCAGCTCACTGCCATTCACCCCCTTCCAATGGGTAAGAACTCCCATTGGGAGTCAACAAGTCTGGCACATTGAGTCCTGGCAGGACCAAGCCCCTACCCTCTGCATTAAGACTAGGTATAGTAGAGAAAATATGATACATTGACAACAATGAAATATTATTCGACTATAAATTGGCATTATAAAATTTGCAGGCAAATTGATGGAAATAGAATAAAAACATCCTGAGTCCAGGTACCCAAACTCAGAAAAACAACTGTGTATGTACTCACTCAAAAGTGGATATTAAATATAAAACAAAAAGTTTGGCAGTATCTTTAAAAATTGAAAACCAATTTACCTCAAGTCCCAGATACACTACTCTTAGACATTTACTCAAAGTATGTTCTATTATGCCACAAGGATATTTACCTAATTATGTTCTTAAAATTTTATTTGTAATAGCCAGAAACTAGAAACAACCTAGATGTTCTTCAACTAAAAATGGATAAAGAAAATATGGTTCCATTTATACAGTGATGTATTACTCAGCTGTTAAAACTCAATGTCTCAGGAAATTTCAAGGTAAATTTATTACTAGAAAAAAAATTATCCTGAGTGAGGTAACCCAGACCAGGAAATATGAAGATAGTATGTATTCATGCATAAGTGGATACAAACTATAAAGTAAAGCTTAGCCACTGCGCTACAGTCCACAGAGCCATAGAGGCTAAGTAAAAGGAAGGCCAAAGGGGAGGAAGCACAGATCTAACGGGGAAGGGGGAAATAGAAGAGAAATCCTGGGTGAACTTGGGGCAGGGTGGAAATGGGGACTTGAGGATCTGGTTGGGAATGTTTGGACATGGAGAGTCATGTAAGATATGACTGGAAAGTGGTAGAGGTTGCTTTTCATGATCAAGGATAAACATTAATGCAGTGATAACTCCCATTAATCTACAAGGCTAAACCTCATCTATTATTCTTAACACAATTGTGGATGCATAACCTTAACTACAAATCTCCATCATCAGATGGGTGACTACCAAAATTGACACAGAATGCTTTCATCCAAGAAACAGATAGAAAAAGATTCATATATTCACAGATAAGCCCTTAGTTGAGATTCGGTAACCTTGCTAAGTGAATGAGGAAGGATTGTAGAAGACAGAGGGTAAAGGATAGCACAATAATTTCCACAGAAACAACAAACCTGCCACATAGGAACTCAAAGAGTCCCCAACAGTGCAGGAGCCTACATGGAACTGAACTAATACCTCTACATATATGTGTCAGTTGCAAAGCTTGGTCTATTTGTGTGCCTCCTAACAATTGGAACAGGGGCTGTCTGTGACTCCTTTGCTGGCTTTTGGAACCTTATTCCTCATACTGGACTGCCTTGTCCAGCCTAAATACAAGTGGAGGTAATTAGTCTTACTGAACCTTAATATGCCATTCTTTGTTGATATTCATGGGAGATCTGTCCCTTTCTGAATAGAAACAAATAGAGAATGGATTGATGGGGCAGGCATAAGAAAGGTGGGTGGAAGGACTGGAAGGAGAGATGGATATGAAAATGTGGCTATGATGTAAAATATATAAATTAATTATTTTAAAAAATATATGATAACATCAACCACAACAAAAAATATACCCTACATATCAGGAATTGGAAATATTGAAGTAGAAAATACTACAATTAAGCAAGCTATTTGAACTGAATTCTAAATGAATAAACTCACAAATGTTATAGAATATTTGATCGAAGAGCTGCAGAATGTACATTACTTAAAATTGCATAAGAAATAATATAGTCTTCCTTAGGTCAATTCTATAGAATAGCATTAACAAAATTAAAAAGATAAAGTAATATCAAAAAAGTTTTGAAAATATAAAATGGGAACTGTATCACAAATTATAGGCTCAATGTCCTTTATTTATGGTAGAAACTAATTTGAGTGACTACATCCCATGTTCATCTTTTTGGGTCTGGGTTACCAGACTCAGGATAGTGTTTTCTATTTCCATCCATTCGCATGCAAGATTCAAGATATCATTGTTTTTTACTGCTGAGTAGTACTCTAATATGTATATATTCCACACTTTCTTCATCCATTCTTCCACTGAAGGGCATCTAGGGTTGTTTCCAGGTTCTGGCTATTACAAATAATGCTGCTATAAACATAGTTGAACAGACGCTTTTGTAATATGATAGGGCATCTCTTGGGTAAATTCCCAAGAGTGGGATTGCTGGGTCCTGGGGTAGGTGGATCCCAAATTTCCTGAGAAACTGCCACACTGCTTTCCAAAGTGGTTGCACAAGTTTGCATTCCCACCAGCAATGGATGAGTGTACCCCTTACCCCACAACCTCTCCAGCAAAGGCTATCATTGGTGTTTTTGATTTTAGCGAATCTGACATGTGTAACATGGTATCTCAAAGTTGTTTTCATTTGTTTTCCCTGATAGCTAAGGAGGTTGAGCATGACCTTAAGTGTCTCTTGGCCATTTGAACTTCTTCTGTTGAGAGTTCTCTTTTCAGTTCAGTGCCCCAGTTTTTGATTGGGTTAATTAGTATTTTAAAGTCTAGTTTCTTGAATTCTTTATATATTTTGGAGATCAGACCTTTATGTGTTGCGGGGATGGTGAAGATCTAAGTTGTGATCCTAGAGAAGCTAAATAAGAAGGTGAACCCAAAGAAAAACATACAGTTATCCTCCTGGATATTGGAAGAGACAAGAGATGCCAGGCAAAAATTGGGGAAATTGGGGGGGGGGGGGGGGGGGGGGTAAGGGGAGATAGGGAGAGGAAAGTGTGAAGGAGGAGATCTCGGGGTAATGGGATGGTTGGGATAAAGGCAGGGTTGGATAAAGGAGGCAGGGAAGTATATATCTTAATTAAGGGAAGCCATTTTAGGGTTGGCCAGAGACTTGCATCTAGATGGGATCCCAGGTGTCCAGGGAGATGTCCCAGCTAGTTCCTTGGGCAGCTGAGGAGAGGGAGCCTGAATGGCTCGATCTTATAGCCATACTGATGAATATCTTGCATATCACCATAGAACCTTCATCTGGCTATGGATAGAAATAGAGACAGAGCCCACATTGGAGCACCAGACTGAGCTCCCAAGTTCCAAATGAGGGGCAGAGGAGGGAGAATATGAACAAGGAATTCAGGACCAGTGAAGGGTGCATCCCACCCACTGAGATGGTGGGTTGATATAATGGGAGCTCACCAAGGCCAGCTGGACTGGACTGAAAAAGCATGGGATAAAACCAGACTCCCTGAACATGATGGACAATGAGGGCTGATGAGAAGCCAAGGACAATGGCACTGGGTTTTGATCCTACTGCATGTACTGGCTTTGGGGGGTATAGCCTGTTTGGATACTTGATGGAGGAGTGTTTATGCATTACTTTCATTGGTTAATAAAGAAACTGCCTTGGCCCTTTAATAGAACAGAAAATTAGGTAGGCGGAGTAAACAGAACAGAATTCTGGGAAAGAGAAGGCAGACACTTTAGGCATTCACCATGCCTCTCCTCTCCAAGATGGTCACAGGTTAAGATCTCTCCTGGTAAGCGACCACCTCGTGGTGCTACACAGATTACTAAATATGGGTTAAAGCAAGATGTGAGAAGTTAGCCAATAAGATGCTGAAACTAATGGGCCAGGCAGTGTTTAAATGAATACAGTATCTGTGTAATTATTTTGGGTGTAAAGCTAGCCGGGTGGTGGGACGTAGCCCCATGGCTCCATCTACAGATTGGCACTCCAACGTGGTGACTAAATCCACTTAAAAACCTGAGAGAAGGGCTTTAAATAAAAGAGAGAGAGAAAGAGCTTAACAACAGCTTTTTGCTGTTTGCTAGGACGTGCTGTAGAGAGATTTATTGTTTCGGCAATAGCAGCAGAAAAAAAAAAGCTGAGTCATTTTAAAAACACGGCTTCCTGGTGCTGTGCCACCAGTGCAAACTCTGGCTTTAAAAGCATTTCAATGGCTTTTATAGGACTGGATGTTTGTGTATTCCTGCTGGGGATCGGGAGGAAAGTAGCTGAGACCATGCCCTTGCTCAGCTCTTCCTACCTGGGCAGACAGCAGATTCAGACTTGCTCAGGCGGGAGAGCATGTTGGATTTCTGCCACCATACAGAGAGATGTTTTCAGGGTGTGCGGTGCTCTGTACATCTGATTTGGCTGTAACTTTGATGAAAAGAGTTTCTCGTGTGCTGCAAGCTCAGTCTCAGAATTAAACTGCTGAGTGTGGCTCCAATGTGGGCTGCTGTGTGCCTGTAACTGTGTGCAGCTCAGGGCACCAAATGACTGAGGCAGGAGCAGCTAGGCAGGAAGCGGCTCTGGCTCTGCATCCACCATGCTGAACTGTAACTAATCTCAGGCAGGATCTATTGTAATTACCATAATAACAGAGCAGTTAAGGTTTAGACTGGGCAGGACACAGCGGTAACCATATTCCCTCTACAGGTATGACTTAAGTTTTTAAGAGTTGTTTACCATTTTAAGAAATGATCCTGGACAGTAAAAGGAATTACAGATTCACAGTAGGACAGATTCAGACAAAAGAAGACCCCATATGGTTCACAATGTTGGATAAATGTATGTAAGGCTTGAGAGAGAGAAGAAAAAATATAGAAAATAACCGTTAATATGCCTTTAATAAAGGGTAAAATCTTTAAAGAGACAGAATAAAGTAAATGATAAAGTAAAAATAAGCCACATAAAAATGGAAAATTCACAGAGAGTCTGGATTGTGTATTTTATTGTGTTTTCTTTGAAATTTTTGACTGTAAAGGAGCTAAGTACAGAGAGATATTTCATTATATGGGCTGCCAAGCTAAACCAGAATGGATCTTAGTAAGGGTATGACTTCAGAATTTGGATCTAAGAACATGATGCTTTGGAAAAGAGAGTCTTCTTTGTTTCACAGAGGATGACACCCTGTGGATTGCTTCTATACCATATGGTATGAATAGACCACACCCTCCTGAAAGGTTGCTGTGAACACCCTCAAAAAATTATTTCACTCAACTGCCAACTCAGATGAGCCTGGCACACAGGTTACATCATGAAAGATCTGATTAACAGTGTCCCCATTCAGCAGGAAGCAGTTTGGAGAGAAAAAACTGCGCCCATTTTCCCAATATTGTTTATAAATGTTCTTTTATATTTAAAGGGGATATTGATATACAGATGAATAATTTGCATTGGTATAAATTTTAAGGTCAATTTTGTTATATGTATATGTATTTCTATCTTGATTAAGCTATTGTGATTGTGTAGTTCATATTAAAAATGTAATGTATAATTAGGAAATATAGGTTAATGAATAATCATCAATAATAGTCAAGCTTGTAGTTATGCTAGTTAGATTTTCTAGATATATAGAGATATATTTTAGTTAAATAGGCATTCTTCATATCTTTCAAAGACTACAGAACATGGCATTTAAGATTTATAATAACAGGGTTTTTCATGACAATGAGACACGTCTGCTCCTGGCAGCACCAATCTACTTCAAGAGGAATACGGGCATCAAAGAGGGTCTTTATGGAGTTTGATAGCCATTTGTGCAAGAAACTGCTCTTGCCTGGACTCTTGGCATAAACTTGACACAGAGAACCCACAGAGAGAGGACTGCTGAACTTGCCTAAAGGTGAGATGGTCTTTCGGGGTTAGTGATTCATGAAAGAGTCTGTGAGACATTCTGCAGGACATAGCAGAAAGTAACTGAACTATCTTTGGAATTTCCTGCTTCATGGAAATGTCTGCTGGATACTATAGGCCTGAAAGCCGAAGATGGATGTCCCAGTGGTACAGAGGAACTTTGGGTGACTGTCCAGGCAGTGAGTTGTCTCTGTCATTTCTATAGTTTGAAAGTTGCATATTTCTTGTTTACTTAGGTAGTATTATTTCCTTCTGGAGTCTTTGATGGAATTAAAGAATAAATAGATAGTTATACTTTCCTTAGTTATGATAAAAGATAAAATAGATATAAATATTGTAAATGTAATTCTTGCTTGATAACTGTTTTGTTATATGAAATTTTACTATGTTAAAGTTAAAGCCTTTCTTTTTTGTTTTAAACAGAAAAAGGGGAAATGATGGAGAAGGTGTCTATGTATTACTTTCATTGCTTAATAAAGAAACTGCCTTGGCCCTTTAATAGAACAGAAAATTAGATAGGCGGTGTAAACAGAACAGAATTCTGGGAAAGAGAAGGCAGATGCTTCAGGCATTCACCATAATGAGTCGCCATGCCTCTCTTCTTCAAGATGGACGTAGGTTAAGATCTCTCCTGGTAAGCCACCACCTCGTGGTGCTACACAGAATACTAATATGGGTTAAAGCAAGATGTGAGAAGTTAGCCAATAAGATGCTGAAACTAATGGGCCAGGCAGTGTTTAAATGAATACAGTTTCCATGTAATTATTTTGGGTGTAAAGCTAGCCGGGTGGCAGGATGCAGCCCTGCCCGCTCCTTTCTACAGATACTCACTTTCCTAGACCTGGATGGAAGGGAGAGGACCTTGGACTTCCCACAGGGCAGGGAAACCTTACTGCTCTTTGTACTGGAGAGGGAGGGGGAGGAGAGTGGGGAAGAGGGAGGGAAATGGGAGACAGGGACGAGGCAGGAAAGAGGCAGACATTTTAAATAATATTTTATTATTATTAATTAATAAATAATAATAATAAATAGGAACTGGAAATCAGTAGATGGAGGAAACATAGAAAATTTTTAAGTACCTTGATATTAAATATGCTCCTTGTCTCTCTAGAGGTTGGTCAAGAAGCTGAAAACTTTTTCAAAAATTCTTGAGACAAATTACAATGGAAAGACCATGTATCAAAATTTATGGAATATAGAAAATGAAGTTTTAAGAAGGAAAATTGTTTAAACAACAAAGTAGAACAATCTCAAATAAAAAGTTACTATTACATCTCCAGGTGCATTGAAGGACAGTAAAATAAATGTCAGAGAAGTAAATAAAATATAGAAATTTAAAAAGCAGGGGCAATTGTCAAAAACTCAGCATATGAGCACTTGAAACATGAATCAAAACTTCATTATATTTTCATTTAACCCTAGTCAGAATGAATATCATAAAAAATACAAAAAATTACAGTGAGTATTCGGGGGGAACTGTAGTTTACTACTTGAATTAATAAAGATGAGGAGTTCAGTCACTATGGAAAGTAGTCTGCAATTTTCTTAAACAGTTGCAAGTAAAACTACCATATGATTAAAAAATCATTTTTGTGATTACACACATACCTCAAATACTCTTATTCAGTTTCCTATTGACATATCTACATACTCTTATTAATATAGTATTATCCAAATATGCAAGTTGGGGAATCTGTTACATTGTAATCACTGATACATTAATAAATACAAATTTTCTTTATATGTCTATATAAATCAATAAAATGTAGAAATATACATATATAAATTATAATATTATTTAGCCATACAGAAGATCAAAACCAAGTAATTGTCAGAAAAAATGGATGAGATTGGCAATCATAATATTAATTTAAATAAGTTGGACTCACAAAGACAAAATTTTCATACTTTCTCATCTATGGAATCTAGTACAGAAAAAAATACATTAAACTAAAATGAGAGAAACCAGGGTAGTGATGGCAGAAGGGACAGACTTAAAGTAATAAAGCGGCTTCTGTGATCTAATTATATACATGCCTGTAAGTGACATATAAAAACTCTTATTTAATAAAATCTATATACAATAAAGCCAAACTACATTAAGAAATAAACTTTACCACCGAGTAGTAGTCTAATGTGTACATACTATACTGAGTGAGGTAACCCAGACCCCAAAAGATGAATATGGTATGTACTCGCTCATTAGTGGATTCTGGCCATAAATAAAGGACATTGAGCCTATAATTTATGATCCTAAAGAAGCTAAATTGGAAGGTGTACCTCAAAAAAAAAACATGTAATTATCCTCTTGGATATTGGAAATATATAAGATTTCCAGGAATAAATTGAGAGTTTGGGGGTGAGGGTGGGATGGGGGAAAGGGGAGATAGGGAGAAAGAAGTGAGAAGGGGAGGATGGGGAAAGCATGGGGGAATGGGACAGTTGGGATGGAAGAGGAGTGGATATGCAAGTAGGGAAGTATATATCTTAATTAAGGGAGCAATTTGAGGGTTGACAAGAGAATGGACCCTGGAGGGGTTCCCAGGTGTCCAAGGAGATGCCCCCAGCCTGTTCCGTGAGCAGCTGAGGAGAGGGCGCCTGAACTGGCCCTATACTGTAGCCACTCTGATGAATATCTTGCCTATCATCATAGAACCTTCTTCTGGTGATGGATGGAGATAGAGACAGAGCCCCACATTGGAGCACTTAACTGAGCTCCCAAGGTCCAAATGAGGAGCAGAAAGAGGGAGAACATGAGAAAGGAAGTCATGGCTGCAAGGGGTGTGCCCATTCACTGTGACAGTGGGGCTGATCTAATGGGAACACACCAAGGAGAGTTGGACTGGGACTGATGGAACATGTGATCAAACTTTACTCTCTGTATATGGCTGGCATGGAGGGCTGACTGAGAAGCCGAGGACATTGGCACTGGGTTACAATACTACTCCATATACTGGCTGTGTGGGAACCTAATCTGTTTGGATCCTCAACTTCCTAGACCGGGATGGAGGGGAGACAACCTGGGATTTCTCACAGGGCAGGGAATCCTGACTGCTCTTTGGACTGGAGAGGGAGGAGGAGGGGAAATGGGGGGAGGGGAGGGAAATGGGAGGAGGGGAGGAGGTGAAAATCTGTAGTAGTAGTAGTAGTAGTAATAATAATGATAATAATAATAATAATAATAACAACAATAATAAAGAAAAAATAAAAATAACTAAAAAACAAACAAAAAAGAAATAAACTTTAAACAAAAATTTCTGAACAAAATAGTTTACAGAAGAAATGAACCAAATACATTGGAGATGATATTTGTGGGACAAAAGCAAATGTAATATCATCATATTGCCCACTTTCATCACTTTTATTTAATAATAGAAACAATAACTATTACAAATATATAAGTAAATGAAATAAAAATTTGAATTAAAAATGGGAATTTTAAATTGTCCTTGAACTACAAAATAAATATTTACATAGGAAATAAGTATTCATCAAATAGATTATATAAGTTAATAAATGACTTGATCAAACATTACAAATATTCCCAATACAAAAATCAGTACTATTTTATACATCTGTAGGAAACTCCTAATGAAACATAAATGAATAAAATAACTACTTTTACAATAGGTATAAAGCAGCTAGTCTCTATCTCCATAGAGACAGAGATGTAACACCCGATTCTATGTTACCCCCTTGGTACAGTTCACACACCACTGTACTGTGTGCAAGTCGAGCAAGGGCCTGGAGATTGAAAAAACACACAAAGAGACCTGGATCATTTGAATGGAGATCAACCAGAATGCCATTTATTTAGCCTTGGGGAAATCCTTATATACCCCACTGCTGCCCAAGGAATTCCACCCAGGCAGGTGGGAAATTACCATATCTAACAATAGAGTCAACAATGCCCTACAGCTAATCACCAGGCAGGGCAGAGGGAGCACAGGAACAAACAGACCACTTAGTCATCTGACCAGGAACTGTCTTCAAGATGAGCCCCAAGGACAAGGGGAGACCTGGGCCCTACAGGTCCCCCTTTTATATAAATTATGACTAGGCCTATCTTGGGTGGCATTGGATGTCAGGCAATACCCCTTACCCGTCATGGGAAAGCATCCAGGTCAAACACATTTCCTGTCTTAGGTTGGGGTAGCCCCCCAAAAACCTTTCCCATCATTGGCTCACTAGTCACCCATCACCGAGTTCAGCCAGATTTGTGCTGAAAGATTCTCTGGGGCAATTTCTAAGAGGACTTGCCATGTGGCAACATTGACCTGAGCTTGCCTTTGGCTCTGGCACCATGAAACCATGAAGATGATGCTCCAGCACATATAAGCATTCCTTTGGAGACTGTGCCTGCTTAATAAGTCTGCCCAAATTGGAGTCCTTTAAGTAAGGTCTTAGCACTGGTGAAAGGAACCCTGGTATAGTAAACTAGAATAATCTCAAGAGCCAATTAGTAAATTGTATACCCCAGGGTCCATGAAAAACAGCAATAAGCCTTTAACCTAGCAGTGGACTTTAACCACAACCAAAGCAAAATTAACTGCAATATTCATATGTAAATTTAGCTAAATTTGAATGACCCAGGCATTTGCAACCTGCCCTGAGTGGGTATCCATTGTTCAAGCAGAAACAACTGACTGACTAATGGAACATCCAGCAGCTCTAGCTGCTCTGCCAGCCACAACAATGGCTGCATTATCACAGGATGGGTAGATAGGTCCTTAGCACTCGGACCACTACAGCTAGCTCCTCAGGATCCCAGCAACTCTTCAGTTGAAAAGCCAGTATCTACTTGATCTCTTGGCTCTGTCCTGTCTTCAGGCTTCTGGATGGGAAAATCCACAGCACGCACCAGACGCTCAGGTACCCATATTGGATTGTCAGCATCCTGTGGGAAAACACAAACAGCCCCTCTTCCCCACACCAATACAGGATCTGGACCATACCAGATGCCATCTGCTAGATTCTTCCATTTAACGTGAGGCATCCTGGAAGAATCTGGCCGCCAGTGCCAGTCAGCAGCGGTATGAGATTGAGCATCAACAGTCAAAAAATTTAAAATGTATAAAATAAAAGACAAATGGTCTCTGGGGGTGGAACCATATTCTCCCTTTTTTGTTTTATGCAAATAGGCTTTGAGCGTAAGATGCACTCGTTCCACTATAGCTTGTCCTTGAGGATTATAAGGTATTCCCGTTTTATGAGAAATGAAAAAGTCAGAACAAAATTTAGCAAAGCGAGAGCTGGTGTAGGCTGGCCCATTATCAGTTTTTACAGTTTTTGGAACTCCCATGTAGGCAAAAGCCTGGAGACAGTGACTTTTAACATCACGTAATTTTTCTCCTGTATGAGCTGAGGCAAAAATAAGATGAGAATATGTATCCACGGTTACGTGAACATATTGCAAACGCCCAAAGGAAGGAACATGGGTAACATCCATTTGCCATAAATGATTAGGAGCAAGCCCACGAGGATTAACTCCCAAATGGGGAACAGTTAAAAGTTCTGTACACAGAGAACATTTTTTAACAATGTCAGTGACTTGCTCTCAAGATATCTTAAAATGAAATCTTAACGACCCAGCATTGAGATGAAAACGATTATGAGCTTTTTCTGCGGCTTCATAAGATTCTAGACTAACCGCACAAATTTGGCGGGTAAGCTGATCAGCCAGTGCATTCCCCTCGCTCAAGGGACCAGGGAGGTCAGTATGAGCCCGTAAATGCCCTACGTAAATGGGAATAGACCGGGCCCAAAGCAAAGTTTGAATAGCCAGTAGCTGTGCCTGGACTCGAGATACACAGGCAATATAAGCTGCAGTTTCCAAAGGTGCAAGAATTTTGCTTATATACTGACTATCAGTAAAAAGATTAAATGGAATATCAGCATATTTCTCTAAGGCCATTTGTACAGCGATCAATTCAGCCACCTGAGCAGATTTAGTATCAACAGGCTGAATATCAAAATCAGGAGGGGAGGCTACCACATCTCTCCCTGTGGAAGATCTATCAGTAAACACATTCCGAGCCCCTGCCAGAGGCTGCAAAGAAATAACTTTAGGGAAACATACCGGATGATTTTTGAAAAAGGTGACCAACTTATCAGAAGGATAATGATTATCAAACTTGCAGTGATTAGTGCATAAAAACAAGGTCCAGTCTTCAGCAAAATTTTGTAACCAAGTTATTTCTGCCTGGGTATATGGTGTAATAACCTTATCAGGTAACATTCCAAAGGTTTGCAAACCAAGTTTATACCCTTTCTGAGTAATACGTAGCACAGCTGATGGGTACGAGATAACAATTTTTACAGGTGACACGTGTTCATGTACCCATAGGATGGGTCCTCGCTGCCAAAAAACTCCAGTAGGACTATGCTGAGAGGGAAAATTATCAATAGCAACGGCTGACTGTAATCAATATAATGAGTATGAGCAGAGGCAAGCTTTTTCTCAATTAAAGTAATACATTGTCTTGCCTGAGGTGTCAACTCACGAAAGGAGGTTGGGTCTGGATTTCCCTGAAGAATGTCCATAATCTTTCTTGCTCTAAGATCTTACAGCAACCTCCATTTGCTAGACTTTTTTCTTAATAACAAAGATAAGAGTATTCCAGGGAGAAGTGGATGTCACTATTCATCCTGCCTCTAGCTGTTCCAGGAACTCACTCTATAAACCAGGCTGGTCTTAAACTCATAGAGTTCCACCTGTCTCTGTCTCTAGTTGCTGGGTCTAGTTGCTGGGATTAAAGGCACATGCCACTACACCTGGCTTTTTTTCCTAGGCTGATTAACCATCCCTTTACCTGCAGGGCAGTACCTTTTGATGTGTCCTGACCTTCAGTATTGAAAACAATTCCTTGACCTAGCTCCACCTTCACCTTCCTTAAGGGCAGAAACAATTACCTGACCCATCACATGAGTGCTATCAATGTCCCTGCATAGCCGGATAAAGTCATTTAAATCTCCATTTCTATGGGGGCGTAAAACCTCTTGGCAAAATCTATTAGCATTTTTGTAGACCAATTGCTTTATGACTGGCATAGCTGAGTCCACATTCCCAAAAATGCGACTCCCCACCTGTAGCAGGCGGTCAATAAACTCAGAATAAGGTTCTGAAGATCCTTGAAGGGTCTTAGAAAGCTGATCTCCTGTTCCTTTGTTAGGTAAAGTTTTCCAAGATTTAACAGCTGGGGCAGCTGTCTGAGCATAAATCGCAGGATCATATGCAATCTGTGCTGCTAAACCAGCATACTGTCCTTCACCAGTTAACTTGTCAAGGATATGCTGGGGGAAACTCGCCTCGGCATTTTTCCGTGCGGTCTCTTTGCAATTTTCCTGCATTTCACCTCTCTATAACAAATAATCTCCCCCTGAAAGACAAGCCCTGCAAAGCTGCATCCAGTCACTGGGTGTAAGGTAGAGTTCTGCAAAGGATTCCAATAAAGCTATAGTAAAAGGAGCATGAGCTCCATAGTCCATAACTGTTTCTTTTAACTGCTTAATATCTTTAAAGGCCAGGGGGTTATGCTGCCTGACCCTCTGTTCTTGCGGGTCAATAGTTTCCACAACAGGATAAATCTGCCTCTCTCTACTTAGATTATTTAATCTGTTATGGATCTCTCGGATTTCTGCCTCTAAATCTATAGGGCGGAAGCACTAGTACAAGGATTTGAAGTGTCAAGAAATGTATTTTGCCGTGGAGGTCTCATGGAGACATCTCTGTTTACTTCCTTTATTCCTCTTTTTCTGACTTCTTTTTTTTTTTTTTTTTTTTTTTTTTTTTTTTTTTTTTTTTTTTTTGGTTTTTTGAGACAGGGTTTCTCTGCAGCTTTAGAGCCTGTCCTGGAACTAGCTCTTGTAGACCAGGCTGGTCTCGAACTCACAGAGATTCGCCTGCCTCTGCCTCCCGAGTGCTGGGATTAAAGGCGTGCGCCACCACCGCCCGGCTCTGACTTCTTTTTTTATCAGTGTGATCTCCTTTTCTAAAATTTCTTCTTTCTGTTCTATATCCCTTCTAATACTCTTAACTTCCTGTTCCTCAAAACTCTTAATAGAACTCACAGATTCGACTTCCTGAATCTCCTCAAGAGTTTTGTTCAAATTCTCTAATTGCTCTTTTACTTTAACATCATCACTGAGAAGAGCATCTCTGACTAAGCGCCATAGCGAAAATATTGCTATGGGGAAATTCTTCTGGCCCTCGCTTTTTCAGTGCATTTTGAAGGTCAGCCTTTACCTGCTCCCAATCAGTAATATTAAAACCCCCTGCATGTAGAAACCAGGGACTAAACTCTAAAACCATCTTAAGGATCTCTTGTGCTGTCTCAACTTTAATACCGGTGCCTCGTTTCTCCAAAAGACTTAACAACTGGCCTGTTAACCAGCCCCTTAACACTGGAACAGAATTACTTGCATCTATAACCAATACACCCTCACCACTCAATTTCTTACTTGCTGGCCAGACTTCCGAGGGCAACCTCTCAGGGATCCCTACTTCCCGATTTCGCAGATGGGTCTCTGACTGCTGTTGCTGATCTCGCTGGGGCCTCTAATTGTAACACCCGATTCTGTGTTACCCCCTCCGTACAGTTTGTGTGCCACACACGAGTCACGCAAGGGCCTGGAGATTGAAAAAACACACAAAGAGACCTGGGTCATTCGAATGGAGATCAGCCGAATGCCATTTATTTAGCCTTGGGGAAATCCATATATACCCCACTGCTGCCCAAGGAATTTCATCCAGGCAGGTGTGAAATTACCATATCTAACAATAGAGTCAACAATGCCCTACAGCTAATCACCAGGCAGGGCAGACGGAGCACAGGAACAAACAGAATGCTTAGTCATCTGACCAGAAACTGTCCTCAAGATGAGCCCCAGGGACAAGGGCAGACCCGGGCCCTACACAGAGACCCACATTGGAGCGCAGGACTGAGCTTCCAAGGCCCAAATGAGGAGCTGAAGGAGGGAGAACATGAGCAAGGAAGTCAGGACCTCGAGTAGTGAGCTCACCCACTGAGACGCTGGGGCTGGTCTAATGGGAGCTCAACAAGGCCAGCTCGACTGGGACTGAAAAAGCATGGGATTAAAACAGACTCTCTGAACATGGCAGACAATGAGGGCTGACTGAGAAGCCAAGGACAATGGCACTAGGTTTTGATCCTACCGCTTGTACTGGCTTTGGGGAAGCCTAGTCTGTTTAGATGCACACATTCCTGGACCTGGATGGATGGAGGATGACCATGGACTTCCCGCAGGGCAGGGAACCCTGACTGCTCCTTGGACTGGAGAAAGAGGGGAGGGGAGTGAGGGGGAGGGATATGGGAGTTGGGGAGGAGGTGGAAATTTTTAATAATAATAATAATAATAATTAATAATAATAATAATATAGAAAAAAGAAAAAGAAAAAAAGCTAGTAATAATTTTAGCCATGGTGGTAAAAAAAAGTCCTACTTGAGAACTATAAAATATTAAGAAAAAAATGGAAAAGATAAAGATTAATGGAAAACTATATTTTAATTGTAGATTGAAAGTATTATTATAAATTAAATATATGTAAATCAGTGAATGAGCTACAGATTCAGTGGAGGATTTACCCCACTTTCAATGTCATGTTTTCACAAGATTAAAAATAATTCTTAAAACATATAGAACCACTAATAAGCCTAACTATCATTTTTACTTAGATTTTAATAATTGTCACAAAGTACACAAGAAATCACTTAAATGGAAAAATAATCATTTTTGTTCACAATTTCAGAAGTTTCAGTCTATTGTTATTAGTACAATCATTTCAGATACAGTTGTTGCAGTCCAGTTAATCCAAAAATGTCTGATTAAATAAGAAGCCCAAGAATCCAGTACTTGCTCATTCCATGAAAGTGGATATATCACCTGGACTTCAGTATGCGATGGAATCCCAAAGAAGTAGGTACTAAAGGTGGTGAAGGAATGGACTTGCTAGCAGGGTGAGAGTAACCATGCAAAAATAAAAAAAAAATTCCTCTTTTATATCCATCTATAGGCTTCCAGCAGAAAGTAGGTCTCATATTAAAGGTCTATGTCTTCCTAGATGAAGATCTAGATTAAAAACATGTATCTTCCTACCTCAAAGATCCATATTTTTCCTACCTACTCAAAATTAAGCAAAACTCCCTCACATATGTGCTCTCTATTTTTTATTTTAGTTAATTCTAGATGTAGTAAAACTGACAACCAATAATAGCTATCACAAGTTCCACCACTGTCAACTTGACAAACAACCAAATTGCAATGTATCATGACTAATTTATAAATGAAAACAATGACCACATCATAATAATGCTTAATTATAATTTACCTATCCCATGTACAATCACAACCACACTTTTATTTTTAATCATATTGCAATTATGCCTAACATAACTATTTATAATAGATGTCAATGCCCCTTGAAAGACATTCTTTTAATGTCTTAAACTTAAATATGATAATCATTGATATTCCTTTTATTGATGTTACATGCCATAATAAAGAAATTGAAAAAAAACACAAATATCTCTACAAATTCATAACTGGTTGCAAAGACATAGTTGTTATTTATAGCTACTTTACTATGCATTCTATATTTCCTACAACTTCAGCAAGAACCTCAGCAGGTCTTGGCTCTTTTCCTGGAAGAGTGACCCATACCTTTATTATTAATTATTCTGTTGTATTTGTAATCCTCCATGTATTAGGCTATTATTATTTTCTACTGAATTTTATCATAGGACATGATAGCTTCAAGAGTCTCCCTTGTGTATCTCCAGTGTTCCAGATATGTATGACAATGTATATTTCCAAAAGTCCTGTCTATTGTGACAATTTTGTTTCCCCAATGCCTTTTATGGTTGTCCCAGGAAAGGTGTTATAATGCTTAACTCTTCACTTCTGACTATTTCCTGTATAGCATGTAGAATCATCTATAATCCAGGCCATAATTTCTTCTTCCTCAATCAATTACATTCTTCCTCAGTCAATTACAGTGTACACTCCGTAGGCTATGTATAGGTTCATATTTGGCAGAAGATGGTAAAAGGAGTAGAAACCATAGGAATTTTGGTAACTTCTTTTTTTTCCTCATTTTTTTTATTAAAGATTTCTATCTCCTTTCCTCCTCCTCCCCCTTCCCTCCCCTCCCTTCCACCCAAACCCCCACTCCACCCCTCTCCAAGACAAAGAGCCATCAGGGTTCCCTTCACTATGTTAAGTCCAAGGTCCTCCCAGCTCCCCCTAAGTCCAGGAAGGTGAGCAACCAAATTGACAAGGCTCACAGTGAGCCCGTCCATGCTGTAGAGTTCACGTTCATTGCCGTTGTCCTTGGTTTCTCAGTCCTCCTCCACTGTTAGCCACATTCAGAGAGTCAGGTTTGGTCCCCTGTTCCATCAGTCCCATTCCAACTGGACTTGGTGGTCTCCCATTAGATCTGTCCCACCGTCTCAATGGGTAAACGCACTCCTCACGGTCCTGACTTCCTTGCTCATGATCTCCCTCCTTTTGCTCCTCATCAGGACCTTGGGAGCTCAGTCCAGTGCTCCTATGTGGGGCTCTGTCATTTTCTCCATCCAATGCCAGGTGAAGGTTCTATGGTGATATGGAAGATATTCATGAGTATGGCAATAGGATCTGTACATTTCTGGCACTCTCTCCTCAGCTGCCCAAGGACCTAGCTGGGGGCGTCTTCCTGGACACCTGGGAACCCCTCTAGAGTCAAGTCTCTGCCAACCCTAGAATGGCTCCCTTAAGTAAGATATATAATTCCTTGTTCCCATATCCACCCTTCCTATATCCCAACCATCCTATTCCCCCAAGCTCTTCCCATCCTCCACTTCACACTTTTCTTTCCCCATCCCCCCTCCCCCCATCCCACCCCACCCCCATGTTCCCATTTTTTTGTCCGGCAATCTTGTCTACTTCCAGTATCCAGGAGGATAACTATATGTTTTTCTTTGGGTTCACCTTCTTATATAGCTTCTCTAGGATTTTTTTTACGAATTATAGGCTCGATGTCCTTTATTTATGGCTAGAACCCAATTATGAGTGAGTACATCCCATGTTCATCTTTTTGGGCCTGGGTTACCTCACTCAGGATGGTGTTTTCTATTTCCATCCATTTGCATGCAAAATTCAAGATGTCATTGTTTTTTACCGCAGAGTAGTACTCTAATATGTATATATTCCACACTTTCTTCATCCATTCTTCCACTGAAGGGCATCTAGGTTGTTTCCAGTTTCTGGCTATTACAAATAATGCTGCTATAAACATAGTTGAACAGATGCTTTTGTAATATGATAGGGCATCTCTTGGGTAAATTCCCAAGAGTGGGATTGCTGGGTCCTGGGGTAGGTGGATCCCAAATTTCCTGAGAAACCTCCACACTGCTTTCCAAAGCAGTTGCACAAGTTGGTAACTTCTTTATGTAACTTGTAACTCATGATCTGCTTTGTCCAATCACATATATAACCACTCTCATTTGATAATAGATTGTTGCTACATTCCTCTCCAACTCCTAGTTTATATCTTGGTGTGTGTGATAATACCCATCTCATGATGGGCATCTCCTCAGTAATTCCCTGGAACTCCAACACCTGGTTGGGTTTGTTGGAACATCCATTCTCATGGATTGGACAGGGAACAACTTGTAGTAGTGAGTACTCACCTTCTATTATGTGGGACCTTTGGCTCAAGGCCATGATTTTCTATCTTGGCAGTGAGGGTTTTTCACAAATAATCCATCTTCCTTGCCCTCTATAAAATCTTCATGTATAATATTTTCTAATATTGTTATAATAATCTCAAATTTTCTTACATCAATTTCAAAATTATCCTGTAAATAAATTAACAAAAACTCATTTAGATACATTATCTTTAAATAACACAGTGTCAAACTATTGGGATATCGACTATTGTCAAATAGCTCACAGTCACTATCATCAAAATATCATCATTAATCCATAAATATAGAATTGCTATCTGTTTCACCATTTTGTTTAATCCTGAAAGTGTTTACATATAATTTTCAATCAATAAGTACCTCATGAATGAATGAATGCCATAAAATTTTAAGGCGATAGGAAAAAACAGTAAATTTTTAAAGTAGAGTAAATATAAAATGATTTTTTAAAAATAATCTGTTTAGCAAACAGTCACTGAATATTGAAGTTACATGAATAAGGAAGATAAAGTCAACAGGTATTTTATGTATCACTGTGGTTACATTCCACACTTTTAAGCCATTGAATTGATACAAACAAATTAACTTCAACTTTTGAATAAAAAAGTGATTTTTTTACCTATATAGAGCTACAGAGTAAAAGGAGAAAATTATATGTTCATATAAATAATTGCTGCCATATATTATGTATGCAGTCTGGACTGCAATTATGACATCTGTAAACCTATGATTACAAAATTGGTCCTACTGACAAGACCTTGTGGAGGGCCTTTTGTTTAATGCTAAACTGTTTCTGGAATGAGAATATGCCTATCCAAATTGCCCAACAGTCTTTTCTGAAAAAAGGCAGCAACAATGAGTTGTTACAATCATTATTTCATAATGATAGAGGAATAATTACTTAAAACTATATTTTAAAAATATTTATGTTCATTACAGTAAACATTTTTAAAGAAATAAAAATATAACATAATAAAATAAATAGATCAGCAGCGTAAAACTTCTGAATCTATAAATCCAATCCATAAATTAAAAACTGTAGTAAAATTAAAGCTTTCATTCAAATGAAAATTTTGTTTATCTGTAATTTTATTGGATGTTAGAATTATTAATAGATTTTTTTTTCTTCTAGTGTAAATGATATTCTATTTCTTCTTATATAAAAAATCATATCTTTTGATTCCATCCCATTATATACTGGATCCTTAACAGCCAACTCACTGCTATCATTATTCTCATTAAAACATACACATGTTAATGACAAAAGCTAATATCTACATCCAAGAGAAAACATGGAATATTTTTTTCTTTACAGATATGGGTTACCTTACTTAGAACATTTTTTTCAAGATACATCTATTTATCTGTGAATTCATATGTGCTAATGTAACCATTTGTGAATTGATGGAAATCTAGTGTGTATCCAATCACTGGATATTATAAATAAATAAGTTGGGAACATGAATATGCAAAATCTGGAGTAAGGTATTGAGTACTTTGATTATAATCTCAAGAACTATGTAATGGCTATTTTTGGTTGCCAAATTGACTACATATAAAATTATCTAAAACTAATAATGAATGGGCATACAAGTGAGGTATTTTTACTTAAATTGAAATGGGAAGATTGACTTATCTATATCTTTGAGATAGGAAGACTCACACTAATCTGTGCCTTAACTTCTGCTTGAATCATTTTTAAAAGACATGCAAAAAAAACAAACGTTATTCTTTGATTGTATTCTTTCACCTGACTAGGTAGCCCATTCTTTCTCTGTCTACTCCTTTTTTTTAAAAAAAAAAACTATTTATTTATTTATTTATTTATTTATTTATTTATTATGTATATGCTAACCTGTCTGTGTGTATGCCTGTAAGCCAGAAGAGGGCACCAGACCTCATTACAGATGGTTGCGAGCCACCATGTCATTGCTGGGTATTGAACTCAGGACCTTTGGAAGAGCAGGCAGTGCTCT
This sequence comes from Arvicola amphibius, assembly GCF_903992535.2. Lineage (NCBI taxonomy): Eukaryota > Metazoa > Chordata > Mammalia > Rodentia > Cricetidae > Arvicola > Arvicola amphibius. The sequence continues at coordinate 78,215,400 of NC_052065.1, read as the reverse complement.
TAACTACTGAGCCATCTCTCCTGCACTAAGCCTACTTCTTTAAGATTCCAGTGTATACTGAAGACCAATGGAGACATCCAGTAACATGGAATATACAACTTCTTTATTCTTGGACCTTCCATTCATTTGGAATCATTTTTGAATTAGGTAGACTACAATCTTTAATTCATTCCAAAAAATCTATATACATATTGAGATTCATTCTATCAGTTTTGTTAATCTGGAGTATATTGATTACTGCAAATGATATAGCTTGTGTCTATGATAGATCAGCTTTTAGATTTTTATGTACCTTTATGCAGATTTACACAGTAGCTATATTATTTTGCACTCTCAATAGCAATGAATAAGTGCTCTCCTTTCCCCACATCCTCACCAGCATGTTCTATATCCTATTTTATTATGCATGGCAGATATGACTTGAGTAGTTTTAATTTGTGCTTCCCTGAAGCCTAAGATTGTTAGAAAAAATTTATATGTGTTTCTTAGTCATTTGTATATCATATCAGCAGTAATTATTAAGTGAAAAGGGAGATGGGAGGATAGAACAAATAATGGAATATAGGCAGGCACAAGTAAAATTAAAGACCTTTTTAAAAGACATTTCAAAACCTTGTATAGAGAAGAAGAAGCCTTGACAGAGTGTAGATGCTTGTGAATACATATTAGTGACATGGGCTAATCCATGGAAAAGCAAAGGTCTTATACACACATGAAAAATTATCAGTGCGTTCCAAAATTAGCAACTGCATCTTCCTCATACTTGATGGTTGAAACCTGAGATTACTCATCTCAGACTCATCCTACTGAGACTAGTAGACCCAACATCCACCCTACTCTGTATGCCATAAACATGATGAAGTTTCCTCTTGTCCCAGTAGTAGGTGAGACTCAAGCAGGGTATATGCTCCACATGTCCCCAGGTTCCCATAGGTGTCCCTGTGTGTAAATCATTTCTTTATTCCCTTCTTTACCCATTCAGGTTTTGAGATTCAAGCCCAGAAGAAAAAGCCCTACTATTGTAAAAGTTTATATATATATATATATATATATATATATATATATATATATTAACATAGATTCAACATAGAATGCTGTACAGAATGCCCCAACTAGATATCTTATGCCACCAAGTAAAGCCCTTATTTCTGAAAATAGGTTGCATCTTGCTGAGTCACTGATGACAATTTTTTCCAGCAATCTCCCCTGCAAATTTAACAGACTATTACAGACTATCGGTTATCCTTAACAACCTAATGGCAAGGCCCTATTGCTGAGAACAGTACATACTTATGTCATACCATATGAATACATTAATCTGATATCAAACTAAATGTTTTACAAATACTGATTAATGTTCATAATGTTAGCAAGTAATTTTTATGTCATTAGAAGAGAAAAATAATATTATTACCCAGCTATAAAATCTGCATCCTACAAGAGTGATCTCTTGACATGACTAGATATTCTGGTACCATAATGGCACAAATATTATAGGAGTAGACAAGAACTTTTTTATTGTATTTACATTTCACTCAATGAACTGGAACCAAAATATTGTAATGCTAAATTGGACCTGTAGCAAGGCAGAACTTAGGTAGCTAGGGACAACTAAACTAAATGCTTAGAGGAAGAATGGCAGAGTCAGGGAGAATCCATGGAGCTGCCAATGCAGATAGACTTGCTAAACCTTTGCTGGAAGGCCACAATTCTGGTGATGCACACATTAATGTAAATGGGTTAAATTAAGATTTAAAGTTAACAAATACAGCTAATGGGCTAAGCAGTGATTTAATTAATACAGTGTCTGAGATTGTTTTAGTTCTGGGTAGCTAGGATGAATAAGCAGCCTCCTCCTCCAACAGATTGGTACCAATGTGGCAAATAAAAATCCACTTAAAAACCTGAGAGAGCTTAATTCTAGACACAAAAATACAGACTTTAATACAGCTTTTTGCTTTTTTTTTTCTGGCAGTGTGCCACAGTGCTTTTAAGAAAGGTTTTACTGATTAAGTGGTAGAAGTCGCATAGTTTTAAAACAACAGCTTTTCAGATGGGGGCCTCTAACTCTTTCTGGGGACCAAGCATTTAGATGGGGTTTGTGAGCAGACTGTTGCAGCATACTTAATGGCAACATGGATCAGCTACATGCCTAGAACTGGGGTGGTACGTGTGGCCATGCTGTACTGGGCAGGGCAAGTAGGAAGTACCATATATGCCCTACTAATGGTGCAGGTTAATTTTTTTTTTTTTTTTTTTTTTGTTTTTCGAGACAGGGTTTCTCTGTGGCTTTGGAGCCTGTCCTGGAACTAGCTCTTGTAGACCAGACTGGTCTCGAACTCACAGAGATCCGCCTGCCTCTGCCTCCCAAGTGCTGGGATTGAAGGCGTGCGCCACCACCGCCCGGCTGGTGCAGGTTAATTTTTAAGAAGTGCTTAACATTTTAAAAAAACATTCATGGACAGTAATAATTATAGCTATGTAATAAAGACAAATCCAGATGGGTCATAGCGTTGGATAAATGTACATAGAATTGGAAGAGAGAAAAAAAGAATATGAAGAATCATAAAATATAGCCATAATTTAAAAAGAATACTCCTTTTAAAAATAATAAGCCAGATAAAAATGGAAACTTCAAAGAGTATGGATTATGTATGTTATTGTGCTATCTTTGAATTTTTGACTGTGAATGAGTTAAGTACAAAGAGACATTTCATTGTATGGTCTGCTAAGCTAAACCAAAATGTATATTATAAAGGTATCATGACTTCCAAATTTGGGTCTAAGGATATATTGCTTTGGGAAAGAGGTTCTTCTTTTGTTTCCACAGATGATGAAAACCCGTGAATTTCTTCCAAACCAATATGGGTTGGTAGACCACAACCCCTGAGAGGTCTGTGTGAACACCCTCCAAAATTTACTTTGCCCAACTGCTGACTAAACTGCCCAACTGAGATAAACCTAGCACACAGGATATACCATGAAAACCCGATTAACAATGTCCCCAATCAGCAAAAAGCAGTATGCAGAAAACCACACCCATATTCCCAGATATTGTCAATAAATATTTGTTTACATTTAAAGGGGGATATGATATAAATATGAATAATTTCCATTGGTTGGATCTTGCTTTATTGATACAAATTTAAGGTCAATTTTATTATATGCATATTTCTGCTCTTCATTAAGGTATTGTAATTGTGAAGTTCACTTAAAAATATAATGTACAATTAAAAAATATAGGTTAATAGATAATCATCAAGCTTGTAGTCATCTTAGTTAGATTTTCTAGATGGACAGATATGTATTTCAGATGGATAGACATTCCTCAACTTTTTCAAAGACTACAGAATATGGCTTTTAAAATGTTTTAAGAAAAAATAATAAAATAAAATGTTTTAAGAAGCTAGGACTTTTCATGACAGAGACATATCTGCTCATGGCAATACCAGTTACTTCAAGAGAAAGATGGGCATCGAAGAGGCTCTTTATGGACTTGCTTAACCATTTTGGCAAGAAACTACTCTTGCCTGGACTGCTTAACTGAACATGCAGGAGCCACAGAGAAATGACTGCGTAACTTTCCTAAAAGTAGGACCATCCTTTGGGGTTCCTACTTCATAAAGAGTCTTAGACATTCTGCAAGACACAGAAAAAATTATGGATAAATTGCCAATATAGGCAGAACTGTCTTTGAGATTTTCTGCTTTATAAAAAGTCTTCAGGATATTATGGGCCTGTAATCTGAAGATAGATGCCCCAATGACACAAAAAAACTTTGGGTGACTGTTCAGGCAACAAGATGTCCGTGTCAGTTCTAGTGCTTTGGAAGTTGCTTACAATGCACTTCAACACAGTTATTTAATTAATACAGTATCTGTGTGATTATTTCAGTTCTGGGTGCCTGGGAAGAAGAAGTGGCCTCCCCCACCAACAGTGGATGACTCCAATGAAACTGTCTCACAAAAGAAGAAGTATTGATGCACAATTGAACTCACAGAGACTAGAGCTGCATTCATAAGTCCTGCATAATTTCAAACCACAGAAAATCACAACACAAAGAGAGGAAGTAATAATAAAATCCTACCCATTACTAAGAGGCTATTTGCAACTGTTAACTTATTGGAAATATTTTTTTTTCTCTAGTAGAATAACACTCACTTTACCAACCACCCTCCAGGGCAGGTGCCACATCCAACAAAAGATGGAATGCATATTTTTGTGTGTCTTTTGATTTGTTTTGTTTTGATATTTTTGGTAGTTCTCTTGGTTTTATTGTTGGTTTTTTGTTTGTTTGTTACTTGAGAGAGAAAATTAGAACAAAAGAGAAACCATAAAGTTTGTTTAGTATGGAGATGGGGGATTTGAGAGGATTTGAAGGAGGAGCGAGTGTATCAAATATATTCTACAATGTTTTTAAAAAAATGTAAGATATTTGTGAATGAATCCATCTCTGGCTGTCAATCATGAATAAAGGCTGAATTGAAAAATTTAAAAATGCTACTATCTATTATACTGAAATAATTATTTCCACACACCAAAAATGTATGAAAGTTTCAGTGACTTAAACTGTTTAGTCAGATAAGTTTTGAGATCTCATCATACAACCCTCATTTAAGTTATGAAAATAATGCTGAGAAAACTGATGTGGGGGTTCAAATGTTAGAAACTGAGCTTTTTTTTTTTTTTTAAAAAAAGCTAAGTCTCATTTTATACTCCTGAATTAACAAATTAATTTAAAAAGGCTATTTTTTAACATGATTAGAAATAAAAGGAAAAAGATGATTACTTCTGTGGAATATGGAACACATTGTATTTTATTGAGTGCTGAAAAATATATTGGCAACATTATTATGATAAATTAATTTCCTACAGAAGTACAAAATGAATATTTTTCAGACATTTTGTTTGTGAAATGTAAATAGATTTCTGTATTTAAAATATATTTCTATTTGCTTAAAAATTATTTGCTTATTTTGATTTTCCTGTTTTGAGCAGTAGATCTAATTAATAAGAAAGGAACTCAATATGCACAAAGCTCATTATAGACATGTCTTATGACCTATTACTGTGTGTTCACACATGTTTAAAATCTACTGTAAAGATTCTTGATGTGATAAAAAGCAAATTGAAATAGTTGCTTTTATTTCTTACACAAGCTACTGGAAAATTCTAGGTTCACAGCACACACCATTTACTGTTTAAAGCAGTGACTGGATAAATGCTACATTCTTAGAGAGAAATATGTCATTTGTGATAATTCTAAAATCAATCAAGCCAGGAATGCATTGTATATCAAAAATTATACTCCTGACAATAATGATAATGTTACACCTGTCATATTTAAAGAAGGAAATTCTTTTCTACTACTATATACTCAACAAATGGTAGCACTTACTGACAGCAATATGAAAGATTTCTAGAAGTGGTATACCAGTATATTGACAAGTTTTATAAAATGAAACACAAGAAATATGAGATGTAATTAGTAAAGAAAACTCATCAGAGATATTAGATAAATAATAAATTGTAATGTAATTATGAGAGAAAGTAAAAGTTAAATATAACTAAATATTAGCTCTACAAAGAAAATACTGCTCCCCATAGTCTATGTAATATATTTTATTATTCATTGAGAAAATAGAAGGGAAGGAGGCTTCCACATTCATGTTTTACACTTATTCTACTTATCTTTAAGATATTCAACCCTAGATAAATTAAGGGCAAATACAGCAATATACATCTCTAATTTCAGTAAACTATAGACATGAAAGCCATGTAGATGTTATCTTCATTGCTTACCTGAATATTTAAACAATATCAAAACTCTTGAATAAGATACCTATATACACAAGTAATTTACAACTCTTTTCTCTATTTTCAAGAGAAACTCACTGTATGGTACTGAAGAATAGTGAATAAGAAAATTATTTTCCATGTAAAATGCAATATAAATCCATATGGAATAATTTCACAACTTTGGAGAACACCATATTACTTCACCTGATCTACTTTAAAAATCATGCTTTATAGTGATCAATCACACTTTTATGTTTATATGAAATATTTTATTGATAGGTTTTATTTTCTCAAGTATGTGTGTATGATAAAGAAAACAAAAAGAGGGAAGATTATATAATTTGTTCTCAATATTTTTCTCCACAAGCTTCCTAGACCTACAAACCAGACCAAGTACAGGCTAGAAGAATTTTTTAACTTAATTTTACCCCTCACTATCACTGTTACAACATACCACTAAAAATTCTCAAATTTCTATTATACAAAGACTACAGAGTCACCCACCCAGAGTTCAACTTTCTCTTTTCCAGGTCAACTATATAGACTTACAGTTGTACTCTAACATCCATGAATTTAATCTTGATCATAGACAGTAGTTGCAGTCATGCATACCTCCTACTACCAAGAATGAGATTTTCATTTTCTAGGCTTATAAGGGTAACCCTGAAACTAGTTTCCAAACTTTGATATATCTCTATATTTCAGTTCCTTTCTTTCAGATGTGCACATGATTAGGTCTTATAAGATGTATCCTGAAGCCAAAGAAGCTGGCCTGAATTCACAAGCATCAGTCCTGCACCAGCCTCTATAGTTGCTGGTATTGAAGATATGCTTGCCTGCTCTTTACAGACTGGTAGTGGTCATTGTAGTGTAAGACATTCTTTCAATCTACCAAAGGAAAAAAGGTAAACACCAACCCACCTACAAAGCCTATGATCTACAATGATTAGAAATAGAGGCACCAATCTTGTGTGAGGAAGTAATCTATATATGAATGGATTTCGACACCTCTTGTGTGGTCAAGAACCCGTGACTAATTAGGCCATAGAACTATAACGGAGAATGAGAGATCTTGAAACCATCAGTCCTCATTGGGATGTCTCCATCAAACCTCTGTCTCCCTTTAGGGATCAGGAATTCTTGAGGAAGATAGATTATAAGAAACCAACACAATGAAGGAATCAAGGAAACAAGGATTTCTAAAGATGGCAAGATAAATGCACTTATAAACTCTGAGACTGTGGCAGCATGCACAGTATCTACATGGGCCTGGACATGGTGGACTTCCAACAATTGCAGAAGAAATGGACACAAACCCTCATCCTAAAAACACAAGATATTTCCAATTGATAATCATTCACAAATAAAAATTTAATTCTCTCCAGAAATCAGTAATCTTTGGTCATTGTTATTTTAAAATACCATTTAATTAAATACTTAAATAAAAGATGAAGATTAATAGAAATGATATAAAAACAGGAGTAATCCTTTTATTGAATCCAATAAATATGCCTCAATATCTAGGAAAGGAATTACCTCAGGTACAAATGTTGGGAAAAAATTGTCCAAGCAAATGGACCTCTGGAGCAAGCTAATATAATTATTTTATGGTATTTCAAAATATTCTTCAAATCAAAACTAACAGTTTGGAAAGGGTGTTATATACTCACCAAGTAATATATCCACCAAGATGACATTTCTGCTTTTTACGTCTCTGCACCAAATATCAAGGCATGTTTTAAAATGTAAACAATGCAAAAATAAAACACTAGTACAACTGAAATCACATACTGAACCTCACACACTGATAATAGGAGCTTTTATTAACCATCTCTCACCAATGGAGATCACATCCAGACAAAAACTAAACAGAAAATAAGGAAAGTAACAGAGAGTATTAAAGAAATCAACATAACAGATAAGTGGAGAATATTTTACCTAAACACAAAGCAATATCCCTGCTTCTAGAAACATCTTAGGACTTTCTCCAAATTTGAGCACATGGTGGGACATAGGAGCAAGATTCAACAGACACACAAAAAATTGAAATACCTCTTTGTATCCTATCAGACCACAATATATTTATTTTGGATATCAACATCAGAAACAACAGAAAGCCAAAAACTAATGTGAACTGAACAACTCTCAATTGGATGAGGAAATATATCAAAACAAAAATAAAGAAGAAATCAAAGACTTTCTCTAATTCATTGGAAATAAATTCACAGTATATCAAAGGTTATAGTACACAATAAAAGTAGTGCTAAGAGGAAAGTTCATACCACTAGGTGCCTACAAAACTGTCTTCAGAAAATGGAGCAATCTCACTCAAGCAACTTAACAGCACACCTGAATGCTCGAAAACAAAAAGAAGTAATCAAAGCAAGGGCAAAAGCAATAAAATTGAAACAGAGTGAAGAATGCAAAGAAAAAAATGAATGAAGCAAAGAAATCAATCTTTTAGCAAATCATCAAGATAGACAAGCCCTTATCTAATAAAATAAAAAGACCAAGAGAATATAAAAATCAATAAAATCATGGACAAAAATGTGGACTTTTTTTTAAAAAAGAACACTATTTGGCAATTCATATTTTTTTCCTTTTTGCAGATGATTTTTCATTACTTTATAAATAATGCCAATCAAAATTTCCACATCCTTCCCTTCTCCCACTTCCCTCCCACTTACCCACTCCCCCTCCAGTTCTAAAAAAGGACAGGGTACCCTGCCCTGTGGGAAGTCCAAGGCCTTTGCCCCTCCATCCAGGCTTAGGAAAGTATGCATCCAAATAGAATAAGATCCCAAAAAGCCAGTACATGCAGTAGAGACAAATCCCAGTGCCATTATCATTGGCTTCACAGTCTGCCCCAATCGTCAGCCACATTCAGAGGGTCCAGTTTGGTACCATGCTCATTCAATCCCAGTCCAGCTGAATGAGAAGAGCTACAATTAATTCAGGCAGAATGTCTCAGTGGGTTGACCAACCCGTTGGGGTCCTGACTTCCTTGCTCTTGTTCTCCCTCTTTCCATTCTTCAACTGGACCTTGGGAGCTCAGTCCAGTGCTCTGATGTGGGTCTCTGTCTCTATCTCCATCCATTGCCATTGCCGTACGAAGGTTCTATGGTAATATTCAAGATAGTCATCTGTCTGATTACAGGACAAAGCCAGTTCAGGCAGTCCACTGCCCAGGGTCACAGTATTTTATTACTCATGGGAGACTTTATGCTTTGGGAAAAAGTGGATAGGGACTGGACTGAGGGGTGGAAGTGAAACGGGTAGGAGGGAGAACTGTGATAAGAATGTAAAATAATTTTTTTAAAAAAATAAAAAGTCATTAAAAAGAAATCTATTTACACTGAAGAAAAACCTGAATTGAATCTATTTGATTTTTTGGTTAGTTTTTGAGTTATAAAATCTCTTAGAATACTCAGGCTGCTACAATATTTTCATATTTGTGATTTGCACCATTTCATCAATTCTTCTATTTATAGTTTATCTTCATAGTGTTTCATTAATTTTTCCTGGCTAGAAAACTTCTTCACACCCCAAATAAGACACCAATGACAAATTCATTCAAGTACCCGAAGTTGATCCAAACACCCACCATCTTTGAGAGTTCAGCTCTGTCCCATTGCAAAATCTCAACTGGGTTTGTTGACTATTTATACTCCTTCGTGGAGGGATGGTATGGTTCACATTATTATCACATGCATCTCCAGTCTCTCCATAAAACTTGTATGTAACTCTACTTTAAATGTCAATGGCCTCTGGGAAGGATTAGTGTTTATAGGCTAGCAGAGCCTGGGGAGGCTACATTTATGAGGTTATTGAGAAGTGCTCATACCTGGTGTCCAAAGGTCTTCCAGGTACAGACTGGTGTGAAAGGAGATCTCACACTGTGTAAGTGACTCTCTACCTATTCTCATTACATCATTTGTTCACAAAATGAACTTAGGTGGAATAATGGCTTAATTTGGGGGGGGTATATTAGTTTTCAGGGAAGGAGAAAATGTTGTTTCTGTCTCCCCCCTGGGAAAAAATAAAATTGTCAGTACAAACAGAGTAAAGTTTCTATTTAAGTTTTGCTTGGTTGACAAAGAAGGTAATTGGACATCCTTACTGATGGAGGCAGGTTTTCTATCAATCTGTTGATTTCATTGGTTGATTAATAAAGAAAACTGCTTGGCCTATTAAGTTAGAAAATAGGTGGGTGGAGTAGACAGAACAGGAAGAAGGAAGTGAGGTTGAAGGCTCAGTCAGATGCCACGCCTCTCCTAAGTTAGGCAGACTGCCTTGCCTCTCCTCTCTGAGAGAGTTGCGATGAAGCTAGCCACCAGGTCAGACTTGCTGAATCTTTTCCGGTAAGACACCACTCGTGGTGTTACATAGATTATTAGATATGGGTTAAAGCAAGAGATGTGAGGATTAGCTAATAAGAGGCTGGAACTGATGGGCCAGGCAGTGTTTAAAAGAATACAGTTTGTGTGTTGTTATTTCGGGGCATAAGCTAGCCAGTGGCCGGGAGCAGGGCAGGATGAAAAGCAGGCCTGCCCGCAGCTCCTTACTACACCTTACAGAAATATTGGTGAAGCATTTCTTACAGGAGCATTCATGACATAAAAAACAGTGAATCTACTGCATTAATGGAGTCCTCTCTGCAGCTAACCTTGGATCTTCTATACACAATGTCATCTCTTGAGATAATTCAAATCTTGATAAGAACTACATATGGATGAAAGAGAAGTGATAAAGGCTTCAAAATGGAGCAGCTGAAAATTCAGCTGTGTGTCTAATGGCACTATTTCACTCCCTTTCTTGAGGAAAAAAAAAACATAGCTGACCTTGAGTATCTCTTAGAAATATTAAGGGCTGCCATAATTAAGATAGTTATGGCTTTTAGTCTCACAGGGACACATTTCATAACACATGATCATGTGATTTTATCCAGAAAATTTTTTTGTCTTAACACTAATTTACCAAATGTCCAAATTAATTCTGTTTGCATAGATTTGAACAGATGTCTGTTCTGTGCTTTACTCAGAGGCAGGTCTTTCTGACTAGCTTTGGTCTCAAGAAGGTAATGGCAGAAAATATCCCAGGGATATGTAAGAAACATTATCCAAACACAACTATAAATTTTCAGCATTTCTAGAATGATTTTCTCGTTAAAATTTTCCCAAACTCTATTCCATTATGTTTTTCTAAATTTTATTATTTGTGAATTTCATATTAAGTGACCCAATTTCATTTATTTTCTTATCTCTGCATATTCTGGCAGGGTTATATAAATGATCAAAGACCAAAGCTAAGAGTGCATATAAATGGCATTTTAATTGTGGATTTGATAGAAATTGGTGCAGACATGAGTATCATTACTCCAGAATCTTAGCACCAAACATGGGGATTATGTTTTGTATACTGTGAATACCAATCTTTAATAAAGAAACTGTTTTGGCCTGTGTTAAAGCAAAAGAGTTAAGCTAGGCAGGTGAATCTAAAATGAATACTGGGAGAAAAAAGGCAGAGTAAGAGATGCTATAGAGCCACCAGAGGAAACAGACTTGAGCCATCAGTCAGAACCTTACTGGTAGGCCATGAGCCTCATGGTAAAATATAAAATAATGAAAATGGGTTAATACTAGATGTAAGAGACAGCTAGCAATACACTTAAGTGACTGTCCAAGCAGTAATTTAATTAATACAGTTTTTGTGTGATTATCATAGGAGTCTGGGAAGCGGGGAACTGAATGAGCAGGCTCCTACTATACCTCCATATCCATCCTCCTTCTTTGCAAATTTCTCCAGAAAGAAAACAAAAATTAGAAATGATAAAAATGAAAAATAAAATTAAAATTCAGAATGAAAACAAACAGGGAAAGATTTATATAATCAGAAGAGAAACCAGGATATTAGGCATGAAGTGGAATAGAGAAAGTGTACATCTTAAAAGCAATAAAAAAGAAATAAAGAAAGTAAACAAATAAACAAAAATAAATAAACAAAACAGAACAATTCTCACTGTGGAAGCTGTGGTTTACCAGGGTATGTTACACAGTCTACCCTTTTGCTCAAACAGTTTTACTTACAAACATTTATAGTAATGAGTCATTGGTTTTGTTTGAGACCTCCAGCTTCTACTACAGAGATGTGGGATTCCCCTCTGTATACTATAAATTTGTTTTATTATTATTTGTTAATAAAAAGGTGCTTTGGCCTATGGCATGGTAAAATAGAGAATAGGCAGAAATATTAAACTGAATGCAGGAAGAAAAAAGATGGAGTCAGGCAGGCACCATGGAACTACCAAAGGAGAAAGACACCAGAAATTTACTGGTAAGCCATGGCATCATGGTGATACATAGATTAACAGAAATGGATTAATTTAAGAAATAAGAGCTTTATAAAAAATATGCCTAAGTGATTGGCCAAAGAGTGTTGTAATTAATATTGTTTCTGTGTGAATATTCAGGTCTGCAAATCTAATGTACAGTCTTTTATACTACACTCTCAATACTGGATCCTCACTGGGACTATTCTTTGAAACCCTGTTGTTTCCCTGTGTCATGAAGAACCTGTAGCTTCAGTTCTGCAGGACCCTTTACAAGCTCTAGCACTTCTTAGATGGGGTGGATGTTGGGATGTTTAAGCCAATTCAAAACTTTGGATCTAACCTGGGGGAGAGTTGAATTAGAAAGTTCACTTGCTCTTCTACACCTATGCCACCACAGTCAGCTCTACTGCTTGGACCAGGTAAGAGGCAGGGTCAATTTTGCTGCCTGTTGTAGCTGGCAATAGGAAGGACAGAATATTCTTTGCCCAGTCTATTAGGACCAGCTCTATTGTGCTCTTCAAGTGGGGTTTGAAGCTCCCCTACTCTCCTAAGTGCTACATCCAGCAATGGGTAGGGCTAACTCAGCTACTCTTTGATGTGGGATGTCCTTCTGCATATGTCATGCTTTTAATTGTTTAATGAATAAAACTATTTTGGCCAATGGTTTAGCAGAGTAAAGCCAGATAGGTAATCCAAGTAGAGATATATAGAAAGAGTTGGCAGAGATATGGAGACACCATGTGACTGATAAAGGAAAAGGACATCAGAAGTTTACTGGTAGGCAACAGTCTACTGGTGCTACACAGATTAATATAAATGGGTTAATTTAAGATATAAGAGCTAGCTAATAATACTCCTGAGTCATTGCCCAGTGTTATAATTCATATAGTTTCTGTATAATTATTTAGGTCTAGGCAACTAGGAAACAAACAAGCATTCTCTGTTTATAACTCTTATGCCTTTGGAGGCTGGGTTTAGCTCTCCCAAACTGATCAGGTGAGAGACAAGTCCAGTTCTTTTGTGATCATTCACTAGGGTCTGGCTCACCCAAACCAACAGTACTAGGGCCAGCTCTACTATTCTGATCAGGTGATGAGTAGGCTCAGTCTCTCAATAGTTTCAGCCACTGAGGGACAAAGCCACCTCCAAGCAGTCCTTAGACATCAACATAGCCCCAGGGAATAAGCCAGACCAGGTGCATCCATAGAGCTTTTGCTGGTAACATAGGTCCTAGATACCAACTCAAACAAGTTTTGCTACATAGCCCCCAGTACATACATGGCCCTTGGCAGCAACATCAGCCAGGGCATCTACTTGGCATCAGGTAACAACACAGGATACTCAAAACAGGCTGTTTTTCACAACATTTGCATCTCTAGTTCTTGCTCTCTTTTTAGCTCTCAAACCATTCAAATTCTCTTTCTCTAACATTTCTTCATCATGTACTTGCTCATTGAAGTGGCAGTAGCCCCACATGCAGTGGACAGTGTCTCTCAGTTCCAACCCATTCCAGGTAGTTGTGGGGAATGTCAGATGGGCCTCAGGATATTTTATATCTGCCCAAGCTCAGTGGAACAAGGCTAGTCAACACAAAAACTTTTAATTTTATCAAAATATAGCCCATTTATTTTTCCTTTTATTACTTGTGTTTTTAATATGAAAGCTAAAAATCTATTGTCAACATTGATGTCATCTAAACTCATGTTTTCTTTTTAAACCTTTGTGATTTTTTTTCATATTCAGAAAATAACAATACAAAATTTAATATTTCATTTTTAGTATCAAAATTTTAATACAAAAAACTCACATGTTACAAAAGTCTACCTTGATTTCAATAAAATATAATATAGTTAACATTGCTTCTTTGTTTTTACATATTTAAAATATTCCTAAACTTTTTTTATCCTTTTATCATTCTTTGCTCTGATTCCTTGATCTTGGATTTTTATACCAGCTCCCCTCCATTCCATCTCTGCCTTTATATTTTCTTATATGCCCTTAATTTCTGCCCACATTCAATTGATTTATTATTTTTTCCCTTGAAAAGTAGCCAGACATTGTCACTAAATATTCCTTAGTATTAGCAAGCATGCATTTTTATCATTTCATTATAAATATTTGAAAAGGAAATTTCTCTGTTTACATGTTCCTGATATCCATTAGTTATTAAAATTGTTTCCTAAGAATGTCACAATACCACTTTAATTAAATCAGCCCCTTTTAGATCATGATTAAATTATTTTCTTTCCCCCTCATTTTTGTTTTTATTTATGGAATTATTGCAGACTTTTATGACTTTATTTTTTCAAATTCAAAATTAATTATAGGAATATATTTGAAAGGCCGTCAACAAGTTACATGTTAATCACTGAATGTGACACAGTTGCCAATCTAATTAAAACAGCAAATGCAATAATGAGTGAATCAATAAATATACAGTTGGTGGGTTGCATTTAAGACTACACGTTTGAAATGCAATAAGAATGATACAGGAAGACTACGATGAGTGTCCAAAAATGTGGTAAGATAGATGAACTGAGGATTAATTCTTGAAAATGAGGCATTTAGACTGTAGGGATGTTAGAAGATATTTCAGAGTAAATAGGATTTCACTGTGGTATTAAACTGCAAGAGAATCACAAGAAGAGAAAAGAGACATGTTTTTAAAAATATAATTATCAATGTCTAATGTGGTAATATTTTGTTTATACAAATAAAGCTTGGCTAAAGAGCAGAGGGTGGAGCTCACCACTACCTAAACATAGAAGTCTAGAGGTCTATTCAGACAGGCAGGAAGTGATATGACTCAGTGGTGAGAACAAGTAATAAGATGGGAGGAAGCAGGAAGTCAGCCTATTTTCAACAGGAAAGTTTTTTTTTATTAAAAATTTCTGCCTCCTCCCCGCCTCCCATATGTCCCTCTCCCCCCTCCACTCCCCCTCCTTCTCCTATCCAGAGAGCAGTCAGGGTTCCCTGCCCTGTGGGAAGTCCAAGTTCCTCACCCCTCCATCCAGGTACAGGAAGGTGAGCATCCAAACAGGACAGGACCCCTAAAGCCAGTATGTGTAGTAGGGTCCAAATCCTGTGTCATTGTCCTTGGCTTCTCAGCAGCCCTCATTGTCCGCCATGTTCAGGGAGTCCGGTTTTATCCCATGCTTTTTCAGTCCCAGTCCAGCTGGGCTTGGTAAGCTCCAAAGAGATCAGCCCCACCATCTCAGTGGATGGGGGGACCCCTCGCAATCCAGACTTCCTTGCTCATGTTTTCCCTCCTTCTGCTCCTCATTTGGACCTTGGGTGCTCAGTCTGGTGCACCAATGTGTGGCTCTGTCTCTATCTCCATCCATTGTCAGATGAAGGTTACCTCACGGTCCTGACTTTCTTTCTCATGTTCTCCCTCCTTCTGCTCCTCGTCAGGACCTTAGGAGCTCAGTCTGGTGCACCAATGTGGGGCTCTGTCTCTATCTCCATCCATCACCAGGTGAAGGTTCTATGGTGATATGCAAGATATTCATTAGTACGGCTATAGGATCTGGCCTTTTCTGGCTTCCTCTCCTCAGCTGCCCATAGAACTAGCTGGGGGCATCTCCCTGGATACCTGGGAACTCCTCTAGAGAAAACAACCCAAAGAATCAATTAATCCAACAGGAAAGCTTAAAGGTAAGGTAACCATGGTTTTGTTCCTCAATCTTTCTAGTCTCTTAATATTTTCCCCAATCTCTGACTCCAGGCTTTTATTATTAAGACATATTAGAACTTGTGCCACATATTGCTACCCAACTTAAAGGCTGGAATTCATGAAAGAGCCACTTTTACCTGGCTTTGTATCCAGCAGCACAGGCTTGAGCTATTAATGGGACTCCTGTCAGAGCTGGACACAGGGGCTCCTGCCCTATCCTGTGTGGCTTTCTTTTCTTTTTACCCTAACTCTGAATAAGCTTAGGATTTTCCAATTGTAGCCTCCCTAAAACAATCTCTACTTGCCACCCAAACTCCGGGAGCACATAGCCTCCAAAAGCCACAGTATCTACCTACCTTGGACCAACTGGCAGCCACCCACTACATGTGTTTCTTCTACACAAACATATGTGTTTTTCCAACAGCCAGCTCTCTCTCATTCAACCATGTTTTGGGTGTTTCCCTACACACCCTCTCCTTGGACTGCCACTCACATCTCATAGCTACATGCTAGCAGCCACGATTGTCCTCATTGTTCACAACCTGTGGTGCTGGCATAACTGGATATGAACATGTGGAAGAATGAAAATAGACCCATATCTATCACCATTCACAAAACTCAAGTACAAATGGATCAAAGACCTTAACATAAAGCCAGCCACACTGAACCTTATAGAAGAGAAAGTGGGAAGTATACTTGAATGCATTGGTGTAGGAGACCACTTCCTAAATATAACCCCAGCAGCAGAGACACTGAAAGAAACAATTAATAAATGGGACCTCTTGAATCTGAAAAGCTTCTGTAGAGCAAAAGACATGGTCAACAAGACAAAACAATAGCTTACAGAGTGGGAAAAGATCTTCACTAACCCCACATCAGACAGAGGTCTGATCTCTAAAATATACAAAGAACTCAAGAAATTAGTCATTGAAAGAATAAATAACCCAATAAAAATGGAGTACAGATCTAAACAGAGAACTATTAACAGAGGAATCTAAAGTGGCTGAAAGATACTTAAGGAAATGTTCAACATCCTTAGGCATCAGAGAAATGCAAATCAAAATAACTCTGAGATTCCATCTAAGAATGTCCAAGATCAAAAACACTGATGACAACTTATGTTGGAAAGGTGTGTGGGGTAAAGTGAACACTTCTGCATTGTTGGTGGGAGTGCAAGCTGGTACAGCCCTTTTGGATGTCAGTGTGGCAATTTCTCAGAAAATTAGGAAACAACCTTCCTCAAGACCCAGTGATACCACATTTGGGTATATATCCAAAGCACATGCCACAAGGACATGTGATCAACTATGTTCATAGCAACTTTGTTTGTCAAAGCCAGAACATAGAAACAATCTAAAGACCCCTCGACTGAAGAATGGATAAGGGAAATGTGGTACATTTACACAGTGGAGTTCTACACAGCAGAAAAAAATAACTACATCTTGAATTTTTCAGGAAAATGGATGGAGCTAGAAAACAATATTTTAAGTGAGGTAACCCAGACATAGAAAGACAATTATCACATGTACTCACTCATAGTTGTTTTTTAAACATAAAGCAAAGAAAAGCAGCCTACAAACCACAATCCCAGAGAACTTAGACAACAATGAGGACACTAAGAGGCATTTACAAAGACCTAATCTTCATGGGAAGTAAAAGAAAAAAAGATAAGATCTCCTGAGTAAATTGGGAGCATGGGGACCTTGGAGGGAGAGTTTAAGGGGACAGGCAGGGAGTTGAGCAGAGAAAAATGTAGAGCTCAATAAAAATAATAATAAAAAAAACGCTATGCCTCACAGTTCACAGATGCTCTCAGCAGATTTGGTAAGACTATTGGAATTTCTTAAAGGGAAGAAAATAGTTAAAATAAATAGTTTTCCCATATTAAATATGGGCAACATTATTACTATGAAGAGATTTATATCTCTGTATAATAATACGGTGGACAGTTTGAAAATGGAACAATTAAATGAGAGGATAACTAATTTAGTTGAGACTGATGTAATGTAAATTATAAACTATCACTTGAATCATTTAAATTTTTTCACTAAGGTAGGTGGTTAATATGAGTGTTAAGATATAAGTTTTAGACTAACTTAATAAAGCAGTGCATAGAGAGATGAATTTAACAAGATTGAATTTCATCATTGCATTTTAAGTTCAGTGACCAACATCCTAACAACCAAAGTTAATTTATTCAGTAACCTTATAGGAACCTCCAAATGGCAAATACCCCTGAGGCTGTGCAATTATTAAACGGAGTCCTGAGAAAATGTCAGATTTAAGCAGATTCAAGGAAGTGATACTTTCATATGTCATCCATCCATTCACCATCTGTGAAGTAGTTGTTAAACTCATGGTCAACTTGAAATAATTTTTTTTCCTAGACTGGAGAGACATGGATAAAGTGCTTTTGGGTCTGGTACTCAATTACAATGGACTTCCTGGTTTAAAGAAGTTATAACCATTGAACAATAAAATCAGTTTATAGGTCTGGAAATTTCCCAAGACCAACTTCTTAGAGATGGAGATAATTCTGATGTACAAGGCAATCTCTGTATAATGAGCACATTCTAGATTTATACTACACAGTAGCTATCAATGCATGGGGAAGAATTGGAGAAGTAGGAAACAAATATGAGGCATTTACTAAATTTATACATTTATGAATGATTCAAAGGAATCATTCATAGATTTCTTACAAAGACTCAACTTTAGCAGTAAATAGAATAATAACAGATTTAGAAGCAGGGAAAATAATAATTTAATCTCTGGGGTTTGAAAATGCTAATGTAAAATGCAAAAAGGTAATTATGTCACTAATGACAATATTAGCACTTTTGTATGAATGTATATGAAATACAATCAGCATTTTGTCTCATGACCACGATGATACATGGATAGGAGTAGTGATTTCCAGAAGTTTAAAAAACATGAAATTTCAAGTTTTCCAAATTTGTCAAATATCATTACTTTAAAAGGGGTTGTAAATATTGTTATTTCTAAGTATAATTCAAACAGAATAACACTCCCTTATGGATTATGAAGGAGGTCTGGCAAAGACAAGCATTGGACCAGTGAATGAAGGTCAACAACAATAACAAAAAAACATCTAGGTAATGCTTTGCTGTCAGGAAACTGTTTTGGGGGCTCTTCACAATCCCCCAGTGCCAGATTTGGTTGAAGCATTGCCTATAACCATGGAGGAAATCTTTTCCAAGAGCAATTAAAGTACCTAATCCCTATAATAAGAAACCATACTGCTCTAGATGATAGAAAGCTATGGAGGAGAGAACCATAAATTAAGAAAAAACCATAAAATAAATATTTTGACAAAACTCTATAAATGAGCAAAGACCAAAATTAAAAATATGAATAAATGGCATTGTCATTGAAGGTCTTGAAGACAATGATGCAGATATCACAGTGACTACGAGAATATCGACATCCAAATTGTCCTCTTCAGGAGGTAAATCTTCCACTTTTAGGAATTGGAACATTATCTCAGATAAAACAGAGTGCAAGTTTGGTCAAATGCATACAGCCAGAAGATCAGAGAGGAAAATTAAAGCCATATATAACTAACATAGAAGTGAATTTATAGGGATGTGATTTGTTACGGGAATAGAATACTAGATTACCATTCCTCCAATCTCAGTAACAAATTGTACATTAACATATGTTTCTTGGAAAAATATTAGAATCTATTCTTAAAACAATCACTGACAATTCACATTGTATACAAACAGGGCACATAAGATGCTGATCTTTCAAAGGCACCAACAATACTACCTTTAAAATGGTTATTGAACAAACCTGTATGGTTTTCATAATGTCCACTAACAACAAAGAAACTGCAAAGCTTAGAACAGTTGATACATGAGCAGTTAAATTATCATCCTATTGAAGAATTAACCAACCATTTAAATTGTCCTTTTTTGTTATTAAAGAAAAATATGGAAAATGGAGAACAATAGCAGATATAAGAGCTGCTAATTAAGTGATTTAGCCAATGGCTCTCTGCAATCTGGCATTTCTTTGCCTTTTCCATTACCTCATTTGGTACTCTTATAGTTATTATATTAAAATATTTCTTCTTCACTATACCTTTACAGGAAAAAAAATCAGAGAAAATTTTGCCTTCATGGTGTCTACTTATAATAATTTTAGCTTTTTAAAAAATAGTAGAAGATTCTCCATTGATAACACAGGCATTGTAATATAGCCCCAAACTGTAACAATATTTTACAAGTCTGCTGTTGAAAATAAGCAATTTCCTCAATATGTAGTTTGCCATTACATGGAGGGCATCTTATTAGTTGGTTTAAATATGAATTCTTTAGAAAAAAATTTGAATATTTGAATAATTAAAGAAAACTTTGACTTGTTTCAGATTGTACTTCTTCCTGAAAAAATACAAAGAGGAGAGTCTATTTATTATTTAGGGTATAAATAAGTTTACAAATATTAGATCTCCAAAAGTACAATCTAGGAGATTATTTGAAGAATCTTAATGACTTTCAAAGTCTGCTATGAGACATTTCCAATCTACAGCCCAGTATTGGGTAAAACCCCGATGAACTGTTTAATTTCCACAAAATCTTAGATGGTGAGAAGGATTTAAACAGTCCAAGAAAAATATCAGCTGATGTTGAAAGAGAACTAGTTTTGGCAGAAAAGAA
This sequence comes from Arvicola amphibius, assembly GCF_903992535.2. Classification (NCBI taxonomy): domain Eukaryota; kingdom Metazoa; phylum Chordata; class Mammalia; order Rodentia; family Cricetidae; genus Arvicola; species Arvicola amphibius. The sequence continues at coordinate 78,194,912 of NC_052065.1, read as the reverse complement.
ATTATAGATTGCACATGTGGATCATGTGAATCTGAATGAAGCTTAACTGGCCATTTTACACTCTAAGAATTATGCTACAGAAATTTTAATTCAGATGGAAATATTATCTTAGATTGGATCTGTTTAACATATAAACATAGTAAAAATTAAAAACTTATGTGAAAAGATCTCTGAACTAATTCTAAAAGGAAAATTGAGACTTCAGCCATCAGTAGGAAAAGACCCAGCAAAAGTCATGTTACCATTCACTAAAGATGAGATTAACAAATTGTTGGCAGAAAGTGAATCCTTAAAAAGAAAATGCAGTAATTTTTAGAAAGATTAACAACAAATATCACAAAAGCAAGATAATTCAACTTATAAAGTGAACTACCTGGAACCTTCCTCAGATTATATAAGAAATGCCAATATCTGGAGCCCCTACATTCTATCATGATGCAAATAAATCAGGAAAGGCAGGTTACAAAACAGAAAATCTAAATAAATTGGATCTAAACCCTTGGATCTTAACCCTTATTATTCTGTCTAAAAGTAAGAATTTTATGTTATTCTCATGTTACTAATGGATTTTAAGGAACCTTTCAACATAGTTACTGATGCACATTATGCAGAAAGAGTTGTTTTGAATATTGAAACCACTGAATTTATATGAGATAATACAAAATTGACTGAATTATTTATTTACAAGAAATACTACTTATAAGAAATTAAGAATAATAATCATTCCAAATACAGAAATAATTGAGAATAAGACTCATTCAATGTATGTAACCCACATCTGACCCCATACTGGTGTGCCAGTTGCTCTAGCACAAGTAATAAAGAAATTGATCATCTATTAATTGTAAATGTGCTGGTGGCCTCAGAATTTCAAAAAAATTCATGTCAATAACATTTTTTTTAAAAAAGCTTTTCCATTTTGTAGAAACATGCCAAGGAAATTGTAGGGAAATGTCCCACTTCTTCTTTATGTAACCAAACTCCACTACCTGCAGGAAGTTACCGAAAGGATATTTAAAAGAATGAAGTCTTCACATGAATGTGTTCCATTTTCTAGAATTTGGAAAACTAAAATATGTATACTACATGGCTTACATGGAGGGCTGACTGAGAAGCCAAGGACAATGACACTGGGTTTTGATTCTACTCCATGTAATTGCTTTGTGGGAACCTAGTCTGTTTGGATGCTCACCTTCCTAGACCTGGATGGAGGGGGAGGACCTTGGACTTCCCATAGGACAGGGAACCCTGACTGCTCTTTGGACTGGAGAATGAGGGGAAAGGGATATGGGGGAGGGGGAGGGAAATAGGAGGAGGGGAGGAGGTGAAAATTTGTAATAATAATAATAATAATAATAATAATAATAATGATAATAACAAATTTCATTAAAAATATGTATACTACACCTGATACTTATTCATGTTTTCAGTTGACAACTGCCCTGAGGTTAGAAAAGACTGATAAGGTAATCATATATTTGATAAAAGTTATGACCATCATGGGTATACCTGTACAAGAATATACAGACAATTTTCCATCATATGTCTCTAAACCAATGAAAAAGTTTTTTGCTTATTATAATATAAACATGTTACATATGTACCACAAAATCCTAAAGGGCAGACAATTATAGAAATGTCAAATGAAACTCTAAAGGATATGTCAAATAAAGAGAAAGGGATGAAAATGACCACCCAAAAATCAATTACATAATTTTTTATTGACATGGAATTTTCTAAATACTACTGAGAAAGAAAGAACTGTTGTGGAGAGACCTTAGATAGGATTAATAACTGTCAAAATTAAGTTAGCTGGTTTGCTTAAAGATGTGCTGATCTCAGAATAAAATCCAGGACAAAAGACAGGAATAAATGATATTGCTAAGACAAAGTAGAACAGCCCTTCAGGATATGCTGCTTCACAGAAACGTCTGTCAGAGATGATAGATATATAGGCATAATATAGATGTCCAAACAATGTAGAGAAAACTTGGGTACTTGTCCAGACAGCCAAATGTTTCTGTCATTTCTCACTCTTCATTGAATTTGCTTGCTCACACTTCTAGTTTACTCAGTCAATATTATTCCCTTCTTAGGTCTCTGAAGGAGTTTAAGACTTTGTAGTTTTAATTACACTTTTCTTATTACTAGATTCAGAAAAGAATTTTACTAAGGAAAGATAAAGTGTTAAATGTCAAGAGACATCAAAAAATAGTTTTGGTAATAGAAGTTAAATTAGATACTAAATTAGGTACAACTTTTGGACTCACCATGATAGGAAAGATATAGAATATTTTTTCTGAATTTGTTGATTATTAATGGAGTAGACATTCTTGATGCATTTTATTGCCTTTACACATAGTATATAATTATTTTACTTTCATAAATAGTTCTTTTTATGTTAGTTATAAACATCCTTTCCTATTTTTAGACAAAAATGGGGAAATATGGTGGTACCTTGTTTGTAAAAATAAAGCTTGCCTAAAGATAAGTGGGCAGATCTAGCCACTAACTAAATATATCGGTCTGGAAGTCTGTACAGACAGATAAAAATGATATGGCTGGGCAGTAAGAGGAAGTAACAAGGCAGTATGAGAAAGAAAATCAGTCACTTTTCAGCTGGGAAGATGAGAGGTAAATTTTCTGTGGTTTCTAAGATTTCTCAGCATTTTCTCTAATACCTGACTCTGGGCTTTTAATATTAAGACCTATTAGAATATATTCTAAGGTTTCAATCCTACAGTGTCTCTTTCAGTAGAGGTATTAAATACAGTATATTAACAAATGTTTATCTTATGAACAGAAGTAATAAATTGAATAAAGAAGGAAGGAAGGAAGAAAAAAGAAAAAACAAAGAAATCACTGTAGATTCTTGATGATAAATAGTCTGAAGAACATCATAATAAAAGCAACATGTACACAGAATGTCTTGAAGAGTTTCCTGTAACAGTTACAGGTAAAATTGGACCATTTAATGTATAGAAAAATAAATGATGTTTTGGTACATATTCTGGAGGATATGATTAGAATTGTGACTTTCTTGAATATGAATTTAAATAAAATATTCTTAACTATTTATTTCCTAAAAACAAGTGAATGGTAGAGCATGCCAATGATCCATAATAGAATATTAAGAGTTTTACTCATATTTGAACTTCTGCCTGATAATTATAACCCGATTTCCTGCTAAGAAAGGTGGCAGACTCCAGGAAAGATGGGAACAGATTGTATCCATCAAAGCAAGTCTGTTGTTCCATTGCCCATAGAGTAAGAACCTGTTTGAAGTAAGGTGAACCTGGTTCTGACTCATTATCAATCTTCCAGGGGAGAATAGTTTGTCAGCAATGGAGGTGGAACTCCAGGGAGAGTAAATGGACTTTTGTTCAATGTTGTACAGAAGATTTTGACCAGCCTTTAAGGCTTGGTATGGAAGGCTGCAGTGAATTGGAGTCATACCAGAATGTAAGGGGATTTCCGTGTTCAGGGGCAGGTAACCACTGAGGCACTTCACTCTAAGAGAAACATGGTGGAGGTACAGCCTTCTGTGGTGGGAAAAGCTGACAAGGAAGTGGCTCATGTAGTCTTATCTGTGACCTTACTATGATTAGCATTTTTATGGGACTTGAGCTGTCTCTTCCCCATCATCTGTCATAGAAAGATCAGACATGAAAGGAGTGGAGATGAAGGAAAGCTTACCAGTTTGTAGAGTGATATATCAAGCAAATAACAATCAGAGAGAAGATGGAATTTATGTTTTATGCTTAGTGGAGGCCTTCTGTGTTTTTTTAAGCCACAACCATATAACCACATGGTGAATTTGGACAAGGAACAGTGTTTGGAAGCCAAGCCACCTCTTGGGAGAATCAGCCTTTATGTGGAGGTGCTGGGCAAACTGAAACAGAAAAAAATATGCCTTCCTAAACAGATGGGCATAAAAACAAGGCAGACAACACAAAAGAAAAAAGAAAGGAGGTCCCAACACTCATATGCTGAAGTTATAAAAAACACCCAACAACCAAGGGCCATTTCACCAAAATATACTCTCTTGAGGGCACTGTCTAGTACTGAAGGTAAGGAGAGGG